>NC_056528.1:33011809-33012123 GCF_019175285.1 Sceloporus undulatus
AGCCTCCTGCAGAACTTGGGAAGCCTGCCTAGTTTCCCCTGATGCTGCGATGTATCTTTGGGATGGGCTTTCTCTCCGGAGGCAGGTTGCCTTTCCATCCCGGACTATTTCTTCTCCTTCATTCATTCCTTCATTCCTCCTCCTTTTGTGCCATTGCCAAACCTTTGCCTCTGTGTCTCCTGCTGTTCTTTTCGAGGGACAAAATCCACCAGGAAGGGCCCCTACATTTCTCTCCTCCCCCCTTTAAAGATAGATAGATAGATAGATAGATAGATAGATAGATAGATAGATAGATAGATAGATAGATAGATAGA
>NC_056528.1:33012133-33013415 GCF_019175285.1 Sceloporus undulatus
AATTTTTGGAGGGAGGTATTAGTTTGTTGAGGATTTTTAAGAAACAAGCAACTCAGGAAAGGCGAGAGGGAACCCCTAAAGGAAGGCTATTGGTCGTTAATAGGAATAAAAGGTGAATAAATTGGGTAAAAGAGCCTAGATCTGCTCAGAGCTAAGCATTATTTTTTTTCTTGGCTAGTCCTCAAGAGTTTAGCCCAATCATAATGTCTATTATTATTATTATTATTATTATTATTGACTATTTGCACTAGATTTCAGCCCAATCATAATGTATAAAATTAATTAGACTATTTGCAATAGAGTTCAGCCCAAAATTTATTATTATTATTATTATTATTATTATTATTATTCGACTATAGCAATAGTAACTAGACAATTATTACAGTCACGACGGTTTAATAATAATAATAATAATAATAATAATAATAATAATAATAATCAAACTAGTAGCAAGAGAAATCCAATGATAGATCTGCCACCTTGTTACCCCAAAAATGTATATATCTCCCCCAAAATATATATACCTTTAACAGCTTCTTCTTGTGGGGTTATCTTAAAAATGTTTATATATTATTATATTCCACAACAGCAAACACACTTTGAAGAATTAAAGGTTACAATAGAAGAGAAATTAGAAGAGAAACTACAAAATTGAGATTTTGCAATTTTTGGAGCAAGGAGGACAACTGAGTAAAAATTGAATTTGGAGATGGAATTTGTAACTCTGATTGAAATCATCATTATCACATTTATTCTTCACTATCAATATATTTGATTAACCTCCAGATAATCTTCAAAGCTCCTTATTAGCTGTTAAAGGGAGGGAACAATGTATAAATGTACACATGATTTATTGTACAATAAAATAAATACGGAAATAAAAATAAAGACGAAGGAAAAGAAGGAAAGGAAGGAAGGAAAGCCAGAAGGAAAAGAAAGAAGGAAGGAAATAAATACGAAAGGAAAAGAAAGAGGGAGGGAAGGAAGGAAGGAAAAGAAAGGAGGGAGGGAGGGAAAGAGAAGGAGAACTAAGATTAAGATCGTGGGCCAGGCCTTCCTTCCTTCCTTCCTTCCTTCCTTCCTTCCTTCCTTCCTTCCGTCTTTATTGTACAAATGATGTACAATCATTTTTACATTTATCAATCATTTGTACAAAATCAATCTCCATTCTCTCCAAACTCAGTTTCCAACCCAATATTCAAATACATTTATAAATCGTTTACATATTTATATCCCAAATGTATCAATGTACAAAAGATATCTTTTGTACATTGATACATTT
>NC_056528.1:33018415-33025132 GCF_019175285.1 Sceloporus undulatus
CTTCCTTCCTTCCTTCCTTCCTTCCTCTTCTTTCTTTCCCTCCTTTCTTTCCTTCCTCCCTTCTTCCTCCCTTCTATCTTCTTTCTTTCCCTCCCTCCTGGTGTGAAACTGCTTTATTTCTGCAGTGTAGATGCACCGGTTGCAGCCACAGCAAAAGGCAGTGGGCTTCTTGGGGATTTATAAAAAAAACTGACCAAATTTTGGTGGGAACTTTCTAAAATTGGCGAAAGTTTCAGAGTAAGGAAGGCGCAAGGCAGGATGGGATTCTCAGTTGGAGGGGAAAGGAAGAAACTCTTTTCTGCATAAATGATCCAGTTTGAGACCACTTTTGCAGCCCTGGCTGAGTGCTAGGGAATCCTGGGAACAGTTTGGGTAATTCTGGAAACACTAAAGCAATCAGGATGCTGGGCTTCTAACTCTGTTAGGGATTTATGTGCTGAGTTTGTGGGATACCATCATATGGCAGGCTGGAAATACAATATGCTGTTCTGCTAAGAGGCTGCGTAAGCCACTAACAAAATACACACTCATAAATGAAAGCTCATAAATGTTTCTTTTAGTAATGACTTTCAATGCATATTCCTCTTCATCTTCTGCCATCTTGTCTACTGGCCTCTGCAGTTTTGGGATGGAGTTACATATGGTCCCCGTGTGATAAACTTCTAGGGGACCATATGTGCCTCCATCCCCATAATGATTAAAACATCTGCATCCCGCAAAAGCACGCAAATGTGCAAATGGTTTTCACATGCAAAACACAATAATATGTTAGAGGCTCATTACTAAAGTGAAACAGAGGGTAGAACACGCTTTTGGTTTTCACATATGCGTGTAAATCCCGTTGATGGTTTGGGAATCGCGGTTTTTGCATGTGCGCACAGAATTAGTTGCGTCACCAGAAGTCACCAGAAGACACATGGCAGCAAACAAAATCACCCAGAGCAATAAACAATTTTATTTATACCATTTTCTTTATAAAAAATATCCTGTACTGTCCCTTACTTTCCCTGAAATGGTATCCAATCCAAGTAAAAAAGACAAAACATTACCCAAAAGATAGGAAAGTTTTTTAAAAAGTGTAAAAGGCCGCTTTCATCTCAGAAAACAACAAAGCAGAACCGGAAATAAACTTGCACCAAAGAGCTCCATGGGAAATCTGGCAACAAGTACAAAAACTGTGAGAATCCCATGAATGAAGCGCAAATAGCTTTCACACTAGAGCAATTGCTCAAAAAAGTGATATCGTGAATGAAATGGAAATGAATTCATGATATTTTCCTGAAGATGACTGATTGCTGGTTCATGTCTCTTTCTGGTTGGATTCTTAGTGGATTGCGCACAACGTTGTGTGAAAACTAATCAAACAATTGTGCCTATTATGATGGACAATCATGGGTTCTTACCCTTTTAAACTTTCAATTTCCCCTGTGTGTTAAACTCCTAGGACTTGGAAGGGCAGCTATGAAGGAAATAAACAAAATCCTCAAAGGTAAATATATAGGATGGAATACCAGAGCTAGGATTGTCCCTGTCCATTGCATTCCCATTTCTTGGTTGTGAAAGATGGACAGTGAAGAAAGCGGATAGGGAGAGCCTCGGCTCATTTGAAATGCAGGGCTGGAGGAAAGTTCTGCAGATATGATGGACTGCCAATACAAATAAATGGGTATTAGAGTAAATCTGGACTGGGCTCTTCTTAGAAGCCAAGATGACTAAGCTGAGACTGTTGTACTTTGGACACATCATGAGATGACATCATTCACTCAAAAAGGCAATAATGCTTGGCAAGGAAAAGAAGAAGACTCCATTACAGGTGGAAAGACTCAATCGAAGAGGCCATGGCCTTGGGTTTGCATGACCTGAGCAGCTGATGACAAGGTGACTTTGGGGTTTCTCATTCTTCGCGTTGCCATAAGTCCAAGTTGACTTGAAGGCACTCAGCAACCACAATGTGCCTGCAGATCTGGGTAATTGCTGGAGATGTTGGGATGTCTTAGTCAATGAGCACAAGGGCTTTTTAGGAGTGACATCTCAAATTATGCAAAGGAGCCATCAGCCCGAGGCAGGGAAGACTCAAGTGAGCTGGAGTTTGGTTAAAGAGCCAGCGAGTTCATTTCATATACACCATTTTATATGAAATGGATGGTAGGAAGGTGAGCTGTGGGAAGTGGAGAGGGGAGAGGAAGGAATCAAGGTTTTGATGCATCCCATTGCGATGAACAGGAGGACATGAGGCAAAGTGATGGGTTCTCTTTCGTTGGAGATTTTCAAACAGAGGTTGGATGGTCAACTCTCAGGGTAGCTTTAGCTGTGGATTGGCAAAGGGTAAGATTAGATGATCTTTGGGTCCCCTTCCAATTCTGTAATTGTCATTCTGTGATAAACTTTCTGTGCCATCTGGGCCTCATTCCCACTTACAAAAAAAGTGGTTTGCAATCCGAATTGATAGATCGATTCGACAGCGGAGCATGGTATCCCACTACATTTGTCCCAATCACATATTTTTCCCTGTAAAATAACCCACCTGTGGTTCACGTTCATAAATGAATTGGTTCAAAGTGGACCCACTCCAGCCAGCTGAAGGGCAAATTTAAATCAGTGCAGATCCGCATCTGGTTCACATTTGCGCAGAATCAATTTATCCAACAAGATGCGGAAAACATCAGTGTAAAAAAAGACACAGCTTAAATGGGTCTAGCGCATGGCCCCCCCTCTCCGAATTGATTCATCGAATCGATTCAAGTGGAAATCAGGGTCATTTGAACCGGTTCAAACCGATTTGCGATCCAGTTTGAAAGGTAATGGGAATCAGGCCCTGGTTTTATATTCCCAAAGCTGTTTTATTAGTCCCATTGAAGCTTAGTCTTCCACCCTCCGTCAACCCAATGAAAAATATTGTAGGATCATAGAAGCAACCACAAGGGCCATACACGCCAGCCCTTTGCCATGCAGGAATACCCAACTCAAGCACTTGTGACAGATGTCCATCCATCTTCTGTTTGAAGACTTCCAAAGATAGAGAGCTTCCCATCCTTCAGAGAGGAGGATGAGGAATATATGGCATGCAAGTCAAATACAGACCTTTGGGCTGGATGACACCCCCTTGCCGGCTTCAATCTGGTATAATGTTTAGTCAGAAGAACTGTTTACTGCTGTATTTATGGGCTTATTGTACATTGAGTATTCATTGGGCAGAGGTCCAGTTTGTAAATCTATGGGCCTGACTCCTACTGGTTTGATCCATTGTGAATCATTGGCTGAATGGTGACGCAACATATAGGCAAATCCCACTGATTTAATAGGATTTAACAATAGAATTCAGAGTGTGAGTAAACAGATTAACAAGCATAATGACACTGATCTACCTTGCAGGGCTGATGTAAGGCCTTCTAAGTACACACAAGTGCTTAGAAGTGGTGAATAAATGCTGTCGCCTTCTAGATACCTCCTGGCCTTTATTGAACCTCTTGAGTCCAAGAAGCAAAAGTCTATCCAGACACTATTTTTGAAAGAAAGGAATTGTTGGGGGGTCGGAAAAGAGAGCAGGATGAAATGAGTTAACAAGGTGGCAATAAATCCCGGAACGGTGGACATGATCTGGGGATTGACCTTCTGAGTCGGTTAACCAGTCTTCCCATTTGCCCCGGGGGCACCTGGCTTCTTGACATGCCCAATTATCCCAGGATAAGGCCAGCTTCATGGTGGCTCATGGCCGCTGGTTTCTGAAACCTTTTTGGCCGATGACGCCTCCTCCTCCTGATTATATTCTAAGGGAACGGATTCTTCTCTGTGAACTGACTCTGAGAGAGTGACTGAGGGCTTTTGTTCCAGTTTTCAAAATTGGGCACCTCATTTGTCATCTATGACACACATGGACACACACACACACACAGAGAAATGGACTTCCAAAGAGCCTGGGATGAGTGTGCTGGCTACCCAAGGAGTTCCTTAAGACAGATAGATGATGGCAATAATCTTCCATAAGGATGTCACAAATTTTGATGACCCTGGGCCATTGCCTTCTTTCCTTCTCAACTTGTTTTGCCTGCTTCTAGGAGAGACAAGAGAGAGAGTAAGAGAGCTTGCATGGTGTAGTGCAGTGATCCCCAAACTTTGGATCTCCAAGCATTTTGGACTTCAAGTCCCAGAATCGCCAGCCAGCTTGGCCAATGGTCAGGAATTCTGGGAGTTCAAAACATCTGGAGGACCGATGTTTGGGAACCACTGGTGTTGTGGTGCGAGCATTGGACTATGACTATGGAGAACAGGTTTTTTTTTTAAACCTCTCTAGGAATTCATAGGTCCTCCAGCACAACTCTGTGGCCAACATTTGCCAGAAGATGACCACAGAATCAGGCCAGAGGTCCTATAAACACCTAGAGTAGTATTTTCTTTATGAATTTCTAGATCCTCCAGAGCATCTCTATGGTCACCTTCTGGCAGAGTTGCCCTGGGGGAACCTAAAAATTCCTTGAGTGAACATATTAATAAAATCTGTGAATAATCAGATCTGCAAAAGTCAAAGTCATAAACATGGAGGGCCAATTGTACATAGCTCTCCTCTTTTCCACAACAGTCCTGTAAGGTAGGCCAGATCAAGAGAAGTTCTGAGCTAAACAGAACTGGCCAGAAAGTAGTGCATCTGGAGGCATAGACAAGCCAATAGGGTTGGACCCTGCCTTATAAATACTCACTCTCTGGCTTAATGTGCTCTGTGTTTCCCTTTGCCTATAGACTGCAAGCTAAAGCCATGACACAAGAGCTCTCTGACAGAGAAGGCTAAATCTCTCACAAAACTACAAATCCCATAATTCCACAGCACCAAGTTGAAGTGGCGTCAAACTGCCTTAATTCTGCAGCGCAGATGCAACATCAGACTTCGGACTTTTTCTTTCTACAAGGAGCCGTCCTCCTTTGCTGAGCTTCCATCTTAAAGAAGAGGTCGGAAGAACTCAAAAGCTTTCTAACTGTACTTTGTCCCATTTTAGTTGTAACTAACAAAGGTATTACCCTACTCTGGCTTTTGAGTTATGGGTAATCATTCCCGCAATTCAAAGAACTGGGAGGACATCTCATTCCTTCATGGCATTTGGCTACATTAATTCAGTAATAAGATTACCACCCAATGTCAGAACAGAATAGACACTTTATCTCTCCATTCAGCATTATATTTCTCTCTCTCTTTGCATAGAGCCGAGAGCCGTACTGATCCTGAAATGTAAAATTTCCAGTCGTTGGGTAATCTTAAGTGAAGATTCTCCTGTTAACATCCCAAGCCTCATTATACTTTCCCCCTGCTAACCCCTTTCCAAAAAAGAAAATTCTTCTGTTTACTTAATGATCACAAATCACTCCGCACAAAGCTCATGTTCATAAAATACAAAGGATTTTGCTTGTTTGGAAATTTAGCAATCTCCTTCCCTCCTCCACTGCTGGCTTTATCTCCTTAGCAAACATTATATATATATATGTGTGTGTGTGTGTGTGTATGTACACGCACACATATACGTACACACACACATATAGTGCTTGAAAGTTTGCATTGCGTTACCTTTTTTATTACATGGTGTTGACTGTCTCTTAAGCTGAATTTACAAGTTGATTAAAAGAACTAGTGTTTTTGGCATGTTAAAAATGTTAAGACACACAGAGAAACGTACACACACTCCAGACCCAAAGCTCTTTAATGTTCCGAACAAAACTCTCCATGCCACCAAAGAAGGGAAATGCACAAGTTGCACAAGGCCACACACCAAGATAAGGGGAGATCTATGAATATGCAGGAGAATTTCCACTTGGACTGTATTGACTGACTCCACGACGAAGAAGAAGAAAAAGTTTCTTTTCTTATATTCTTCCGGGCCAGATTTTAAAAAAGCCACTGATGTCAAATTCTGTCAATGTTTTGCCACCGGTTAAGGAGCCCTTTCTTCCCATCTGTATAGAAAATAGTTGGAAAATTTCCTGTCTTGGATTCAAACTTCAAATCAAAAGTGCCCTCAAAAGTTCCTACCATCAAAGTTGCTTGACCCTGTTGGGATGTTTTGCACTTTTCATCTTGCGCACCGATTCAAATATTTCAATGACGCCTGGAGAGGTGCCACTGCACATTGATGTTTCGATGTGTACAAAGTCTACACAACTTCCTTCCATTAAAAAAAAATTGTTTACCTATGAGGTTGAACTAGGTGAGAACGGATGGCATTCGACAACCATTATTGCCTTTCGTAATGGGAAACCCTGAGCAGGCAATAGCAAAAATCCTTCCAAGGAAATATAAACTTCTTTGAAAGCCAGAGTTCAGACATAAGAAAGATCTTTAAAAGACCTCTGAGTGCATGAAGAGTGCTTTCTTTTAAGCCTTTTAAGCAATCATAGTCAACGCAGAATTGGTCTGCCTTTTCATGCAAACAGTACGGATAGGTACATTGGCTATAAGAGAGAAAAATATATGATTGTCTTTATAAGGACAATCAAAATAGGAGAAAATGTGTGTAAAGTTTGAAGATCTTCCTCTCACTTTGATCAGGATGGGATCACAGCAGTACAATTACAAAAAGCAACGCTGCTTGGAAGATAGCACTTTATCTAATGATTCTTAGATTCTTGGCTAGAATCTTGGATAGAGCCACCTCAATCTCATTGGAGAGGAGGGGTATAAATAAAATTATTATTATTATTATTATTATTATTATTATTATTATTATTATTATTATT
>NC_056528.1:33025142-33086411 GCF_019175285.1 Sceloporus undulatus
TAGTTTGTTCAGGGTCCAAAACACCAGTAGCTAACACTATGGCGGACTGTGAAACCATGAACAACAACAACAACAGTGTCAACAACAATTTCCGCCACCACCACCACTACAACTTTCCCAGACTCTGAGCCTTAGATTCATGCTAGGCATCCATGACCAGACAGGAATGAACCATCGTTGCAAAACACATCAGGGAGGGCAGAACAAATGATTTCACAACAAATGTGGGGTCCTTGTCAGATGAAGAAACCTTCAAGATGGATGGTTGGCAGCGTGGCCTTTGCTCCTTCAGGGATCAGGGCAGTAAGCTGGAGAGATCCTATTCCCACCAATGTGCCTTCAGAACCCAGTTGTCTTGGAAAGCTTTCCTCCATCGTAAAAAGGGTTACATCCGCCAGTCTTCTCTTCACCTCCTTGTCATCTGTTATAATTTGCTACACAATTTGACATGCTAGGGGACTGTCTGACGGCCCAACCCTCACTTTAAGTGGAAGCTTACTCCAAAGTTGGTCCCATTGTACCCAATCCGGCCGACTTCCAAGTCAGCATGCACATGTCTATGGCTTTTGTAAAGATTGGAGTATTAGCATTTAAATTTCTATACTAAATGCAAACGCACCTGAGGAAGTATACTGAAGTCTTTGAAAGCTCATACTGCCAACTTCTTTCTTTCAGTCAGTCTCAAAGGTGCTACAAGATCTCTCTGTGTACTGATTCTACAGACTAACATGGCTATATTTTTAAACTCTGGATTGCCAATCAAATTCTGACATTACTATTTAAATTTGCAACTATAATGGCAACTAACTACTTGCGGAGCGGCCCTTGGGGTTTAATGGTAACTCATACGAGAGACACCGGAGTTGGCTGTGAGCACGGCAATCCCAGATGGGCATCCCATCCGCTTTGCCAATGACACACTCCACCCAAGTTCAAGTAGACTGGAATCCATTGGTCACAAACACTTAGCTGAAAGTAAGGAAAGTGTCTCATCAATCTCCTTGCAAAACAGCGGTGACCCTAGCATGCACTGGGGATGTTCTTTTCTTTCCTCTTTCTTTCTTTTTTACCCCAAAAGCTTCTGGGCCATTTTCCGTTTGAGGACAACGTCTGGAAACAGTCTCAGGCCAGCAGCATCCATCAAGGCCAAACAGTAACACTTTGTTACAGGCAGGGAGGACAATGTCCCTGTTCCAACAGAAAGACTTATTTATTGCGGCCGCATTAACACCAATGAATTTGCCACGGTCGGTCTTTTGGAGCAAAGACGGAGTCAATGGAGAACAGGCTTGCACAACGCCCCTTTGGTGCGAGAACACAGTGGTTGAAATGAGACCCAAATTGCCAAGGAGGGATGAGGCACACTGCCTCCTTCCTTTGGCTTAATTTTTTGCAAGGCAGGCCTATCAGTGCAAAGCTGCCATCCTGACACCTACAGAACCTTTCATCTCTTTATGGCAGGGCTGACCCCCTGCTAGTCAATTACAATGTTGTAAGCTAGGCTTGAATAAGCTAGGCTTTCTTGAATGAGAGCCAGTGTGGAGTAGTGGTTTGAGCATTGGGCTGGGATAGTTTGTGTGGGGGTTTCGGGCATGGCCACATAGCCCAAAAACCCCACAAAAAACTATGGATGCCGGCCATGAAAGCCTTCGACTCCACATTGGGCTGGGACTCTGGAGAGCAGAGTTTGAATCCTGGCTTGGCTATGGAAACCCACTGGCCTTGGGCAGGTCACACTCTCTTAGATTCAGAGGATGGCAATGGCAAAAACTTTCTGAAGAAATTTGCCAAGAAAACCCTGTTAGGATTGCCATAAGTTGGAAAAGATTTGAAGGCACACAACAACAACAACAACAACAACAACAACAACAAGCTAGGCTTATGTCTGTGAAACTGTTTGGTGTTCACTTTTATGACCTTGGGACCACTGCTACAACTGCAAACAGCCCCACAACCCACTTTAAATTCTAGGCAGCATAGTAAGGGATACGTTTTAAGGCATTGGTGATAAAGGCACTGAAAGATGACATTGCTTCTAGTTAGCAACACACTGCAACAAGGAATTGTGACAGGACACTACATTGTACCTGCCAGTGTCGTCACCATTTAGTAAAGGGGTTTCTTAGCATCTCTGCTATGTAGCTAGGTGTATGCAAAGTTACGCAGCATTTTATAAAACCATATAGGATTCTGGGGCTTAAAGATAATGGTGATTGCATAGGCCTACGGTGAAAAAAACCACCTCTTTTTAAATAACGTACCCGTTTTTAATGTACTTTTGGGTGCAGAATTTGAAAAACACAATAAAAATATCATACTACACACAGTTCTTTCAGAATTTCAATAAAAAAAATCAATTCAGTTGTTGCTCAGCTCTGATTAAGTGCGGACACTTAATGCTTTTGAACGGATGTCCACATTTCGTATCAGCAAATGAAAATGTTTTGAAAGTGGCTTAAAAGGCTTTAACCCCTTTCTCTTTGCAATTTGTTCAGTGCCACATTACAACACAGAGATGTCAAAGCAAGTTGCGAAAAAACTGTATGTGACGGAGCCAATCTGAGGTCACTTTTGGAATTCGCACACCAAATTCCAATAATAATAATAATAATAATAATAATAATGTATTTATATCCCACCTCTCTGATTGGATCGAGGTGGGATACAACATTAAACAGTATTACAATGCATTAAAATACCAAATAATGATTGATATTATTAAAACCTTATAACCAAAAAACTCACCTACCCTCAAATTTAAAATGACATTTCAGACCAAATACCAATAAGTAAGGTCAAGCAGGTAGGCAGCTGATGGAAAGGACAGGTTATGCTATAAAACCAGCATATATATATATATATATATATATATGATATTAAAAAGTTTTTATGACTCTCACTTTTAACAGACAACAACAGCATCTTGGCTTTAGTGTGCTAAAAATGCTCTCCATCCAGTGTTAAGGCACACTCTCTGATGACTAATGAAACGTATTAAGCCTTTTCTACTAACATTCCAATCTCTGCCAATTGTGGTGACCTTATTATTTATAGTGCTTCATTGGTGATGTCCCACAGAGTCTGTGCATGCGAGGGAGAAAGTTTCTTGCCCTGAATCTCCAACCATTTAATTTTCACAGAACTACTTTTGCAGAAATGCTAAAGGGGGGAGAGAGGAAAGAGTGACAACAGCCAAAGATCTTTCTATTCAAACACTGTCTTCAGCAACTAAAGGGTTGTTATATGTGGGTTTTTCGGGCTCTGTGGCCATGTTCTAGAAGAGTTTATTCCTGAGGTTTCGTCAGCATCTGGGGCTGGCATCTTCAGAAAATAGTGGCATGGAGGTGTATGGAGTGTATACATACTGTGTGACCCTTGGTTGAGAGGAAGTGATTTACATGTTAATCTATGTGTTGATCTGTTGGTGAATGGCAAGGCCTCAGCATGGGAGGATATAAATAAACAAATAATAATAATAATAATAATAATAATAATAATAATAATATTGCAAGGAAGATTTGTGTCTATTTCATTAGTGATCCATTGTCTGCTGGGAAACGCTCTGACTCTGGGTGATGTTCACTTGTATGTCTTGATTTTGGTGTTTTCCAGGATTGGTAGCCAAACTTTATTTACTTTCTAGGTTTCTTATTTCCTGTTGAAGTTGTCCAGGTGTTTTATGTCCAGAATTATGAATTATGTCCCGAGGACGACCAAAATAGTGAAAGGTCTGGAAACCACCAAGTCCTATAAAGAGTGGCTTAGAGAGCTGGGTATGTTTAGCTTGGAAAGGAGAGAGTTAAGATATGATAGCCATGCTGACATATTGGAATGAATGTCATGTCGAAGATGGAGGTTTTTAAGCAGATGCTGGATTGTCATCTGCCAGGAGTGCTTTGATGATGTATTCCTGCATGAGTATATATTCTTATGCAACTGAATGAATTAGCAAAATGTTTTGACTCTCGCTTTCTGCAATTGTTCGAAACAAAAGGGAACTGCATCTCAGGTTGCAGTTTGGACCGCTCTCTTGCCAAGCTTCTTAAGTGGACGATGGTGCTAAGTATTATCTTCAAGGCTGAGACCTCACTGGTTGCTCAAGGTTCCTGGTGGGGAAGGATTGCAGACTTATGGTTCCTGAAGCATGTATGCAGATCTGTGGTTGTTTACCCCATATACTGAAGATGGTGACCAGTACATCTGCATTCAATGTATCTATACATGAAGGGAGAGAAGGAAGGAAAGAGAAATGTACGAAGGAAGAAATGATGGAAGGATAAATTAAGGTACTTCATAAACATCATGGTTTGCATGTAACTTACTGATCTGTTTTTGCACGCATTGGACCCCCTCAGATCCCCATGAATATCCCCCATGCTGATTTTTTTTTTCTGGGATGTAACATGAGTCATTACTTCTAGGGAGCCTCAAAGAGTGTCAATTCGCCTTCTAAATAATTTCCAGCTCCCTACACCTTTTAAGAACACGTTTAAGTTTTTGCTTTAAACAAAACACCAAACCAAAACTGGACTTCTGAGCATGTCTGGTTTGGTTTTATTCTGATATTTCTGATAGTTCCCCAAACTCTGATTTCTTCCTCCCTCCCCTGAATTCTGGTTCAAATGACTTTGGCTTGGAAGATGGATGTCCTTAATTGCATCCATTGAAACCCTTCTGTTTGGGCTGCAGTAACATGGAAGGGCACACAAACATGGAGCGCGAGGGAAACAGCGCAGACTGAATAGTCAACGCAAGGCCAAAGAGCGTGCCACTGCGCATGCGTGCGCCCCATGTGTTTGCATGCGCTCGAGATCTGTATTCAACAGGCATTGTCAGAGGTGCGGGCTGGAACCAATGCAGTTAAACTTCAAAGATTTCTTCATTCTCTGCAGTGTGGCTCCACATTTGCTGGGGCCTTTCTTTCTCTGCCCCCCAGTGGAGATTAAATACATCGATAGATTAAAGTGATGAAAGTACGCACCGTATATGGCCCTCTCTGGGCTGTGAATTACATCCGTGCCTTTCACACCCCCATCCCAGCCCCCTATCTTTACAACTGGCTTTGTACTCCACTGACACACAACAACAAAAAATGCGGTAAAGATTGGCCCAGCTGTACGTCCATATTATCCTTGTCGTCTCCCTGACAAGCGTTAATATATGGAGCTTTATCATGCTGGGGCTCTTGGATGAATGGAAGGAAGGGGGCTGGGAGGGAGGGAGGTTTCGGATCAGCTAGGAATGAGGAGGAAGATTTCAGATGTCCAAGGCAGAGTTGTAGACTCACAACTGGAAAAGGAAAAACGACAACCACAGCTTTGTGCACATTTCTGCTTGTCTTGTCCAGGGGTTGGGAAATTCGTATCCCCTGCTGGTTTGCCCATCCTTGTTAGATGAATCATACAGATGGTCCTTGACCAAAAGGCAGTGTCCATGGAACCAAGTCAAATACTGGTCTTTTGAATTATGGGTGCGTCTACACTTTAGAAATAATGCAGACCCCTTGTAGATATGGAAGGGAGGGCAAAATCAGTGCATTTCTCCTCCAAACAAGGATTCTGCCCCTCCATGAAATTTTCTTTCAGTCTCTAATTTTCTAGCACCCCCAAGCGGCAAACACAGTCTTTCAGGTGGAGTATAATCCTATCCAGGATTGGGCCACACACTTCTAAGATTAGGACCCTTAATAGTAAGCACCTCTGTCTTCAGTTTGTTTTTCCTCATCCAGCCCATTATTCCTCACCCAGGTATTCATTCAGAGAAGACACACTACCCTTAGCTAAATTCAAAGACATAGCTGTGCTAGTCTGGAAAATCAGCATGCAAAGGGATCTTGTAGCACCTTTGGAGACTAACTGAAAGAAAGAAGTTGGCAGCATGAGCTTTCATAGACTTGAGCCTACTTCCTCAGTGAGGAAGTAGACTGAAGTCTACGAAAGCTCATGTTGTCAAGCTCTTCCTTTCAAATGGTCTCAAAGGTGCTACAAGATCCCTTTGCATATCCTTTGCTGAGCTTGTTTTTGTAGGCATGGAGAAATATATTTAGAAGTCATCAGTGTTCTGAAAGCGCCCTGCTCCATGCCTCCAGATGATCTTTCCCAGAAGTTTCATGTAGATGTTGAATGGCATTGGGGATAGGATGCCATATAAGTTCTCCTTTTTTGAGGAGCAGCTATCCCCAAGCACCACCATCTAGAACCTACCAGAATCACTGCAACTCAATCCCTCCGACTCCCAACTCTTCTAGGTATTCCAAAAAAAGACCATAGTTGATGGTATCGAATGCCACAGAGAGGTCCAGAAGCACCAACTGAGACACACTGATCTTGCTGATACTTGGGTAAAGACCATGGACTAAGGTGACCATAGTGGTCTCAACACCCTCTTCTGCTCTGAAGTTGGTTTGTGGATCAAGGGGCAAATTGTTTGGTCCTCAGACTGGCTTCAGAGCAGGATATGGAGTTGAGACAACTATGGTGGACCATCTTGGTCAATGTTCAGATGCAGCCTACACGAAACTGGCAAAACACAGGAGAAGGAGGACTTGGTAGAGGAGGGTTGGATGGTAGCAGAGTAGACAAAATGAGGCAAGGTTGTCATAGGAACAACTCAAAGGCCTAGGTCATCGTTTTTGGAAGGGGGAGTGGGCCATGCCGTTTGCTTCTGACTCAAGGAGGCCTCAATTCTCTAGATAGGCCATAAGGGACTACGAAACCCTGTCTGGCCACTGGACTCGTAAACCGAAGGAGGGCAAATATCCTTTGGTCTCTCCTCACCTCTCTCCGATTTCCTGCAACGGTGTTTATTTCCAAAGGCTTTCTCCTCCCTTCCCCGCCTTCCCCATTCCTCCTCTTCTGTAATCGTGTGTCTTTATAGCAGCAAAAGAGTCCCTGGATAACGATTTAGTATAAACAAACCATGCAGCTTTAATGGAATTACCTCAGCCTCACTACTAAATAATTTATAGGAGGCAGTAAATAAAATATGTTTTTTTCTTCATCTCTCTCTCTTTTTTAAATGGAGAGATGGAGAAAGAAAGAGAGAAAGAGAAAGAGATAGTAAGTTGGTTGTCAAGCCGAAAACACCCACCCGAGGAACATTAAACTGAGAAGATTGTAAAAGAGAGCCCAATGAAAAGGGGGAACACGGTGGAAATAAAAGACGGAAACCAAACAAAGCTTGTTTTTCCTTCTGTGAAGGGGAAACATGAAACAAGAGCTTTTGGTGCCATGATGCGATCTAAGGGAGTGAAATGCCCATACGTCAGATCCAAGGGGGAAAGAAGGAACAAGCGACTAGAAATATCATTCTTTGTCCACTCAGATGGTTTGGGTTTTTTTTTTGTATGTACAAAATTGTAACCTGATGAGTGGAAAACCCTTAATATTGTAACCTTATGTTCTGTATTAATTATTCCACAATAACAGCAGGGGATGAGGCTGAAGAGGCAGTCATGAAGATGTATTTGAATCCCTTCCCTTTTCCCCCTCTCTGTGGCACAAGGAAGACACCTCCAAACAATGCACTTGTAGGCCAGGTTGAGAGGAACACAGTGTCCACATCAAGAGAAATAGCAGTGCCGCTCTGTTCTGCTTTGCTCAGATCTCACTTGGAATACTGTGTCTATTTCTGGACAACACAGTTCAAGAGGGATGTGACGTACTATGCTGGTCTACAACTCTGGAGGACCAGGGTTCGATCCTTAACTTGGTCATGAAACCCATTGGGGGACCTTGTTGGGCAAGTCGCATGCTCTCAGCCTCAGGGGAAGGCAATGGCAAACCTCCTCTGAAAAACCTTGCCAAAAACCCCCTAGGATAGGTTCACTTTAGGGTCACCATAAATCGGAAACACCTTGAAGGCACGCAGCAACAGACAAGCAGACTAGTTGGGATTGGCCTTCCCTCCTCAATAGCAACACCCTGGACTTTTCTTTCTTTCTTTCTTTCTTTCTAGTATCTTTTTTTTTTGTTTTTTTGGCTTTTTGTCTGTCTGTTTGTTTAATAAAAGAAATGCCGACAATTCCCACAAGAAGACCCTACCATCAGGTTTAAATACTTTTTGTTCCTCCCTTGTCAATTCTTTCTCTGACCTGCCGCCAGTTGCGTTTTGGTCACCGAAAAGAGGCCTTTATGTTGTTCTCCAGGAATTTGGGTTGCTGTCTCCTCTGATAGCCTTGACCATGAAACTGGAGCCCTGGCTACTACGCATATGTTTCCAAGGGCATCAGTTTCACCTTCTAATTGTCACCATGCTTCATCTGAAACCTGAAACCCTGGCTTTAATCGTATTAACAGATGCTCTGGCTTTCGGCAGAGAAGTCCTGACAGGGCCATCTTTTGCCCAAAGGACCAACAACATCTTAGCCCAGGATACAAATGGCCCTTTAAAAGTTTGGCTGACTCGACTTCGGATAGTCCTTCTGATTCCATTCTCTCTGGCAATGAAAGAGAAGGCTGGGTTTGCTTTGTATCGGATGAGAACTGGGAAATCCAGGCTGCCAACAGGGTCTTGAGATTTTATTGAAGGAGTGAATTATTTAGATGTTTGTGCTATAAATTCCAAGGTCCAGGCCAGGAGCAAGAAAGAGATTCCATCAGGAGACATTATTCTAAGGAAACTCAACCGACTGCCTAACAAAAAGGATACAGGTCATTAAACTGATGAACACAAATGGAAAAGTCAAGGGATCAAGTTATTGTCAAAGAGCTTGAGTTAATATTACACACTACTCTGTATCAGCTACTTAGTTGATACTTAACTCAGTAACCTCTCCTGGCCTGACCTTCGCTCAAACCTAATGGAAATGTCATTCACTTGTGTTCTGATCGATCACTGGTAGAATTGACTTCCTTCTGCCAGCCGATGCCTGGTAAAAAATGTTGGGTGGGGAGAGAGTTATGGCTGTGACACTAGTGTCACAATTGTGACCAAGTAGTGACTGTGAATACAGAATAGTGATGGATGAGTAAATCTAGGTAACTGTTCTGTATTCATGATAGTTTTGTTGTTCTTGATAACTGCCTTTGAGTTGATCACAACTTATGGCAACCCTGTGCATAAGACATAAGACATCTCCAAGACCTTCTGTCCTCCACTGCTCTGCTCAGGTCCTGCAAATTCATACCCATGACTTCCTTAAAAGAGTCCATCCATCTAACATGCGGTCTTCATCTCGTTCTACTTCCCTTCACCTTTCCTAACATTCTTGTTTTTTCCAATGAGTCATGCCTTCTCATGATGTGGCTAAAGTACTACAACCTCAACTTTGTCATATTGACTTCCAGGGAGACTTCAGGCTTGATTTGTTTTAGGACCTGTTTGATTGTCTTTTTGATTGTCCATGGTATCTTCAGCACTCTTCTCCAGCAGCACATTTCAAATGAATTGATTTTCTTTTTATCCATTTTCCTCATTGCCCAGCTCTCGCATCTGTACATGGTGATAGGGAATACAATGGCTTGTATGATTCTAACTTTCGTACTCAGTTGCGTATCTTTACATTTTAGAAGCTCTTGCAGTAGATCAGACCATTTGTCCCTCTATTCCAGCATTGAAAGTTGTTTAGCAGAAGTCTTCTCCACTACCTTCTCCTTCTAATAGAAGATGCCGGGAATTGAGTCAATAGCCTTCTGTATGCAAAGCATGGGACTCCATCCTCAGAGCTGGAGGTTCTCCCTGATGGTTGTTTACTATACCGGTGATGCAAGTGTGGAAATGGTCACACGAAATGGCTTCATGACTGATCAGGAGGAGCATCTCTTCTCGTCCTTTTGGCGTGAATTTCACTCATAATTAAGGTGCCTTTTCTTAAATACCCAACACAGAGTTGACCATTCCTCCTAAGCAGGTATCATCCAGGCAACATCTGTTCTAACACTTGCAGGCTTTGGAATGTCCTTCCTCCCCTTTCACCCATCCCTTTTGCTCCAAGATTTAATATGTGAAGTGAGATAGATTTCACGAAAACACAGTGCTCCGTCTGTACTTGCATGTGCTCCATTCTATTAGGGAAAGTGAAGCATTTTGAAACTAATTGCAGAGAAATGGTGATGTGTTCACCCTGT
Organism: Sceloporus undulatus; assembly: GCF_019175285.1. Lineage (NCBI taxonomy): Eukaryota > Metazoa > Chordata > Lepidosauria > Squamata > Phrynosomatidae > Sceloporus > Sceloporus undulatus. Next base: position 33,035,210 of record NC_056528.1, read on the forward strand.
AATTGACTTAATGAAGTTCGTATGAAACTTCTGGAAGTGGTCCAGTAATAGGCTCCCCATTGAGTCCAGTGTAGGTGGGAAGAGGGGAAAGTCGTGGCATTACGGAGGTAAAATGCTAAAAAAGGGGGTCAGGAACAGATGTGTCTGGAGGTAAACCTGGATTCTTGTTTGTGTTACATGTGTGTATTTAGAGAGATGGAGAGGAGTCTTACACATACACTCTATAACCTTAGCGCCACACCTTAACTGTGCAGCCTCCTCCTTAAAGGAATTGAAAATAATAATAATTCCCAATTAAGGTTGTTTTTGGAACAAGCTGAAAACCTTCCCAGTTCAGGCGGAAAATATAATAATTGGTTTGCTTTTAAGCTGCCGTCATTTTCATTAGGGCTGGCGGAAGACGTTGTGCTTCCTGAGGTGAGGGCAAGGTGGGATCTTCTCACACCATTTTCCATGCACAGACTGGGATTCTGGAATGAAGAGCAGAGCATACAAGTTGCACAGGCTGAACTATACTATTCTCCCATCCCAACTTTCCATCTCACCATTTAGTGACTGCATCCTCCCATCATGGCCATCCAGTAGCTACTTGGGCTGTTGTGAGAGGGAATCAGAGAGAAGTATCTGACTGCATTTGTATAGCCAGATGCAGACTGATGGCTTATTGTCACAGTTCAGAGAGGCCTGAAAGCTAAAGATTGTTCCTTGGATTCCCCAAAGAGTCTCATCCCTGCAACTCAGGAGGCACAGTGGTTCTCAAACCTTGGTCCTCCGGGTGTTTTGAATTTCAGTTGCCAGAACCCCCAGTTAGTTTAGTCAAGAGTTAGGAATTCTGGGAGCTGGCATCCAAAACACCTGGAGGGCCAAAGTTTGGGAACCACCGCATTAGCAAACAGATCAGGTTGCCAGGCTCTGTGGCTTTCTAGAGATGCTAAAGCCAGTGGTACCAGTGGGACTTCCATGTTAGTCAGGCTGTGAATCTGTTCTGAGCTTTGGATAGATTTAAGGGAGGTGTCCAAAGTGCTTAAACTATTTGGAAGATATAGTTCAGCACCTTGGATAACTCCTTTATAGCCTGAATTAAGAGTGGATTCATTGTGCCACTAATGTGAGAGCCACCAGCGGCCAAACTGGGCTAGAGTGATTCCTTCTTTGTCACCTTTCCAGCAGCAACAGGTGAAAATTTTTAACTGTTTCGATACCTTCCAGAAAGGATTATTTCTGGAGAAAAGGATGTTCAGCAAATGGCCTGAATCCTACTGGTTAGTTTCAACCAGAGCAGACCCACTGAGCCAATTGTGGAACAGTGAGCCCTACATGCAGATAAATCACTTTATTCAATGGGCATATTCTAGTCTAGGCCCATATGTTTTTAAGTTGCTTTCATTTCATGAAAGGTGTACAGTCTTTCAAATAGTCTGGCCCCAAGTGATATACAACTATGAAGTGAACAACTCTGTTATCCAGTGGCCAAAATACTACAACCACACATATAAGGCAAGGAATAAATAAAACCATCAATTGAAACTAAATGTTGATGTATTGTTTAATTCCAGGGCTAGTCAAAAAGGAGTCTGTTGTCATTGTCATGTGCCTTCAGGTTGTTTCCAATGTATGGCAACCCTGTCGGCATCGTGTGGTGGGGTGAGCCTTGGACTATGACTCTGGAGACCAGGGTTCGAATCCCGGCTCAGCCATCTAAACCCACTGAGCAATCTTGGGCAGGTCACACTCTCTCAGCCTCAGAGGATGGCAGTAGTAAACTTGCTCTGAAGAAACTTGCCAAGAAAACACTGGAATAGGTTCACTTTAGAGTCACTATAAGTCGGAAACAGCTTGAAGGCACACAATAAGAACAACAACAAGAAAACAAAACTATTGTATGGTTTTCTTGTCAAGATTTGTTCAGAGAATGCAAGGGACGAAAAGAAATGCACACACACATATATATATATATATATATATATATATATATATACACACACACACACACACACACAGAAGAGTTTGCATGGCCACGAGGAGTGCGCATGCGTGCGCACAACCCCCCCAATGAATGACTGATTTACTGCCTAACCTGAAAGTTCACATCCACCCCTGCAGTCACTCCCATACTGTGAGAAATCACTGTAAAAACCAGAGAATGTATTAAACTTTAACTACCGTAATCCTAGAGAGGTCCGTTGTTTGCTTTTGCTGCACTGGTGTCAAAGATTATAGAAGGATCAATTTGCTGATCAGTGATCCCGACACATTGAAAACCTTGGATGGGCAAAAATGATACTGTGATGAGAAGATCAAAGGCAGTGACAGCTAAAAAATAAAAATAAAAATACACATTAGTGTTTAATAGAATGGCAATGAATTTACACTCCCGCTTTCACTCAGAGTAACTGTTCAGAAGTCAAGTTTTCTTTTTCTAAAATATCCAATGGCCTAAGCCCAGTTCTTAAGCCCAGTGGTTGCGTTGTCTTCCATATCAGTAGGGCCATGAATCCCTTACAAGTATTAGACCAACTTAAAAGAACTGTGCAAGGGTTCATCTCCACTGTAGAAATAATGCAGACTGACCCCACTTTAAGTGCTGTAGCTCTATCCTAAGGAAACCAGGGATTTGTAGTTTCACAAGGTCTTTTGGCCCTCTCCGTCAAAGGATGCTGGTGCCTCACAGAACTACAAAGCCCAGGATTTTGTAGGACGGAACCATTGCAGTTAAAGTGGTGGTAAACTGCTTTATAAGAAAGGCTCGTCCCTAGGAACTGCTCTTTAAGATCTTAATTTCTGGTGAGAGTTTTCAGCCTAAGTGTTGGCACAAGCTATTTATCAAGGAAACATAATCATTAAAATAGAACTGCTTCCCAAGAGTGGAGTTGCTCCACTGTCATCTTCAAAGGAATGGAAGATTAGCCTAGGACCCAGAGATGTGGCCCTGAAGCCATATGGTGTCATGTCCTACCTGGAAGAGGCCTCCTTGGATAGAGGAGAACCAGGACGATGGGCTCAAACTGGAGCTGTAGGACACTGGCTATCCTGGCATGGCATTGGCAGAGACTGGTCTATTCTAGGCAGCAGCTGCGGATCAGGAGGAGAAGGAAAAAGCACTTCATCTCCTTGAATGATGCATATCAGATTGCAGGCAACACTCTGGTCTACTTTAAGTACAGGGCATCAAGCTAATGAGGCTAACTGGGATGATGAACTGTTGGCTATAAATTAGCTCAGTTGAGGCCATTTCTTTGCTGCAAACCACAGTTCCCAAACCCCTGTGCAAATCTGTCTGACATCTTTGGCTTCCTGGCTCTGACCTTTGGCATATCCTTTGGATTGTTCTTTCTGGCTGGCAACTCCCTCTCAGCTTGGAGCTCTGCTCAAGACTGCTTTCTCCCTTTGAATCTTGGGTTTCTTGGACAATGCATCATACTCTGGGTATGCCTGGACTGGCTTACCACTGTCCAGGTGCATTCACCGGGACAATTTCTGGCTTTATACAGGACACATGCATCCTATGGTCTGCATAATCCTCATTCTGAAACATGCAGTATAGAAATTTACAACAAATTTTGGTTTGCATCCTAGAACAGTAAACCCACAGAAATCCTAGGGTTTACTTATATGTTAATTCACCCTTCTACCATTGGCTGACATCCTGTTGGTGTATTATGTATGCATTAGTTTTCTTACACATGCAGTTGTACTTTTTTTGGCGGGCGAGCAACATCCATATTCAGTTGGAGGTCACAAAACTGGAATTAATCATGTGCTGCCATTTCACATTGTTGCACATCACATATTCTGCATTGTTGCACATTATGTATCTTGATTGCCTGGTTGTACGTTCTACATTGATGTGAAATGACAGTGGGTTGTGCAATGTCCCAATTTTATAAAGAGATGGTGCAGCACAACTGAGGTGTAACACCATGCACGTAAAGTGTGTCTCTCTATGTCTTCAACGCTGATTCAACAGGTCTGCTCTATATGGGGCTAACTGATAGGATTTGAGTGGCTCTATTTGCAAGAATAAAACCCTGGAAAAAAACACCGACATTTTGTTTGGTTTTTAAGGTGTTTCTGGCCTTTGGAGAGGTTAGAGGTGGTGTCTGAGACAGTCTCCTGTCCATTAAAGCAAGCAGAATTCGAACAATGCAGCAAGAAAGAAAGAAAAACCTCGGAGAAAACAGTTTTTTGAAAAAGAGAGAGAAAGGGGAGGGGGAAAAGAATATGGAGAAGGTGAAAAGACTGGAAGAAATATGTGTGGTTAAGTAGTCCTAGGTCTCACGTATGAGACACTTTCAGGTTGACTGGACCTTTACAAAGTTCATTTTAAGCGTGTCATACAAGATTGAACACAACGCACTTGAAACGTCTGGCCAGGAGGGAATCTGGCTGCTGAACTTTAGAGGGTTTTTTTTAAACCACTGACAAAACAGTTGGGTTTCTAATGTGTGAGTGTCTGGAATTGAATCTCCTGCGCACCCACCCCTTGCTTAATGCAAGGAACCTGCCTAATGGTTTTTCCTACTCAGATCAGAACGAAAACACACAACTACCCTAGGCTTGCCAAATTTAGTGAATGGGTTGGATGATTTGGTTGACAATATTTGATTAATTAACCCATCTTAATTGAGCCGCTCCTCCTCCTCCTCCTCCTCCTCCTCCTCCTCTTTATTTGCATCCCACCTTTTCCTCCAGTTCAGGATTCAAAACGGCTTACAAAGGTTAAAACAGATAACACTGTTTTAAAATTCATAATGTTACTTTTATTCCTGTCCCATCTTTCCCCCAGTTTGGGACTGAAAGCGGTTTTACAACAAATTCAGAAAAACACATTGTTAAGAAACGATGCTGCCTTGGGTAAGGGTGGTGTCACCATCCAAAGAACCCCTGAGGACCAGATTTAGAATGTATCTACACCGCAGAGCTAATGCCATTTGACACTCATGGCTCAGTGCTATGGAATTCTGGAATTTGTAGTTTTGATAGCCATTTAGTCTTTTCTGTCGGAGAGCTCTGGTGGCACAAGAAACTACAAATCTCAGGATGCCATAGGATGGAGCCATGGCAGTTAAAGTGGTGTTAAACTGCATTGTTTTTGCAGTGTGGTGGCACCCTTAGACTCCACAATAGATTTGGCCCCAAGGCCTGAGGTTCTCCAGATCTATGTGAGGCCAAAACATGTTCCTTGCCCCTCTCAGTCTGCATTTTTCCAATCCAGTGTTCCTGACCATTTAGTTTCTCTTTCCTCCTGAAATGTTGCAGCTTGCAGGGTCTCAGCCCATCTTGCAGAGACCCCTGGCCACACGGTGGAGACCTTATCTTCCTTCCCAGGTGGATGCAGCTGTAGGAAGCCAAGGGGGGCAAGCGATCCATGGGAGCCGGGTGGTGCTGGTGGGGAAAGAAGGCCTTTTGATTAACCTTTTGGCATTTGAGAGCTGAGATTTGGGGGCTGGAGTTGGGCCTTTGGGCTTGGGGAGAGAGATTTGGGAGGGCCGTCCACCCAATGAAGGAGGACAGAGCATGAAAGCCGAGGGGATGATCATCATAGGGATGGGTTGAAAGAGATGAAAACATATCTCCCGACAAAAAAGCGTGGCTTTGCGAGAGAGCTGTGTTGTTAGGACGACGCAAACTATCCTTGAAATGATTAGTTCCACTTCAAAGGCCTTTCGATTTGACAGGAGCAAACGCAGCAGTCTCTTTTCATGTCTCAGAAAATAGGGAGGGAGGGGAGAGATTGGGATGGGGAGGGAAGGTGGTGTTCATGTGTGTCTGTGTGTCTGTGTATGCATTTTGCACCAAAGAGAGTCATATGTCTGTCGGTGTGTCTTGTTTGTTTTCCAGTGTTTGAGGGGCACTTGTGGAAAATCAACAGAATGCCAACTGCCAGGTTCATCCATAGTAGTCTGAGCAAACAGAGCATTGATGGACCTTGGCTGGACTGTCCCAAAACATTTGGTTGGCCAAGATGAAGAACAGGGGATCACCTTGTTCTTTACCTCACATTTTCCTTCTTCATTCACCCTCCTCATTTCACATCCGGAAGCCGATTAGACTGGTAACTGCATCTTCCCTCCATGGTGGTGATCCATGCGTCCTCCAAATGGACTGCCAGGTTGAAAAATGGAGAGAGCGTATAGACCATTAATGGTTACTTGGTGTAGTAGTTTTCGAGCATTGGACTATGACTGTAGACAAGGGTTCAGTTCCCAGCTCCACCATGAAGCCTATTGGTTGACCTTAGGAAACTCACATGGTCTCAGCCTCAGGGGAAGGGCTCCTCTGAACAAATCTGGCCAAGAAACCCCAAGATATGGTCGCCATAAGCCAGAAACAACTTGAAGGCACACAACAACAAGATGAATTTCAGCAGGTCTTGCTTATCATTCAACCAGGTGACAAATAGCACCTGCTGAAATTCCTCTTCTACACATCAATGAAAGGTAGAGACACTCTCTCCACTTTTCAGACTGGCAACCCAAACTCCAAAACAAGCCAGGAGAACATTGCAGGACTGTTGGAACCTCCTTGAAGACCAGCATGTTTTTCTCAGAGATGAATGTTCCCACCAAGGAAAAAGTCTTGTTTTTCAAGGGGCTACTAGACTGCTGTTGATTATGCTGTAATAGACTAACATAGTTTCCCCCTCCAGGATTAGACTGAGGTCTCTCCACAGCCATGCAATTACCACTGTCCTCCCTCACATCTGCCACATGAGGCCATTGATGGATTGAGACATGTGAGTTGAGGTCTAGGCAATCTCAGTTTCAAGATGTTGACAAGTCTTTGCTTGTCTGTGAAAAGATGATAGGGAGGGTAGAGAATAAGGAGAGTAGAAAAGGAAGTCGGTTCCAGATCCTGGAGGCAGTCTCTGTTCCCACCAGATGCACCTGTGAAAGTGGTGGAACAGAGATCCCCAGAAGATTTCAAAGGACAAGCTGGTTAGTAAGGGAGAATATGGTCCTTCACATAATCTGGACCTGAGCCATAAAGGGCTATAAACCCTATGTGATGGTGTCAAGGGGTATGCATGCCCCGTATTCCTTATTCTCCTGAGTAGATTGGGACCACTGGAGGGCATCTAGATGAGCTGTCACAATGCATAGATTTTAAGTCCCTTTCCTAGTAACTCAAGTGGAGAGTTACTTGGGGAAATGGCACTTTCCACCTCAGACTCTGCAGAGGTTTTCCCACCCCTCACCCCTTTGGGGAAGTTAGGATTGTCCATGCCATTGTATTTTCCATTTCTATGTACAATTTTGAATACCGGACAGTGATGGAAGTGGATAAGAAGAGAATTAATTCATTTGAGATGGAGTGCTGAAGGAGAACGTATCCAGCCTGGTCTGTCAGTGAGCTCTGGTGCCTCAGCAAACTGCAAATCCCAGGATTCTGTAGGATATAGTCATCACAGTTATAGTGGGGTTAAACTGCGTTAATTCTGCAGTGTGGCCACAACTCTGGACACCAGGGTTCAAATCCCTGTTTGGCCATAGGAACCCCCTGGATGACCTTAGGAAAACGATGCTCTATCTGAGACGAAGGCAAAGGCAACTTTCCCTTTGAACAAATCTTGCCAAGAAAAGCCGCTTAGGTCCCCCTAAGTCAGAAATGTCATACAACAACTGCAAGTGCTTGCAAACAGGAAAACATTCCTACTAAACTCGGAGTAAATGAAATCCCCCATTGACATGGCAGGCCCCACCTGCCACTAGCGTATCTAGTTTATTAGGTATATTCAACGTAGCGCTCATAATTAGTATACAGGATTCTTCTTTGGTTTCATTTCACCTGTCTGTTTCTTTGTTTGATTTGCTTTATTCATGTTTCTTAGAATGTTTCTTTTTCTTTCCCCTTTTCCTGTTGTTCTCCACTTTGATGATTTGACAAGAAAGTGCAGCGTTTGAAAGTAAAGACTTGCGTCAAGGAACATAATTTTCTTAATTAAGTTACTCTTCCTTTTGTTAACAAGGGGGGTGAGGAAGTTAAGAGTTCAGGAGAAATCTAATGAGTAAAATTAAGCTACTGTGTTGGTGTAAGGAGTAGCTTTTCAAAAAGTTACATTCGAAGGGTATTCAATACCCATAGAGCCATTTGGAGTGGAGTTTTTCCAAATTTTGTGCAATGTTTTGTTTTGTGCAGTTTCGTTCTTCTAAATCCTAAACGTCCACTTTTCCCAAATAATACAAAACAAAGGAACACCGCAAACACAGGGCAATGGCTTGCTTTTTTTCATGGAATAATGGAAACAAATTGGTTTCTAAAAAATAACTTTCCATGCTCTCAATAGATGGGAAATACAGAGTGAATTAAAAAAGAACGGTGCAAAAGTAAAGCTGTTCTTATTCGATGTGAAGTTGAAGGCTTTCGTGGCCAGCATCCATAGTTTTTGTGGCTTTTTTTGGGCTATGTGGCTGACTCTTCTAGACAGTAAGGGATACTTTAAAGAGTCTGAAGGCATAGTAAACATTTTAACAATGCAAAGAAACGGAAAGAGTTTAAAACTGTGTCCATTTGCAGATTTGGACAAAACCATTAGACCTCAAAAACAGGTTTTGTTTCAAATTTTAAAAATTCACACACATTTAAACCAGCGTTGGCTCCAGAGAGACTTCCAATGGGAGGGCAAATCCCAGTCAGGATCAAGTTCAAGTTCTTCAGATCCAGTACATCAGCGAGCCAGTGCGATGTAGTGGTTTAAGTGTTAGACTATAACTCTGGAGACCAGGGTTCGAATCCTCACTCAGCCATGGAAAGCTACTAGGTGACCTTAGGCAAGCTGCACTCTCTGAACCTCAGAAGGAAGCCTACCTATGAACAAATATTACCAAGAAAGCCCATGATTGTTTCACCTTAGGGGTGGCATAAATTGGAAATGTCACGGCACACAACAACAAGTGTGTGATCAAGCAATGTGATCAAGTTGGACAGGATGGCATTGAAAGAGAAAGTTTCCTGGTGCTCATTGCCAGGAAATCATCACCGTTTCATCTTCTTCTTCTTCTTCTTCTTCTTCTTCTTCTTCTTCTTCTTCTTGATTTTTGGGTTTCTATACTTTTCTTATTTGCAAGGAGAGAGGTGTATAGAAGGCCAGTCCCGGAGGAGCAAAACCAGCATCAACTCTCACCCCAATTGGCTGAAAGAACAAGAGACTCAAGCTGATGCGAGGAGCCGTGGAAATATTTTGTCTCGCCGAGAAGCCTCCGACCATATGCCCTGAATTAATTTTCAACACGGGCACAACTCAAAACAAACTCCCCCTTTTCCTTCTTTCAAGTTCCTGTTTGCGCATGGGACATTAATACTTTACACATTTGGTAACTTGACAGCTATTGTGGCCGAGGTCTTGAGTCTGCTGTCTGTGATCTCGGACTGCATCTCTGTTCCGTCTTTTCAAACGTGGACTTAATCTGCAAGTGTTTATTAAATAAAAGCTGGCATGAATAGCTGGAGAGAGCCACTGGGGACCAGACCTTGCCATTAGGACCACAGTTAGCCGAACTTTGTCGGGAGGTTTCACATAGTTCACTGAGCCTTGTGAGTTTCTGTCCTGAAATGGGTATTCTTGGCATCCCTTCCTTTTCAACTCTCCTTTCCAAAATCTACGTTGAGGCTGATCATGTTAAAGGATTTTCATGTTCAGCACACAAACTTTCAAACTCCACTGGTTCCTTTGTCAGGCAAAAGATTAAAAAGTTGTACAGAAGATGAAAAGTGATGGTGCATCATCCCTTTTCATCTCCTGTACAACTTTTAAATATCTTTTGCCTGATGAAGAAACCAGTGGAGTTCGAAAACTCGCATGATGAACATAGCCACAGGGCTATATTTTGTATCAGATGTTGTTTCTGTTGTTGTTCAGTTGTTCTGGTGGGATCGCAGGGCTGACAAAGGCCACTTTTGGACACATGTATGTTGTGTGCCTTCAAGTCATTTCCAACTTATGGCTACTCTAATGCAAACCTATTGTGGGTTTCATGGTCAATTGAGAAACTGAACCTTGTTCTCCAGAGTTATAGATCAGTGCTCCAACCATTACACTACCTGAGTCTCATATATCCCCTTATCATAGTGTTTTGAGCATTGGACTACAACTTTGGAGACCAGGATTAGATTCCCACCTCAGCCATGGAAATCTACTGGGTGACTTTGGGCAGGTCACACTCTCTCAGCCTCAGGGAAAGGCAATGACAAACCTCCTCTGAACAAATCTTGCCAAGAAAACCCCATGATAGGTTCAATATAGGGTCACCATAAGTCAGAAATGACATGAAGGCACATAACAACACCAAAATAAAATTTCTACTCCATTTGCAACAGAAAAGCAACTTCCCTTGTGATCTGGGTTGCCCCTGCCCTGTGCAAAGCTAACTGCTACTCTTTTAGGCTGCTGGTACACAGAAGAATGAATGCGGTTTGACACCCCTTTAATTATCATGGCTCTATGGCATGGGATCCTGGGATTTGTAGTTTGCCATGGCACCAGAGCTCTGGTGGCCGAACATCTCACAAAACTACACATCTCAGAATGCCATAGCATTGAACCAGAGCAGTTAAAGCAGTGTCATACTGCATCTGTTCTGCAGTGTAGATGCAGTCTTAGGCAGAGATCTAAGTTAGCCATGATTAACATTCCCCATTGACTTTAGCACATCTGCTCAAAGCATGACCAAGTTGGGATCCAAGCCGTTGAAATGAATGGGTTAGATTAGTCAATAGGAGTGAAGCGAGACTAGTTTGCAAGTGCATATTTACTCAGAAGTGAGTCTCAACTAGTTCAGCTCCCAAGTAGCTGTACCTAGGACTCTAGCCTTTGCTGGGATCGAATGTAATCTGTTTTTCATTGCCAAGTGGTTTGTTTTGTTTTACAAAAGCTTGGAAACATCAGAAGTTTTTGGAAAATCATGGGAAATAAGAATTTTTCTTTTTTCTTTTTTGCCTCCTGTTTTAATATTGCCACTAACAAGAGCCCTATCGGGAACTGAAATCTAATACGCGCTTTAATTTGAACACAGTTTTTCACTGCCAAATCACCTCTAGATGTTAGCAGATAATGTATTATAGGGTCACAGTTTACATATTATGGTGGATTTCTGCTAACCAGAGCTTTTTTTCAGATTACATCTCCCAGACTCTCCCAGCACTCACCGTTGTTGGCTAAGAATTGTTTAAGTTGTCGTCAGAAAGTAACTTTTCCAAGTTCTGGTTGAGGATGGTTTGACTAGCATTATTAGAACCAGAAATGGGGTTGGGGAGAATAGCTTCTATACTACATTTGCAACAACAACAACTACAAAAGTACTTTGTGGAGTGATAGAAAATATGGGAATATACTAGAGATAATGGCTGCTGACACATGGCCAAATAATGAAAACAATGGAATTAGAGAAACTTTGATTTGGAAGACCGTCTTGTCCAACTAACTCACAGCCATGCAGAAAGACCCATCAAAAGCATCTCCAAGTAGGGTTGCCAGCTTGGAGAACGGATGAGACTTTTGTAATTTTAATCCTGAGCAGGTCTTGGAGCAAGATGGGATGCCATAGACTCCATCAAGAGAGAAAATTTAGCTGTCCTAGCAAGGCAAGTGGCATGTTGTGAAGGCTAGCAACAGCTCAAAGTCTGGAAGGTTAGAGCGGACAGGTGCTTTCATCCTACTTGATGGAACTTTATGGTACCTTCTCCTGTTACATGAGCTGTTCAGGAGTTGCATCTTGTATCAATCCTGGCCATCCTACCAAGAGATGGTCATCCAACCTCTGCTTAAAGATCTCCAAAGTTAGAGAGTCCACCACCATCAGAAGCAGTGTATTATGTTGTTGGACATCAGTAAACAAGTTCTTCCTTATCTTTAGGTGGAATCTCTTTCCTTGGAATTTGAACCCATCAGTTTGTGTTTCAGTATCTAGACCAGCAGAAAAATAGCTTCTCCAGAAAAATAGTGTCTTCCCATCACCTGCTTCTACATGACATCCCACAGCTATTTAAAAATGGCTAGGACATCATCTGTCGTTGGGTGCCTTCAAGTTGCTTTGGACTTGTGGCGAACCCTATCACATTCACAAGGTTTCCTTGGCAAGATTTGCTCAGAGGGGTTTTGCCTTTCTCTGAGGCTGAAAGAGTATGACTGTTTCAAGGGGGGTTTCCATGGCTGAGCAAGATTCAGGGCCTAGTCTCTGGAGCTATAGTCCAACAGTCAAACCATTACATCACACTAGCCCTCTATGGATCTGGAATCTTGCTCATTTAAAGTATTGGGGGGGAGGCCTTTGGGGACCACAAACATGGGGTTTGGTGACTGTATGCGGACCATGGACCACCTTTTCTCCACTCCTGGTCTCATCGATAAGACTCCGTATTGCAAGCAGTGCTTCCAAATATGACATCCCAGGCTGCCCAGTTGAGTCCAGCAGGGAGGAGAACTTGGCAGGAGTTTCCTCTGTTGCCTGGGTTAGCAATTTTGCAATTTCCCTCCCCTTCTTTCTGTGGTGACGACTAGCTGCCAGGCCCAGGAGGGTGCCTTTTTGGGGCGACTTTTCTTCTTCGGTCGGGGCAGCATGGCTTCATTCTTAATCATCGCCATCCTTCAAGACGAGGCTCCACAAGCTCTTGGGAACTGCCACGCTCAGCTGAGCATGAACAGGGGAACCCTCCTCCAGCTGTTCTCAAAGGCCTGGCCAGGGGGAGAAACATGTTCTTCTTTGTCTGGAGAGAGAGAGAGAGAGAGAGGAGAGAAAATTAAAAAAAAAAGAGAGAGAGAGAGCTTGGCATTCTTGGGGTGGAGGTCTCTCCTTTCATAGCAGACCCTCCACTGTAATGGAGCAGGCAAAGTTGATCACAGAGAGTATATCTGCTGTTTTGTTTCTTCAAGTCATTTCTGACTTATAGCAGCTCTAAGGGGTTATCATGGGGTTTTCTTGGTAAGGTTTGTTCAGAGGCTGAGAGTGTGTGACTTGCCCAAAATTACCTAGTTAGTTTTCATAGCCAAGTGAGATTTTGCACACCAGTTTCCAAAGTCGTAGCCCAACACTCAAACCACTACATCATGCTGGTTTCCACTCTACTATATTTGCACTATGCAGTTAATAGCAGTTTAAGCCCACTTTATGGCCCCATTCTAGAGAAACTGGGGTATTTTTAGTTTGAAGAGCTACTTAGGGTGCATCTCCACTGTAGTAATAATGTTGTTCGACAGCACTTTAACTGTCATGGCTCTGTGCAGTTTTGTGAGGTATTTAGCCTTCTCTGTCAGAGAGCTCTGGTGCCACAACAAAACAAATTTTGTGCATGAAACAAAGTCTGTGTACGCTGAACTATCCGAAAGCAAATAGGTCATAATCTCAGCCACTCATGCAGACAATTTTGGAATATTTCAGATTTCAGAATTCCAGCTAAGGGATAGTCAAACTGTATTGGTGCCCTGGTCTCTTGGGCAGCACACCTGGGCAATGATCTTGCAAGAGGATAGTCTCATTGTACAGGTGGGAGAGTGAAGTAGGGAGAAATGTGAAAATGAAGATGGGTCCACTGGCTTCATGATGATGTGGCAAAACAGAGACCGAGAGAACGGAGATCAAGTTGCATAGACCCAACATTTTATCTGCATTTCCCTTGAGAATGCTCCTCTCCTTGTCCTTCTTTCCCCAATGCTCCCATTTGTGCTTGCATTTGAAAAAGAAATATTCTCCAGCAGGCTTGCTAATTTAAATGGCTTGCAGAAGTTAACAGGATAGCTGCATGCTTGGCATGCTGTCTGGTATATCGAAGTATATTGAAGGCCGACGTCCAAGCTTGCAAACGAAACGGTTGGTTTGCCTCCTCCTCCCATACCTTCCCAAAGGTACAAAATGGCTCTCGGAATATATGCACTTCTCTTTGGGGCAAGGAAACCAGACCATCCAGGAGAAGAACACAGCAACCTGGAAGCCCTGCGGTGCAAATCTCCATGGCAACATGGAAAATGTGCAATTAACACCCCGTGGTAACTGAGCGCTGCGCCTCCACAGAGGCTGGGATCAGTCGTGATGCCATATTGGGAATCCTAATTTCCGGAGGGCCTTTCCCCCACTCCTTTAGGTTTCGTACTGGATCCATTGTCCTCCACGCCCAGCTTTACACTCTGCAAGTCCTCTCTAGGCCTCAAACCACTGAGAACAACAGTGGAATCATAAAGTCTTTTTAAAACAGTCCTGAGTAAAGCAAGCCATTGGAACACATCACCTCCCTGCAGCCTGCAGTGGGGCTAAAGGCCTGTTTTAAAGTGAAACAGGTTGTCATTGTGTTGTGTGTTTTTTAAAAAATAATTTTAAAATTTTAATAGTACCGTCATCCCTCCATATCCACGGATTTTTTAATGACTTTGCAGTTTTGTATAAGGGACATCATTTTACTGTACCGTTGTATTTAATGGGACTTGAGCATCCACGGATTTTGGTATCCACAGAGGGTCTTGGAACCAACCAAACCCTAGTGGATAACAAGGGCCCACTGTATAGGTAGAGTATTCAGAATCCCAAAATACTCCCAAATCCATGGGTGGCTGAGATAGTGTCACATTTCCTTTCTGATGGTTCATTGTGTACATCAAATTTGTCTTCCAACAGCTCTTACCATCAAGAAGTTCTTCCTAATGTTTAGGTGGAATCTCTTTTCCCGTAGTTTGAATCCATTGCTCTGTGTCCTAGGCTCTGGAGCAGCAGAAAACAAGCTTGCTCCATCACCAATTAACTTCCCTTCAAATATTTAAACATGGACATCATGTCACCGCTTAACCTTCTCTTCTCCAAGCTAAACATACTCAACTCCCTAAGCTGCTCTTCATAGGGCTTGGTGGTTTCCAGACCTTTCAGCATTCTGGTCACCCTCCTCTAGACACTCTCCAGCTTGTCAAAATCCTTTTTGAACTATGGCACCCAACGCTAGGCGCAATATTCCAGGTGAGGTCTGTCTAAAGCAGAACAGAGTGGTGCTATATTGCCTCAGAGTCATCAGAAGTCAGGAACAACTTGAAGACACACAATAACATCTACAAAAGCATATGTTAGTCACAACTACAGAAGATCCACAGAATCCATTTTTCAATGGAGAGTCAATGGAACACTGAATGGATCTACTCAATGTATCTGAGAGCCAGCATGGTGTAATGATTTGAGCATAGGACTAGGATTTTGGAGATCGGGGATTCAACTCCTTGTTTGGCTGTGAAACCCACTGGCTGAACTTGGGTAAGTCATACCCTCTAAGTCTCAGAGGAAGGCAATGGAAAACCTCCTATGAACAAGTCTTGCTAAGAAAACCCCATGATAGGTTTGCCTTAGGATCACCATAAGTGACTTGAAGGCAATCAATAACTCAGTCTAGCTATACTCATTGATTCAATGGATCTATTGTAGCTGAGAGTAATGATAGGATTTAAACTGTACAATGCTGCAAGGCAGGGACAAGGCGAGGAAGGAAACATGGCTTGGCTTCTTGGCTTCAGCTTAAAACCCACATATAGACTCACCTTCCCACTGACATGAGAGTCACCAGCTGCCCCTTCTCATTGGATACAGAAACTCAATAATTTTCAGAGCCTGATTAATTGGAAACATGCGCCTCGTTTATGCGCACGGTAGCACTGGAGTTAATCTCCAGCGGTTTTTAAAATACATATTTGTGATTCGTTTGACTAACGAAGTCTCCCTTTGTTTCCCTTGTGGATTGCCTTGATAAAATGAACTAGGCAAACAAGAGCTGTTGCATTGGAACGAATCTGCTTAATCAATTAAGGCAATCAGCATTGTCCTTTGCAAATTTCATTTCTTAAAAAGAAAACTAAGTGTTTCATTAGTACACTTCTGAGCAAAGGAAGTACTCTGTGTGTGTGTATATATTACATATATGTGTGTTATCCCTCTGAATAATGATCATTTCTATATCTGGAGAGTTTTTTAAAAATAAGCACAAGATTTTTCCCTCATTAAAAACAGACATCAGAGTGTCAGAAGAGCTACTGGTTATCTCCTCCTTCTCACATCCTCTCTTATTCCTGATCTCTTGATTAAAAATACACATCAGGCTTCCCACATTTCACTGTGAGCTTTTAGTTGCAGCAGAAGAGTGGCCCTCCGTTGTCGGTGGAAATTTGTCTCTGTCGAACCTGCTGGAAAAAATGATTTAATTCAAACTGGGAAGAAAACAAACCAACAAAAAATCACTCTCGGATAATATTTCAATGACATTTACTACAATCACAGGGCAGGGTGAGAAGAGTGTGGCCCATGGGCCACATGAAACATGCATTCTGCAGATAACACATGGCCTTTAAATGCCTTCGTCCACAATGTCTCCAATCCTTAGAGGCTTCCAGGAGTGTTTTATTGTAGTTGTTGCATGCCTTCAAATTTGTTTCCAAATTATGGTAACTCCTGGGGTTTTCTTGGCAACATTTGTTCAGAGGGTGTTTGCCATTGCCGTTCTCTGAGGCTGAGAGAGTGTGACGTCGTCCAATGGGTGGCCGAATCCTAGGGTTCTTATCACAAGATTTATGTACAAGAAGTTTACTACTGCCTTCTTCTAAGAGTGTCCTTTGCCCATGACCTCTCAATGGGATTCCATGATTGAATGGAGATTTAAATGTTGGTCTTCCAGAATCCTAGGGTGCATCTACACTGTAGAAACAATGCAGTCCTACCCTTAGACAGACTTGTGTTGCATCCTCACTGCAGAAATGATGCAGTTTGACACTGCTTTAACTGGCATGGCTCCATCCTATGGAATCCTGGGATGTGTAGCTTGTTGTGGCACCAAAGCTCTCTGAGAGAGAAGGCTAAATATATTACAAAACTACACACCCCAGGATCCCATAGCACTAAGCCATGGCAGTTAAAGCCGTACCAGACTGCAGACTGCAAATCCAAAAGGTTTTTCATGGGTGGCTGACTGAGTGGCCCCTTTCCTTTCTGATGGTTCACTATACACAAACTTTGTTTCATGCACAAATTAATTTGAAAATATTATGTATAAAATTACACCCAGGCTATGCATATAAGGTATGTACAAAACATAAATCGATTTTTGCATTTAGAGTTGGGTCACATCTCCAAGAGACCTCATTATGTATATGCAAATATTCCAAAATAACACGAGAACAATCCCAAAATCCCAAACAACTCTGGTCCCAAGCATTTCATATAACCCAAATAATTTACTGTGCTTTTAGCTGGATCTTTTAAAAATCATGCTGTGAAAACCATGTTGGATCCCAGTATAGGCAGAAAAAGTAGTATATAAATCAAAGTAGCTCAATGGATTTGAATGGAGGACGATTAACTAAGGAGTCTGTGTATTCACATTAAAGGGTAGCTATGGGAATTTGGGAGGTTACCCAGAACCTCTGCCAAATTCAGCTTCCAAAAATAAAGTAGGAACAACTAGTTAAGTAAGAATGAAATCTACAGTACCTTGAGAAATGTGTTCCTTTTTAAAATAACATTCTGATTCGCAAGCCAGACACTTATAGTAAGTAAATTAAACATTGAACCAAGGCTAAACCCTACAGGATTTGCAGTTTTGGAAATGTGTGTCTTAATTACACTCAACATGGCCTAATTAAGGATCATTTTGTTAAAGAGCCATTTACCTCTGATGAAAAACTCCAGTCATAGAATTGGAGGACATTCAGAGGCAAAAGCAACGCTGTGAGATTCAGTGGCTCTATATTTTACCAAATATTCTTCAAACCATGATAGATTGCCCTCAATCCCCCCCCCCCCCAAAACAAACACACAAAACCAAAACCCCACATTTTTCTTGAATTCCCAGTGGCACTTGATGATGTGGAACACATCTTTGTTTCAAGGTATGCTTTCCCCTTTTCTGTACAGTAGCAAGCGTAACCAGTCTCTTCCTTGCAATTACATTTCAGGAACTATGATCGTGCCATAAAATAAAAATCAGTGTATTAAATATTCACCAGCACAAAAGAAAAATACAAAGCCAGAGCCATCTAAACATGCGTTTGTGCATATTTCAAAACCTCTCCATTCCCCCTCCTCCATCCTCCCGACACAATTGTAGTTTCGACTGCGCAAGAAATAGGTCTGGCGCTGCAGCTTGATCCATGAGCAACTTAAGCAGGAGGACTTGGATTCAAACCAAGATAATACAAGAGAACGGGCCTTACGAGGATAGAAAGATGATGTCCATGCCTTTGGGGCAATGAATTGCTTGAGCTTTTGGTCTGAAAATTAAAGGAGCTATCTAAGTTTCTAAACCCTAGCCACCCAATAGGTTTTACCACTGTAGTTAGCTCCTTTGTAGTGTGGACTAAAATTCAGAGTGAATGCACTACTCCACTGATGTAAATGGATTCATGGCCCCACTGACATGGAAACTACCAGTCACCACTGGTGCAATGGCTGAACAATGATGCATAAGGAAACATACATGAACATCGGACCCATGGCATTCTTGCCATCAATATGATTCTAATCTCTCCTGTGGCTCTGGGTTTATCCTCCCAGGGATATTGGGTCCTATCTTTTATCTGCCGTAGCATATCTTGCCCCATGCTCAGAAGAACAAGGATGTGTTTGTTTTTCTGGTGGAACACATGTCTTGTACAGCGATCTCATTCCAAATGAGTAAATGGTGAGTGTGGCATAGTAGTTTCAGTGTTGGACTACAACTCTAGAGATCAGGGTTCAGTTCCCCAGCTCAGCCATGAAACCCACTGGGTGCCCTTGGGCATGTTGAATGCTCTCAGACTCTGGGAAAGGCAATGACAAACATCCTCTGAACAAATCTTGCCAAGAAAATCCCATAATAGGGTCGCCGTAAGTCATAAACGACTTGAAGGCACACAACATCAAGAACGAAGGCATACATTTGTACCTGTGTGTACTGGAAACAAGAATGTTGCATACATGAGCAGCATGTAGGAACAGCAGTGGAACACATTGGTCTAGACTAGGAATGTTAGCTCTCACCTGTGAGCCATTCTTTTCCAGTAGATAAGGATCTAACATCCTGAAACTCGGACTGGGGAGGAACAACCCAAGTTTGGGGATGTTGCATCCTTATCGATTGGGAAATAGCCACTTCATCCCAAAATGTTTCACTTCTTCAGAACCTCAGGAAGGAGCTGTTGAGGAACAATTACTCAAGGAATGGAAAGAAAGAATGGTCTCATTCCAAGTGCTAGTCCCAACTAGAGCAGATTTTTTGCACTGACTGCTCCATGGTAAGTCAACACTTTAATAAATTCCATTGATTCAAAAGGTCTAGTCACATTGGGACTAGCACTATGATTTAGGCTATAATGTGGTATCTCCTGAAGCCATAAATGGGGACGATACTGGAGAAATAAAAGTCATCAGATACAGCTATAACATTTCACTGTTTTGAATCCATACTTCTAATAAACTGGTGTGAAAAGGGGAAATTCTAAATAAATTCTTTCATTTCTCCCAAGGGTGGCTGCAATGTAGACATTACGGTTTGGCGATAGCGTATCTTGTTGTATGTCTTCGTGTGCATGTGTGTGCGCGTGTGCCTCTGTGTGTGTGAGAGTTGTTTCTTTCTACTTCCAACAAATCAAATATTAACACGATTAACAATTCAGATTGACGTCTCAGGCAGCGGAGAACGGTAGGAGGTGACAACAGGCAGATGATGTGTGTTTGATCTGGCAGTTTTTCATCTGTGCCACCATTTTATCCCAGATTGTGGGTGAGAAAACAAAATGGCGGATCCTCCTACTGTGCCACTGCGACTAGACAGAGGTGTTAAAATGGAAATCCTTAGTTTGGGAGAGAAAACTAAAAGACGGGGCCTAAGACAAGGGGGAAAGTTGGAATAAGGGATCTATTAATTCCTTGCATGTGCTCGGAGATATATATATATATATATATATATATATATATATATATATATGGAGAGAGAGAGTTTGCAGAGATGAAAGCAACTGTACTTTGCTTCAGGTTGCTGCATTTTAACCTGCCAAATTTGAAAAAAAAAAAGGATCTTATATTGCTGGGAAAGATACCGAAGAGGGCAGATATAACCATCAAGGAGCAGATCAACTGGGAGGAAAGGCTAGAGCACTATGTCCATGTCAGGTTCAAAAAGTTAAACAGTTGACTTCGGAGAAAGAAGGACAGTGGTTTATAAAATTATAAAGAGTGAGGAGGCAGGGGAAATGGAGATAAAGGTCTCCTTCTCTCAGCAGACTAGGATTCAGCTTCAGGGCTGGCAACAAGGCCAAATTATTTGGATTTCAGCTCACAGGATCCAACAGCCAGGATCATAACTGTATGAACCTACAGTGCTAACTGTGGGCTGGTGGTTCCTGGGGCATTTGGGTAATCTATCTGCTCTGGGGTTTATAAGAGCTCCCCAAAGAGCTCAACCCCATTTCATGAATAGGCTCAGCTTCTCACAAGTTTGGACTCAGACTTGGAGTGGCCTCCTCACACCGCCGACGTGGAACCCAGCAAACACCCACCATCTCTAACACCTCCCATTAAAGACACAATGTCTTCTTCGGAGGTGTGTACACAGAGGGTGGAGGTTCACTGGAGGACCTGGAGCTTCCTAGAGAGTGTCCTCTTGGGTAAAAAGAATAGTGTTTTCCCCACATTCACAGGGGTCCTTCATCTCTAACCCCAGTGAATGTGGAGGGACCACTGTATTTGCCTTAGAGAACCAGTGTGGTGTAGTGGTTTGGTGTTGTGCTGGGTAGTATGTGGTTGAGAGGCCACCAAAGAATATGAGGTGCTATAGGCTGTATTTCAGAGGAAGCAACTGGGAAAACCACCTCTGAGCATTCCTTGCTCAAGAAAACCCTACGAAACTCACAGGGTCTCCTTAAGTCATCAGGCAGCTTGGAGGCACATACACACATGTTACAATTGGATTGGCTCAAGCAAGTAAGTCATGATTACCTTGAAGTTGCAAGACTTGAGCAAAGTTGTTGGTGGCTGAGGGACTTTCATTCAGAGGACTCCCATAAGTCAAAGATGACTTGACAGCAAATAACAGCAGCGGTCTTTGCAACGATCACGCAAAACACTAAATGCAACAGAAGCAAGGGAAATCATGCACATTTCAAACTAAAGAGAGGCGATTATGTAAAATGCACCACTGCTTCTAACAAAACAGTGAGTATACTCTGGTCAGGCACACTCACCCCACATAATAGCACAGAAGATTTGAAGGGGGTTGTGCTCAGTGCACAAAGTAGATGTGCTTGTTACTTCTTTCCCTTCTGACAGACCCTTCTGACGGGACTTGCCTTCTCTGAACTGAGCGGCTGTTAATTATGTAGATAACAATCCTTTCAAAACCTTCTGGGCTCTGACACCCACAAGCCTGGCTGACCTAGTAGCCGCGCAAAGAGCACTACAAGAGGCAGCGCATCAGATAATAAATCGTGTCAACATAGTTCTGGGCTGCTGTTAGCGTGTCACTCCTTTGAAGACGATGGAAAGCACCGTGGCACGAGGGCACCAATGGCTCAAGAGAGGTGTAATGTGATACAGGACCTTTCACCTCCGGGTCACGGCTGGTCTATTCCTCCCTTGTCAGGGATGATTAAATAGACAGAGCTCCATGCTGCGTTAGAAGAAGGCTTGTAGGTATGAGTGGCTGGATACATCTCAGGTGAAGGAGGAGAAACCCATATCAGGCGATGGGGACAACATGCCAAGTCGGTGTCCAATGTAATGCAAGCATTTGCAATGCCAAATTGGAGAGGCCTGGGTTCAAATGCCTGTTAAACATGAATTCTGGACAATGTTGTGTCATTTGCTATCTCTGAGCCTATTCTACTTCATAGGATTACTGGGAAAATAAAATGGAAAGACGGGTGAGAAGAAGCAAACCACATAGGCTTCTCTGAGCTAGTATCTATCTATCTATCTATCTATCTATCTATCTATCTATCTATCTATCTATTTGTCCATCCATCCATCCATCCATCTATCCGTCCACCCGTCTGTCCGTCTGTCCGTTCCTCCATCCAATTTATATTTTCTCCTACAGTGGGACACAAAAAAGGCATAAACTAAAATGTAACAATCAACATTGAGCTACCTATGGGAATGATGGGACATAAATGTCACAACTAACTAACTACCTTTTAAAAACAGGATTATAAAGTTAAAATTAAGCCCCTTGAAGTGCAATGGATTTAATGTAGTTTGTTTTAAATGCCAGAGTGTTGCTTCATTTCTTTGGTTCGCTTCTCTTCATTGACAGCATGTAATCATGAACAAAAAAGAGAGAACCATTTGGGGGGAAAACAAAACCCTTCTCCACTTCTAAGGAAGAAGAAAACAATAGGACTCAGATTGCAAAAGACACCTTTCTCCTTTTAGGAAAATGGTAGGAGCGAAAAAACATCAGCCCAGGAAACTATCATTAGGATGATAATCTATTGTTCTGCTGACATGAATCCTGTGTTGTTTCTTCACCAAAAGGAAACGGCTTACATTACACCATGAGCAAAAGGGAGAAACTGTGAAAAAATAAATAACTTTCTCATATATGACATAGCAAAGGATTCCAAAAACCGTTCTTCAGAAACATAGAAAGCCACCTTGATTATACTAGCTCAGGTCACTTTTCTAACCAGGACCATCCTTAGCAAATCAGGACAGATAGAGGGGATGTGATTCCTTACAATGGTGATACCAAGAGCACCAAAGATGCCAAATATTGACGCAGGGCTTGATTCTTCACAGGTCAGCCCTCTTCTTACTTCCAACCCTTGTCCTGGTTACCAAAGGGCCTGAGGATTGCTTTCCCATAAGTGGAAAAGTGCAAAAATTATGGATTTTGATATGACCCATAGATAAGTCGAGGATAAAACTTAGAGGTATTTAATGAAGGATGTAAAGGATGAAGCAAAGGAAAACTATGCCAAAGAACTTACAAAAGTCTAGCAGGCATAACTATTTGTGCTCATACTAAAGGCGGGATGGATGAGAGAATAGAAGGGGGTCAGTGCTTCCAAGGCAGATTAAACTCTTGCATTTCACCATTACTATCTATCTATCTATGAGTTAAAATACACTACTTACATTGATAAGTCGACTCAGATTTTTGGGTCAATTTTTTAACCTAAATTTTTAGACTTATACTGTACATGAGTATTATATACAGTACTTTTCCTAACTCTGCTGGGAGACTGTGCTGTTTTTGAACCCATCCTGTTAGAAATTAGAAGGAAGGAGTGCTTGGAAAATTCTGCATTACAGCTCCTAAACTCCCCAGCCAGCATATCCACTGGCTATTCCTGGCTAGGGGATGCTGGGAGTTGTAGTTGCTCCAAGCTCCAGGAAGTATCCAATTGTTCTGTTCATTTGCAAGAGACTTTGAATTATTGGATCTAGTGAGTCTGATAAAACCTAAAGGGAGGTAAGCAGTTAGAGAGGGAGGTGGGTGGGCAGTGGCTTGGATGAGGCATTGGAAGCTTTCATAATTTATTTTAGGCACTAACTAGCTTGTATCTCCAAATAGCCCCATCTCTTTGACGGTGCCGGAGACGTGTTAGTGTCTAAAAAATTCTCTTTGAAAATCCCTAGCCATAGATTTGCTTGGCTAAAAGGCAAAGTTAGTTGCTGCTTCTGCCTCTTTGAAAAAAATTAATCCCAGCAGGTGAGCGCTTATGCTTTTGGCGGTATGCAAAATGTTGTGTGGGCGTCTGCGTGCATGTGTTCTAAATACACCTTGGCTGGATCTGCATGGCAGAAATAGAACAGTTTGGCACCGCTTTAGCGGCCATGGTTCAGTGCTATGGAATCCCGGAACCTGTAGTTTTGGGAGATATTCAGCCTCCACTGACAGAGACCTCTGGTGCTGCAACAAACTACAAATCCCAGAATTCCATAAGCTGGAGCCATGACAGCTAAAGCGGTGTCAAATTGCATTCATTCTGCAGTGGAGCAGCAGATTAATTTAAGCAAGAAGTCATAAATTACTGGCTTATTGTCTATAGCAAGTCTCAGCAATACCATGGTTGTGTGGGGCCAGTTTTCCTTGGCTAATCTGGTGGTTCATATTACTTCTGGTCACTATTTTAGGTAGATGTTTGTGGTTTTAGATTGTTCGCTTTTGTTTCTATTTTGGATTGTTGTTTTCTCTCCTTTGTAAAGCGCTATGTAAAGCCTATGGCGCTATACAAATAAAAGTAATAATAATACTAATAATGTTCACCATTTGGGACTGATAGATTTGGTGTTGATTTGAACTCTGATCTCCCAGAGTCCTAGTCCAAATCACTACACTACCCTGACTCTGTTGGACTTCAACCACTGCAGTTCACTCAAAGGATGCCGAATATTTTCCCTTGGTGAAGGGAACTCAATTTCGTGTTAAAGTCCGGAACCTCCCATGTCAGTTGTGAGCCACCTTGGGACCCAGGCAAGAGAAAGGTGGGATATTAATTGAGTAAATAAATATACCTAATAAAGCTGGAAAGGCTGGAGACAGCAATGGCGTTCAGAAAAGAGGCTAAGATGTAAACCCGAAACCACCATGAACGGAGCAGGTTGAGGGTAATCAATATACATAAACTGCCCTTGTCAGGGAAGCAGGCAGGCTGCAAAAGTTGTGATGGGCATGGAGACCTCGTGCCACCTCGATTTGCATGTTGCCCTTGGGAGTTGCTCATTACCTCCATGTCTCATCATCATCATAACCCCATGATCGCTACATGTCTAAAAACGGCCCTGCACGGCTCCCACGGCGCTTGGCCTCTCCTCAGCATTAGCGGAGCTGATTGTTTTCACAATTATTATGATATGACAGATGCAAAGTGCAGGGAGGAGGAAGGAGCCGGAGCCTTGCATCCCATCACAAGGCGTGAAGAACTAACAAGAAGAAAACCACAGCCATTAAGCAAAACACAGGCTCTTTTGCTGATGAGTACCGTGCATGGCTTTGTTCAGGAACTGCAGTAATTCATCGCTTCAGCGAAGCGTGCAGGGCTTAGCTTTCAACTCCTGGCAAATGCCAGAACTGGGTGGGAAAAAACTGTACAAATGAGGAAGAGAGGCAATGCGTGTAAATGTGTATTCTAACTGTCTGCAACATGGTGCCCTATAGATGCCTTGGACCTCCATCTCCAGGGATTGTAGTCACTGGTTCTCTAGACCAGTGGTTCCCAAATTTTGTTTCTCCAATGGACTTCAACTCCCAGGAGCTCCACTCAGCTTGGCCAACAATCAAGAATTCTGGGAGCTGAACTCCAAAACATCCAGAAGATCACAGTTTGAGAATCACTGCTCTAGACCAGTCATTCCCAAACTCTGTTCCTCCAGAAGTTTTGAACTTCAGGTTCCAGAAGGCTTAGCCATCTTGTCCAATGGTCAAGGATTATGGTAGCTGAAGTCCAAAACACCTGGAAGGCCAGAGTTTGGGAATCACTGCAGTCTAGACTCTCAGGCAGAAAGCTCTTCGCCATCCTCTTAAGAAGGAGATGTTGTTGCTGTTTGAGTCTCTTTGTTGAGAGAAAGGTGGGCTATAAATGAATTAAATAAATAAAATTCAGCCACAAAGAAATCAATGCAGTAAACCACTGGGCAATTTGTTGGTTTTTCTTAACCCATAGGAGAAATGTCTTTTAAAAGTTTTCCCTGCTATTTATGTTGACTGATCTCGCTTCGTGATGCTCTGAATGTATTTGCAAAAGCTTGGGGGTGCTTAAGTGTGCAATTGAAAGATTCCCCCAAGTTATAAAGAAATGTCGTCCACCCCCGATCCTTCAGCTAGCCAAATATCTCAGGGAAATAAAGCAGCAAGTCTTAGGTTTATGGGATGCTGACATTAGCATATCTCCTTCCCGATCATGTAAAAGAGAAATGATGATGTGGACAGAGTGATGGTATTCTGTCTTTCCTTTGGGGAATTGCTAATATTCAAACAGTGCTCAAATAATTTTTAATTGGGCTCGTTTTACTTTATTATTCTTTTAAACAGAAAGCAGACAATGCTGATGAACCCCTGCAGTTCCTTGTGGCTTCAATAAGCTGCCAAATAATATTATGGGAGTGATAAATGGATTAATGAAAAGCATGTAAGAAAATTGTCATCAGGAGGCAAAAACCCAATTGGGGGCTTCAATCCAAAAGGGGAAAACAAAAATGAGTGCCAAATGGGAAGAAATAAGCAACAGCCAATCCAATCCTCCCAACTTTTGTTCTGTCGCTGAAGATGCTAGAAACATTGCGTCCTGGACTTTGTGGGCACAGCGGGTGCAAAGCTGGCGTTAATTCCCCAAATTGTGTGCCATAAGAGCTTCCAGTCTAGCATGAAAAATGAAGAAATTCTGGCTGCAATTCTCCACCCAGTTACCCAAAAGAGTAAGTTTATACAGAAGCGGTGTCAATAGGAGTGTGTGGGGAATGCGGACTGCACCAGGTGACATTGTAGAAACAAAGCAGTTTGACACCACTTTAACTGCCGTGGCTCCATCCAACAGAATCCTGGGAATTGTAGTATTGAGATGCACCACCACCCTTTGGCAGAAGACCTTGCAAAACTACAAATCACAGGATTCCCCAGATTGGAGCTACGGCGCTTACTGTGGCATCAAACCACATTATTTCTGCAGTGTAAATGCAACTAAAGAGGGCATGTAGATACACCCTTAGACTTATTTCCATGCATGGACATTGATGTTGCATTCACTCGTTTCCAGAGCCCTGGAACTTCACGCACACACTTTTTAAATGTATTTGCTAAAGATTTGCACAAGTCCTTCCTTTTCATTTCTCTAATTAGATTGAGCCAGGCCTTGGCTAACCTTTCAGGGCTTTCTGTCTACATATATCTTAATTCCTTGTTTGTCTACTGCGGTGTGAACCTGGTGTCCTTCAGCTGTGCTAGTCTTTTCCCCATGTCACTCATCCTCATGGTGAACGCAAACAGAGCTGTCCTCCTCCCTCGCTCTCTATTTCAACCTAGAAATCCACTGTCCTTTGTCAAAGTCTCCTTACCTATTTATTAGGTTTTCTCTGTGCACTTACTCTAAAAGCAATTATCCTCCTTTCTTCCAAAAATTTGGTTCTCCTTATGACTTTTGTTGTTGGTGGTGGGATTCATTTGGCTTTCTCCTCAAATTGTAACTCTTATCCTCCTTTTACTTTACACAATTTTAGTATTTTCATAGAATCATAAAAGTTGGAAGAGACCTCCAAGGGCCATCCAGTTCAACTCCTTTCTGCCATTCAGGAAGACAATCAAAATACTCCCAATAGATGGTCAACCATCCTCTGTTTAGACATCTCCAAAGAAAGAGACTCCATCATACTCTGAGAATGGACTGTCAAACAGTTCATACCATCTTCATCATATTTAGGTGGAATCATTTTCCTGTACAGTACCTTGAATCCATTGCTCCATGTCCACTGAGAGACAGAAAAGAAGCTTGCTCTCACTTCAGTATGACACGATGTGATAGTACTTTAACTGTGGTGGCTCCTTTCTATGCAATCCTGGGATCTGTAGTTTCACAAGGCATTGAACTCTAGTGTCCCAGAAAGGTACAAGTCCCAGGATTCCATAAAAAGCAATAATGGAATAATACTTCTATAACTGGACAGTGTAAAAGGGGCATCGGCTGTCGTACCTCTCACATTCGCCTTTCTCCTTGAATTTTCAGAAGTGAAGGAACAGAATAGAGAGCGTTGGCATATCTTCACTGAATACCATGCCATCCTATTTCTGATTTCTATGCATAACTGTGAAAGCTGGACAGTGAGGAAAGCTGATAGGGAGAGAATCAACCCATCTGAAATATGGTGCTGGAAGAGAGTTCTGCAGTTACTATTGCTTTCACACATCCAGATGAAATGACCATGGTAAAGATCTGAAAGGCCTGTTTCACATTACGCTTCCTTTTGAAAGTTTAGGGCAAAGACCATGATTTGCATCTTTCTGGATCTGATTACATTCCATTCAAGGAAGATATGGTCCTGCATTTGCAAGACCTGAGCAGGTTTGTTGATAACAGGGAGAATGGAGAGCTCTCATTCACAGGGTTGTAATAAGTCAATGTTGAACTGATGGTAGTTAACAACGACAAATGTGGCTTCCTGATGATACTGACTTATGGCAGCCCTATCTTAGGGCTTTCTTGGTGAGATTTGTTCAGAGGAGATTTGCCATTGTCTTCCTCTAAGGCTGAGAGAGGAGTCTCATGGAGATCCAAACCTCAGTTTTCTGGAGTCCTAGTCCAACCATCAAACAACTGCATCTCACTGCTGCTCCTTGCCACAGATCCAAAATGAAAGGAATATGTCTACATTTGCTCACAATATCTTGCTTTCTGTTCTGAAATTTGTCTTGGCCTGTCCTGTTGCAGTCCAAATGGTGAAGCAACTTGTAGCACCGAAAGGCTAGCAAATTTTATTTGGCATCGCTTGATTTCATGTGGCGGCAGTCTCCCAAATCAAAACTGGGCCTTTCAGGTGCCACATGTTTCTGCAGCTTTTTGCAGATGTTCAGAAAAGACTGGGAATGTTGTTTTTCTCTGCAGATGATCCTTTGCAACCCTGTCAGTAGGTTCGCTGTCTAGCTGTTAATGGTCTTTTTGATTATGAACGTTCATCTCTCTCAATTAATTTTGAACTTGGACATTACTGGTCTGCAGACTGAGAATTTGGGGGGAGAGGAGGGAGTGAGGATCATGAATAATTTATCATGACAATGTCACCCCTGGTCCTGTCCACCGCTTGTCGGCAAACAGAGCAGGATTTTCACAAAGCCTATTCATTATTCAGTATCATCTCTGGCCCCTAACTCATTCCTGAGCATACGTTTTCTTTTCTGTTTGTCGCAGTCTATGATGGAACTAGACACGACCCAAAAGGGTAAAGATATACAACTGAACACTAACATTAGAGTCATACAAGCCATTGTATTCCCCATCACTATGTACAGATGTGAAGGCCAGAAGATGATAGGGGTAGAAACGTGTGCCCTGAACCCACCATAGTTACTCACCCTAATATGTTTGTGTGGGTCTGTATATGTGTGCAGATGTTTATGTTTAGGGATATATATGTTGTGTAGAGGGCCACCATGGTTTGAGTGTTGAACTATAGGTCTAGAGATCAGGGTTCAAATCCCTGCTTCAGCATAAAAACCCATTGGTTAAACATGGGCTAGTCACACACACAAGGATAGCAATGACAAGCCCCTTTTGAAGAAACTTGCCAAGAAAACCCTTTGCATTAGGGTTGCCATAAATCAAAAATGACTTGGAGGCACACAACAACACACGCTGTATAGATACATGTGTGTGCGCATGGCCTGAATCCCATTGATAATCCCAAACAGAGTAGACCAACTGAATGATGAGCCAACGTTTCTATACATCCCATGGACTGAATGAGATCAAGGTGGAACTAACAATAGGCTCTGGGCCAATGTGTGAATACATGTCTATGGCTATGAAAGTATGTGCATGGGTGTGTCTGTACATATATTCGGCTCAGTTTAAACCAACAACCATGAACTCTGTTCCTGTAAATGCTTGCCATCCCCTCCATGCATGGATCAGGAACTGATCAATAACCAACCAAATTTTAATAAGAGGAACTTTGTTCTTGCAGGAAGTGGAGCTGGTTACCATGCCAACTATTGATCATCCCTGACAAGCTGCTGGAGGCTTGTCATGGAGGGTGGTCTTGACGTGGTTGGACCATCTCCCAGCCTGCCTTGGTTATGTTGCTATAATCAAGCTCTTCTTTTTGAACGGTGTGTAAGGACAACCTGATCTACAAGCTGCACCTATGGACATCTTGGCCAAGGATCTCTGTGGCTTCCCCTTGATCTTTCCAAATGCCTCTTCCAATTTTTAGGAACATGCTTAAAAATAGTGGGGAAGGCGAGGATGCATTTCCCACTTTTGGGAAGAGTGTGAGGGATCTGCATAAACAACAGGTGAAGTGGGACCTCTGAAGAAGGACCTAACCCAGCTGTGCATTATACAGTGCACAACTCAACCCGGTCATTGACATGTATTGTGCAACATTGCTGTGCTGCACTACATAATATTGTACAGTGTTGATGTGGCATATCCCTGCATGCTGATACAGTCTGCCCTCCATATCCACAGATTCTTTCTTCATGGTTTCAACCATCCACAGCTTGAAAATATTACAAAAATATATAGATTTCAAAGAACAAACCTTGATTTTGCTATTTTATATAAGGTACATTATTTTACTATGAAACTCCATACAACGGGACTTGAGCATCCATGGATTTTGCTATCCACAGGGTCTTGGAACCAAACCAAGAGACACTGTACCTGGGAAGATGTTGGACTGCAGCTCCCATTTTCAGAACCAAGATGGAAGTTACCAACTGACTGGTCTATATCCTTCTCTAATTCACTTATTCATTGGTCTTTCTAGAGAGAGGTTTGAATACTGGTGTAGTGGTTTGAGCATTGGATTATAGCTCTGGAGACCAGGGTTCAAATCACTGCTCAGCCATGGAAACCTATTGGGTGACCTTGGGCAAATCACATTCTCTCAGCCTCAGAGAAAGGCAAAGGCAACCCCTCCTCTGACCAAATCTTGCAAAGAAAGCCTTGTGATAGGTTCACCTTAGACAGAAATGACTTGAAGGCATGCAACAACAACAAGAACAACATTTCATAGAATCATAGAATCATAACATCCTAGAGTTGGAAGATTTCATAAAAGCCAGTACACTCCTTGTGCAGTTATGTGCATTTTTAAATACTAACGTCATG
The DNA here is from genome assembly GCF_019175285.1 of Sceloporus undulatus. Classification (NCBI taxonomy): domain Eukaryota; kingdom Metazoa; phylum Chordata; class Lepidosauria; order Squamata; family Phrynosomatidae; genus Sceloporus; species Sceloporus undulatus. The sequence continues at coordinate 33,065,961 of NC_056528.1, forward strand.
TCCTACTTGGAGGAGACCTTCTTGGCTAAAGTAGGGGATGAGGAGAGCCAGGATAACAGGACCCAGTTGGAGCTGGATGAGGCCTATAATCCTCAGGTACAGAGCCTGGTCCATCCCAGACAGTAGCTGTAGATCAGGAGCTGGTATCTTTTCTACTGATGTAAAATTAAAGTGCCAGGAGCAAAAGGTCAGGCAACAGCCTGCTCCACTTTAAATACTGTACAGGACACTGAGCTAATGGGACCAGATGAGCAGAGTTTAGCTACTGGCTATAAATTGTAGCCTAAAGGTACCAGACCACATCTGGTTAGTCCTTGGATGGGAAACTGCCAATGAATGCCAAGTACTGTGTGCTATAGTTCCAAGGAAGGAACTGGCAAAACCACCTCTGAGTATTCTCTGTCTAAGAAACGAAATTTATGGGGTTGCCATAAGTCGGTTGGTGATTTGAAGGCACAGGAGCGCACATATGCAGACGCACTCAGCCCAGGCCACTCTATCGCTGCAGAACATCAGTTCCCAAACCTCTGTGCAAATCTGGCTTGCTGGCTCTCTGGCTATGGTCCGAATCTTTCTGGCAACTCCCTCCTTGGCTTTTGACTATGCTCAAGAGTGCTTTCTCCCTTTGAACCTCACACTCTCTGGGCCACATTTCTGTTTCTAAACCCATGGGAAGTCTTGAGGGTGGCTTGACTATTCCATGCCAGTTCTTGCAGACTATGCTCACCTGGATGCTCACCAGCTTTAAAACTTGTCTGTCATGTTCCCACATTCGAATCCAAAGTGTACATTTAAAATATTATAGGTGCACGCTTTTAGGAAGTTAGGCATTTTATGACAATACATTGCACCGCCACACTCCAATAATGATTTTTTCTGTCTCTTCCACCCACCTTGCAATAAAATACTGTTCCTGCTGTTCGTTCGTGTGCTAAAAGATGGTCAACACCTTTCCCACCATCTCTATAAACTGCAGGCCTTTAAATTTAACCAGCCAGAGATATAAAATATATGGTTAAAGCTGCAGTGCTTTGAACTCGCTAAGATGGATGCATTTTTCTATAGAGAGGCATATGCTTATGCCATTAGTCAAGATTTTGCCTCCCAATCGGCAAGAATCGTACAAATGTAGTAATAAAATCTGGTAATTTGGAACCTTTGATCTGTTTTGATGCATTTTGCAAAATGGCTGGCAGCTTGAAAAGGATTTCATCATGTTAGTGTTGTAGCGCTGCCTCTTTTTTAGATCTTTGCTTGTATTTCGTGGCATTTTTGTTTTACTTTGCAGCAATTATATTACTCCTGGAAAATTTGTTTTATGGGCTGCAAGTAATAAGCCAATAATGTAAAGAAAATGAAAAGACGAGCAAAGTCAATTAGAAGGGCTGATTTTCTCCAGTTCACTGATGAATTGGAAAAGTAAACCAGACGTACAGATAGCGCTCTAGCAAAGTCTGTCGTAGTTCTTTGACAGTTAGATTTGGACAACCGAATCATTTAGAAATAGGGGGAGAAATATTAAGAGCATTTCCTGAGCGGAGAAGAAATGGTTTACCGCAACCACATTTCACACTGGAATCTCAAGTCCCTACTGGCATGGATCTCAAATGCACATTTTAAACTGGGATTAATGCACCGAGTAGCGAGTCAGTGTGATTTAATGCTTTGAGTGTGGGACTAGGAGTGCATCTACACTGTAGAAATAATGCAGATTTGCACCACTTTAACTGCCATGGCTCCAACCTACTGAATCCTGGGATTTGTAGTTTGGTGATGCACCACCAGGCTTTGGCAGAGAAGGCAAAAGACCATGCAAAACTACAAATCCCAGGATCCCATAGGATGGATCTATAGTGCTTAATGTGGTGTCAAACTTGGGCTCCTGGAGACCAGGGTTCAAATCCCCACTCCACCATGGAAACCCAATGGGTGACTTTTGGTGAGCCACACTCTCTAAGTCAGAAATAAGTCAGAAATGGCATGAAGGCACTCAGGAAAGGAAGAGTGAGAAAGAGGGAGGGAAGGAAAAGAAGGAGGGAAGAGGGAGAGAGAAGGAGGAAAGGAAAGGAGGAAAGGGGGAGTAAGAAAAAGGGAAATAAAAGAGGAATGGAGGAGGGGGAAAGAGGGAAGGAAGGAAAGGAGGGGTTGTATCTGGATATTTCTTAATTTATTGGTATATTTATTTACTGGAGGGGATCAGGGAAGGGTCCCCCTGTTTCTGAGCCCTGCCTATTCCTCTTGGAGGCAAGAAGGGCAAGGGGGGGGCTTGGGGCTGGGCATCAGAGGCATCTCCCTCCCTCCCTCTCCCTCTCTCTTTCTCTCTATGCCTGCCCCCCCCCCCCGCTGAGGGGAGGACCATAAAAGCACAGCAGGGAGGGCGGCTCTTGGGCAGGGCAGGCGCGGATTGGCTGGGGACTTCCGTGATGGACAGCAGCTTAGTTGCCCCCCCCAAGCGGGGCATCAAGAGAGAGAAGAGAGAGAGAGAGAGAGAGAGAAGCCGAAAGGGAAGGCAAAGGAAAAGGGAGGAGGAGGAAGGAGGTTTACTTCTCCTCCTCTCTTTCCCTTTCTTCTTCTTCACTCTTTTTCCTCCCCCCCCCCTCTTTTTTTGCCATGTGTGTTTTTCCTTCTATCTGACTGACAGGTCTTGAAAACACCCAGAAGATCAAAACGAAAACTCCTTTGAATTAGTTCCTTCGGAGCCGACGCCTTCTATTCCCCTCTCGAGCACCCGACAGGCAGCTAGCTTCTTTCCTTTTCTCCATCCTTCCTTCCTTCCTTCCTTCCTTCCTTCCTTCCTTCCTTCCATCCATCCATCCTTCCTTCTTTCCATCCTTCCTTCCTTCCTTCCTTCGCTTTTCTTCCCTCTTTCCAGCTTTCCAGTTTTCTTTCCTTCCTGTCTGTCTGTCCATGAGAGAGAGAGAGAGAGAGAGAGTGTAAAGAAAAGGTCTGGTTTTAAGGGAGGGCTATTGATGGAGAAGTGGAAGAAGGATGCGGGACGAAGATGCTGGAGCGGGTCCTCTTCCTCCGTTCCTGGAGTCTCTTCTTGTTGCAAAGGCTCTTTGCTGACATTTCCAAGGCGGCTTCTCGGCGGGTGTGTGTTGTGTGTTGTGTGTGTATTGTGTCCCCCCCTTCCCCCTTTTCTAAATTACTTTGCAGCTCTTTGCGAAGAAGGAGTGATAGAAAACAAGGGAAGAGGCGGAGGGAGTGATAGATGCACCCAGAAAACTCCCTTCGCCTCGAAAGCAGACAAGATGCTTAATCCGGTGTCATGTTTTATGTCGGTGTTACAACAAATAATGCATCAGACACAAATCCTACACACAAACACACACACAGAGACGCGCTTCCCCCGTTTTGCAGAGAGTTTTGCAGAACAAACGTCTGCGAAAGTGCCCTTTGCCAAGGCTGCATCTGCATTGCAGCGTTAACGCACTTTGATACCGCTTTAACTGCCACGGGATGCTGGGATCTGCACTTCTAGGAGCTATTTGGCCAGAGAGCCCCGGCGCCCCGCAAACGACACCTCCCCAGCTGCCCTAAAATGGAGCCCTGACAGCTAAAGCGGGGTCAAGCGGCAAAAGGAAAGAGAGAGAGAATGGATAGATAGGTTAGATAGATAGGCAGACAGATAGAATGGACAGATAGATAGATGGATAGATAGGATAGTTAGATAGACAGATAGGGTGGATGGATAGACAGATAGGCAGACAGATAGAATGGACAGATAGGTAGATAGGATAGATAGATAGATAGATAGACAGATAGACTGACAGAATGGATAGATAGACAGATAGATAAAAAGATAGACAGACAGACAAGACGAATAGACAGATATCTAGGGTGGGCGAATAGATAGATTACGATGGATGGATGGATGGATAGATAGATAGATAGATAGATAGATAGATAGAGGGGATGAATAGATAGACCTACTGATAGTTTGGGTTGATAGACAGATAGATAGATAGATAAGAAGGAGACGCAGGCAGACAAGATGGATGGACACACAGATAGATTGTACAGATAGTCAGTCAGATAGTTTGGGTGAATACTGTAGATAGGAGGCAGACAGACAAGATACAAAGGCAGTGCGGAGGTGCATTTGGGGAGCGCACTGGATGCAGCTGGACCCCACTTTGACCCCGTGCTACGGAATCCTGGGATATGTAGTTTAGCGAGGCACCATCCCGCCTTGTCCGACTGTTAGAAACAGGGTCCAGGCATGCAAAGAAAAGCCAGCAGAGCCCAGGGAGGCCGAAGAGTGGTCAATGGGGGGTGTCTGGGGTGACAGTCTCCCGGGGCTTTCCACAGCCCTCAAACCACTACTCCGCACTGCCTCCCTCCAATGCTCCTCATTCGGCTCATCAGGAGGTTGCATCCGCACCATAGAGATAATCCGGGCCGACCCCGCTTTAACTGCCAGGGTTCCATGCTGTGGGATTCTGGGGCTTTCGTTCGTTGTGGCCCCAGAGCAACCTCACAGAGAAGGCTCAGTATCCCACAAAACTACGAATCCCAAAAGGTTGACGTCGCAGGGACCGTTTCCAAGGAGATAACGGTCCAAAACACATTGCAGAAATAATCCAGTTTGAGACCGCTTGAACTGCCCTGGCTCAGTGCTGCTGGGGAATCCTGGGAATTGTAGTACATTGTGGCCCCAGGTCTCAGAAAACTACAAACTCCACAATTCCCTAGCATTGAGGCAGGGCTGTTAAAGCGGCCTCAAAGCGGGTTATTTTTGCAGTGTGTTCTGGACTAAAGTCGTCTCTGGAAACGACTGTCGCAGAAACAATCCGGTTTGACTCCACTTTCAAAACTGCTAGGGAATTCTGGGAACTGGAGCTGGTCGTGGCACCAGAGCAAAGGGGCAGTTCCTAGGATTTCGCATCAGTGAACCAGGGCAGTCCAAAAGTGAGGTCAAACCGGGTTATTTCTGCAGTGCGGATGCTCTGCCTTCCTTTCCGTTTTTTAAAAACTATTTTCTTTTCAAACAAGTCCTTTCTTTTATTTTTGGAGAGCGCTTTGAGTCGGAATCAGAAAATAGAAAATCCCCTTTTGCAAGGATCCAGGGGGAGATATAGCGCTATAAATTGTGGGTTTAAAAGCGGGATATAGGACTGCCTCCACACTGCAGAAATAACCTGGTTTGGCACCTCTTGAACTGCCCTGGCTCAAGGCTATGGGTCCAGATTATTAATAATTTGTAATTATCTATCTATAATTATCTATATCTTTATTAGATATAGATATTGATGAAATATTTAATAAAGATATTTTTAAAAATATTAATTATTATTAATTTAAAATGTATTAATTACATTATTATTATTATTATTATTATTATTTGTATTCCGCTCTTTTCCCCAGAACTGGAACTTCACAATATTAAAAGCATCACAATTAAAAACATTGGGGGAAAAGTACATTAAAAAGGAATTACATTATTACAGTATTAAAAACAGATAGCTATTAAAAGAATAAAAGACATTTAAAAAAAATTAGAACCATATATAATTATATGTTTATTATTATTTTAAATAATAATAATAATAATAATATTTAAAATACTATTAAATTATTATTATTAATAATATTTTATTTTATTCTCTGAAGATGCCAAAGCCACAGATGCTGCTGAAAAGTTAGGAGTAATATATATATATATATATGTGTGTGTGTGTGTGTGTATTTAATTATTTAATTTCATTTTTAGGCCACCTTTCTCCCAAAAAGGGGCCCCAAGGCGACTTATAAGATAATAATAATAATAATAATACACATCAAAAAGATTTAAAACAGTTTCTCATTTCATAGCTTCTGTTTACAGGAGTTTAAGATTTAATAAAATATTAATTATTAAAACATTGTTAATAATATCAAGAACAACAACAACAAGAACTCGTCTTTTAAATATAAGGAATCTAATATCGAACATCTCCACTTCCTTTGGTTTCAATTGTTTAACTAATGGTTTTAACGCTTTATTTTATATTTCGTCATTGTTATATTTAGACATTTTGATATATATGTAAAAAGGGGAGGAAGGAGGGGGTTATTTGCATTGCGTTGCATTGCATTAGAGTTGTGTTGTACTTTGTGTGTGCACTGGTTTTTATTATTTTATTAATGTATTGCATTTTAGTGTATTTTACGGACTTGCTTTTGTAATTTTGCAAACCGCCTTGATCCTTTGGAAAGGCGGTATATAAATAAAATTTAATAATAATAATAATAATAATAATAATAATAATAATAATAATACCCATTGAGGTGGCTCATACCTATTTAGCCATCTTCCAAAAAGCCTGGGAACATGTGCCAGTCTTTCTAATTTGAGCCTGCTCCTAAGTAAAGATATTTATATTAAGAATCCATAGGATTAAATCTAATGGAAGTCCAGGGGATTACATGGGTTTAACACTTAGCAGATCCTAGCTGCTAGGTTCTGGCTTGTAACATTAGGCTTCCTTCTTGTCTTGATGCCATGAACTATTTTAGAGTATGTGTGAAAGAGAGAAGGAAGAAAGGGAATGAGAAAGGGAGGGAATGAAGGAGAAGAAGTGAGGGGTATAAGTAAGTGAAGCACAGGAGCACTATACTGTATTATATTATATTATATTATATTATATTATATTATATTATATTATATATCCCTTTCTAGAATGTATGCCACTGACAGGTCCATTTTATTTTGTTTTGTTTTATTCTGTTTTATGTACAGCGCTGTGTAATAATAATAATAACAATAACAACAACAACAACAACAACAATAATAATAATAGCAGTTTGGAACTGCTTTAACTGCCATGGCTCAATGCTGTGGAATCCTGGGATTTGTAGTTTGGTGAGATATTGAGCCTTCTCTGTCTGAGAGCTCAGCAAAACTACAAATCCCAGAATGCCATTGGTTGTAGCCATGGCAGTTAAAGCAGGGTCAAACTGCATTATTTCTGCAGTTGTAGAAAGAAAGACCCTTAAAAAGAGCATGGGAAGTTTGGACTGCTGCTCAGATAATCTACCAGCCAGAAAGGCCACTACAAGTCCCAGAATGCCCTAGCTTCCTAGAATCAAGAATCTCTCCAAATGTTCCCATCATAGCTATGGTAGCAAGGGGATTCTGGAAGGTGTAGTAAAAAGAAATCTAATTCTTCCTCAGCTCTGAGTATTTCCATTACACCAAGTGTGTGTGTGTGTGTGTGTGTGTGTGCATGTGTGTAAATCATGTGGCCCTCCAGATGTTGTTGGACTACACCTCCCATCATTCCTCACCCTTCACTATACTGGCAAGGGCTATTGTAAGAGGCAGACCAGTACAAACTGCAGGGATTCATAATTCAAAACATTACTCTATGTTCACTTATAATGTTGGTCAACCTATACGGAGTACCCAAATACTCAAACAGGAACCCTAAGACAAACGTGGTGGAACCATAGTGTTTAGTATTTGTATTCCACCTTTGCATCTTCCAAGCCATGCTCAGTACCCAGGCGTTCCAACAAGGGCCCTCATAGGAACGTGATGGAGAACACTAATGTTTCACATTTGTATGCCACTTTTGCATATAACAACCCTGATCTGGTCCCCAAATGTTTAAACAGGAGCCTTCATAGGAACATGAGGGAGAACAAGACTGTTTAGCATTTGTATGCCGCTTTTGCATCTACCAAAACTCGGTACCCAGATGTTCAAGCAGGAACCCTCATAGGAACATGATGGAGAGCAACATTGTTTTGCATTTGTATGCCACTTTTGCATCTATCAACCCTGACTTGATACCCAGATGTTTAACCAGAAACATGATGGAGAGCAATATTGTTTAGTGTTTGTATGCCACTTTTTTGACTTGGCACCCAGATGCTTAAACAGGAGCCTTCTTTTGAATGTGCTGGAAAACAACATTGTTTAATATTTGTACCCCACTTCTGCATATTCAAAAAAACTATGTGTCTGTGTGTAGCTCTTGCACAACCTTATATTACGACTCTGGCATGGGCTAAATTCAGTTCCAAGGAAGTTCTTTGCATGGCTTCCATTCAAAAACTGGAAAACCAGCAAATTATGGCCATGGGAAGGAATGTGGGCCTCTAGGGAATCTTAGAGGACTGGATCCAACCCTAAGGCCTTAGGTTCCCCATTTTTGCTGTAAGGTTTATCGACATTATTAACCTCATCCCAGCTCCATATTGTAGATAGAAGACACTGAAGATGAGAGAAAATAACTTCTCTAATGCAATTTAGTGAGTTCATGAGTGGGATCAAATTTCAGACTAGGGGCTATCTAGTTTATAGCCCATGCCTTTAATGTATCTGAGATATGTAGGCCTACAACCTGGTCTGGTTTACCTGCAAGATAGTTACACCGAATCTTAAGGGAGTGAATACAGGAAGGTGGCCCAAGTCATTAGGTGCTTTTCTAAAGCAAAACCAGAACTTTGTTCTCAGTAGACACTTGCACAGATGCAAGACAATATTGCAATTTACTCCTAACTGGTCGCTGTGTTCTGCAAAGTCTGCAAGGGAAGCCCCATGCATGTGCCATTGCAGCAGTCTAGATTTGCCATGTGAATATTTCTGTGATATAGTTTTTTACTCATCTCCATTGAAATCAGTGGCACTCTGAGCAAGAGGCAGCCACTTTAAAACACTCCCTTCCCAAGCAATTCTTACTAGCTTTCCTCAGTAGATAAGACCTCTCTGTATATTAGCCGCAAGGCTTTTTCCTGCAGTTTGATGTTTGCTAGTTGCTGTGTGGGGTTGTTTCTGGGGAGATTCAAGCTGAAAAGCTGCTATTCTTAGATTACTTTGTATGGGGAAGTTGCATTGGCTTTCAAAATGTAATGCGCTTCTTTCCAAATTAACATGTGCTCATTGGGATAAGGGGGAAAGCAAGCTTTAAATGACAGTGGCGGCTTCCATGGGAGCATCTATACTGTAGAAATAATGCAGTTTGACAACGCTTTAAGTGCTGCAGCTTCAGCCTATGGAAACCTGGGATGTGTAGTTTTGCAAGGTCTTTGGCCTTCTCTGCCAAAGAGTGCTGGTGCCTCACAAAACTACAAGTCCCAGGATTCTGTGGGATGGAATATATGTAACTTCAGGCTAAATACAATTGCCTCTATCAATAAAATCAATGTTGCTGGGATTTTGGGATTTAGGAGGTGATCAGCATAGTTAGGGCTGAATGCTCCAACCCTCCATTCTAATAGATTATTCATTATTATTATTATTATTCATCTCACATCATCATATTTCACACATCTCACAAATTCATAGTGTGTGTGTGTGTGTGTGTGTGTGTAAAATCTTACCAATTGAACCAAGCGTTATTAATCATAATTACACAGCTTACTTTAAACGTTTCTAGCACAATTCTATCATTTCAATTCTCTAAACTCTTCGTCATCCTTCCTATCTTGCTATGGAATAGTCCTTTCATTTCTATGGCCTTCATTATATCCACATTTTATTTAATGATCACTTGTTTATTCTGCTTCCCCCAGTTAGAAATTTTACTTAACATCCAAATCTTTGTTAACTATCCATAATTTAACCTAACCTTCTTTCCTTCCGTTCGCCATGAAATGAGCGGAGTTATCTTCTCTTATCTGTCCAGTCTGTTATGTCTTACATTAATATTTGACTAATAGAATGTAATCCAGCAGCCATTAGTCAAATGTCTTCATCTAACTGCGCTTTTGGGTAAGAATCCACCTACAATGCTGAATAAGCTTATCTGCTTTTGTTTCCAATAGGTTATGACTGGTTTCCAAGTCTTCTTCGGTTTTTATCCCAGTGGCTTATCATTAATCAAAAGGTAAGATTGTCTAATTGTATCATATCTACCCAATTTTATCAATTAGTCTTCCACTGATTTCCTTAACTTTCCATTTCTGTGCAAACACGATTCTCACTGCAGCGATCATGTACTGTATAGCATCACCTTCTAACATTCATTCTGATAGACTATTCTGACACATTACATCCATGCCAGGGATGAGAGGCAACCTTTATTTTTCTCACGAAGAAGGCATCCAGACAATTGCAGTGGAGGAGAATTTCTGTTGGGTGACTGCAGAAACCTGGGAGATGATGCAAAAGGTGAAATCTGAAGAGACAGGGAAGACGGTTGGAGAGTTAGGGGCAATGAGAGCGTCAGAGCTGTCATGGAAGAAGAAGCAGCTATCCAAAGAGTGACAGAAAGCAGAGGTAGTCATGTTGGCCTAAGAGTGAATAAACCCCAGAATCCACATTGAGATGATATCTTTCTGGGGCTAAATCAGAAAGGTGCAAAAATTACAGTGGGCCCTTGGTATCTGTTGGTTCCAGGAGTCCAAAATCTGTGGCTGATCAAGTCCCATTAAATACAATGGGAGTAATAAAATGGTGTCCTCTACATAAAATGGCAAAACCAAGGTCTGCTGTTTAGAATTTATATACAGTGGGCCCTTGGTATCTGCTGGGGTTTGGTTCCAGGACCCCCCAAGGATACCAAAATCCATGGATGCTCAAGCCCTATTAGATACAATAGATACTTAGAATGGTGTTCCCTATATCAAGGCGGTTAACAGCATATTAAAACACAACAATATAACATCATCAACAACCATAAAAACCATCATAAAATTAACTCATATCATACATCTACATTACTACAATCTAAAAAATCTCAAACTAGAATATTTTCAATCTGAGGGTGCTTGAATCTGTGGATAAAGAATCCACGTATATAGGGGGCCAACTCTGTGTGTGTGTGTGTGTCTGTATTAATATTTTCAAGCCATGGATGGTTGAATCGGTGGATGAAGAATCTGCAGATATGGAGGGCCCACTCTATGTGCAAGCTTTTCTGATCTTTCAGTCAGACAAGAGGCTAGAACAAGTAGGAGAGGAGAGGGAAACTGCAAAAATTCACCATTCTGATCTGTAAAGTGGAGATACTGGCCCACAGTGAGCCAACATGGCCTGGAGCTCTTGGCCTAGCGGAGTACTTGGTCTTAGTGCATAGCTTTGAATTGGATGAGTGGTGAGGACTTTAGCATTTTGGAATGGATGGCAGTCACGTCCATGAAAAAAGGAATATGCAAACTTAATTATTCTCTTTCCTCTCTTTCTGCTATGGTCCATACAAAGGGGGGCAATGTAGATGTGCTTTGGGAGGAAAGGGTTTCCCCTACCTATGCTGGGGCCATAATAAATGTCCAATTACTTCCCTGCCAGTTGCAAGCTCTGACCTCAGTATGGGAATATTGGTCTTAGTGTTTTTGGAAGAGGGGGCATCACTCCTGTACCCCGCAACAGCTTCTTTCCCATCCAAGAGGGAATGTACAAGGGATACCTTGCAAAGGAAGGCATTGAAAAACAAATTAGATGCAGAGGACTCTGACTTTGAGGGCCTCCTTGACGTCACTGTTGGTGACCACATTTTATAGTCCCACATTCTGAGTGGAGACCAGCAGCCATATATACATAACAATCTTCAGCCAAAGGTGGAAAAGTTACTTTTCTGCACTACAACAGGTCCTGGTATACCTCCGGAAGCATGCACCGTGGTCAAGCTGACAGGTGGATTTGGTGACAAATCTCCAATGGCAGTCCACAAAAATGAGTGCCGCAGGGCTGTGGTTCTGAGAATATTTCTCCAGCATATTGTGGCATCACTATGGATGTTGACCACACCGGGTGACATCTCAGGGTCTCTAGCAGAGTTGTGACCTCTCCATCAACTGCTGTCTGATTCTCTTTAAAGGCAAGTGCGCATGTGTATGTATGAGTGAGTAAGAGAGAAAAATTGTTAATCTGCTCTGGATTTTAGACTAAACTTTGAAATGACTATTCTTTGACTCCTAATTCTGGCAGAAATCGTGGAACGAGGGAAGATAATGTTCAGCACCTTGAACTTCTTGCAAACTGTGGCCAAACCCTGGAGCAGATTCACTGCCTTACAGAGACAGAAGCTGCTGGCCATACTTGGGACAAGTGACTGGACCTGGGAACTTTCATGCAAAGCAGGTATGCTAACCTAAAGACGTATCCCCTTCCCTCTCACCAAATTCATAGGCTTCTTGGGATGATAAAGGGGTGTGTGTATAGCATAGATTTCTCCTTGGAGAAAAGGAGAAATCGAGATGTAATCATAACAGTAATTTTATGGCTTATAATTCCAGCAGGGAGAGACACTATGACCAACTGAGCATGACTTACACATATGTGCACTTTTAGGAGATGCTGCTCAAATTTTAATGGAGCATGATGGTGTGTGTATGGATGTTTATTAAATATGTTTGGAAATAGAAGGCTATATGGAAGGATATCTTGTTCCTATCTTGTTCCCATGTGTTTTCTATAGCTGTGTCACCTGGAATATGGAGGACTGTGTGCATTTTGGCACAGAACAGGTTGGAACAGGGCCTGAAACCTGTTGTTAGTCTCACCTAGCGCAGCTCCACTGAATCAATGAGATTTTCTATACTTCTATATTCCAATGAGATGTCAATGATTTATTCAATCAATTTCTATAACCAACGAGATTTTCTATATTTCTACTGGAAATCCTTTGTTTATTTATTTATTTTTAAATTGCATGGATTAAAATAATATTATATTGTTTTAATTGTTTCCAAGTGTTTTTAAAATCGCATGGGTAGATGTTAATTTATTTCCTACTGAGAGCTGCCTTGGGCCCTGCCTCAGGAGGAGGGTAGCATATACATAAAACAAGTAAGTAAGTAAATGAGTAAATGGGTCTATTCTTGTTGTGACTAACTATTAGGAATCAGGCCAAGGTCTTGGTTTGAGCCGAGGCAGAAGTCTGTCTGAGGAGCGATTATGTTTCTGTGAGTCCCACCGTGAGAAAACCCGGTAACCCTATTCCTGTGAAAAGGAGGATGGAAATGCACAATTTGTGGCCCATAAGCAGCGGAAGGAGTCCTGACATTGGGAAGCCTTGTTTATTTTTCTTGGGCATGAACCTCTGATGGAGGAAAAACGACACGCTGCCAAATGCTCACATCAACTTGGCACAGGCTGTAAAACTAGCTCCCTTTGCCAAAGATCTTAAACGTTTGTGACTGGCAGGCTCCAGCGCTATTCCAGATGTGTTGTCTTTTCAGCAGAACAATAGTGCAAGAAACCTGGATTCTCCCAGTGAATACAATGGTTTAACGCCCAGGTAGACACATATAGGATTCGGTTGCTGTGGATGTCCAGATCAGTCTTAATCATGCAAATTCAGAATGAAGTCCTGGGTGCCCAGAAGGAATGGGATTTACTTCTTATTTCAGATAGCAACCCAGTAATGATTTCTTTCGTCTGCTCTGGATTTCAATATCTATACTATCAGGCTATTTTGCTCTGCTTGCTCATCTAGATCCAGTCAATATTGTTCCTCAGATACACAGGTCCCTCTGCCAGAAACTAAGTAGCTCACTCTCTCCCCAAGACAATGGCACAGTTGAAGCACAACTTTGTACCCTGGAAAATGTACTAGTTTGAGCCAAACTAGTGGTTCTCAACCTTCAGGCCTCCAGATGTTTTGGATTTCAGTTCCCAGAAGCCCCATCTAACAGGGCCAGTGGTAAAGGATGTTGGGAGCTGGAAGTCTAAACAGTTGGAAAACCAAAGGTTGAGACTGGTGTCCATCAGCAGTGGCCTGGATGGGTCCATGGTAGAAAACCTCTGTGTCCTGCTTTCCTCTACTGAAAGCAGCAAGGCAGGGAAGTATACCAAGAGTCCAGTCCAAAGGTCCCACAATACCAGTCAGTCAGTCACAGCAAAGGGCAGAGGCAAGAGCATAGTCACAAGGCAAGTCCAGGAGTCATGAATCCAAGAGCAAGGAACACAGGAACAACGAGGCTGCAAGACTAGTTGTCAGCTGCAAAGAGTCTCTGCAGCTGGAGATCTTTAAAAGGCCTCTGCTTTTCTCAGCTGAAACCTATTGGATCTCCTCTTGGCTTCTAGCCTGGAAGAATGCCTCAAAGACTCCTTGACCTGCCTTCGCTCCACAGGTCCCAGCATCTGCAGCCTAGAGTCCATAGAGTCTGCTTCTCCCTGTGCAGCTTCCTGAGCCTCCTCTGGGAGCTGCAGATCCAGGCAGCCCCAGATCTGTCCCTGTCTCAGCCTCCTCCATGTCTTCATGGTCTGAGTCTTCTGACTGTGCCTCTAAGTCAGGCCCAGGGCAGTCCATGACACTCAGGACCAATTCTTCTATGAGGAAGGGTGAAGAAGCTGCCCTTAGTGGCTGATGGGGTCCATGAAAGAAAGCAGATTGTTATTCTCTGTCACATCAAGTCCCTTGACTACCCCCCATTTAGAATGTCTTTCCTGTAGACAATATGCTGAAGTGTGTGAAGTGGGCCTTCAAGTCATTTCTGACTTATGGCAACCCTAAGGTGAACCTATCCTGGGGTACAGAATGAAGGCATCACTGAATGCAGATCATCCTCGTTGGACAGAAATGCCAGTCTGTTTCTGCAATAGCAAACCACCCACAGGACATCAGGCATAGTTTAGAAGAGTCTCAGCATGGTCTCCATCCAGGTCTGGTGGACACCTCCCTTGACCTCTTCACCTCACCTGTTACACCCACAGTCTCCAAGACCTTTTCTAGGCACCTTCTTCCATGCATTTAAGGAAGCAGGTCAATTCTATGAAAGCTTATGCTACAACTTCTTTCACAGAGTTTGTCTCAGAGGTGCTACAAGGGGAGGAAGAGACTGTAGCCTTATTTATTTTGGAGGGTTTTCTCTCTGATGCAGCCTGACACTAGCCTCCTCACCTTTTCCTTAGAATGTCCATCCAGACATTCAACCTTGGAGGAACACAGGTTGTATCTCCTTTGGGGGTATGAGTGAATGTGTGTGTGTGTCTCAACAGCATTGAAAAGCAGCCTTGGCAATCCATGCTGGGGGTCCAGACATAGGCTGAGCCTGGGAGGAAGGATGGTGACTTTGGCCTGGAGGTCTCCGCATGCCTTGGGTGGGTTTGTTTGCCTGGGTTGCCTCTCAGGGCCCAGTCAGGCAGAAAGGGTCAAGGCAGGGTATGTCCTCCGCCAAAGGAGGAGGACAATAAAGCCACCCTCTGGGTCACAGGTCACTTCTTCCTCCCTGATTGAGATATTCACCACTTTCTTTCTTTCCTTCCTCTCTCTCTCTCCCCCCTTCCCTCAACACCCCCCCAAGTTTTCATTCTCTATCTCCTCTTCCTCCTCCCCTTTCAAATTATGGCCAGAAAAGAAAGGAAGGAAGGAAGGAAGAAGGGAAAGTAAGGGAAGGGAGGAAGGGAAGAAAGAGGATGAGAGGAAGGAAGGAAGGGAAGGGAAGGGAAGGGAAGGAAGAAGGAGAGAGTAAGGAAGAAGAAGATAAAGGAAGAAAGAGGAAGGGAGGGAAGGAAGAAGGAAGAAAGAAAAAAGAAGGAGAAGGGAAGGGAGTGGTGGGTGGGTGAGAGTTTCTCTTTACTTTGGATGGGGGCCACTTTGCAGATATGAACCTTAACACAGGTTTTGGGGTGCTGGGAGTTTGCCTGCCTCCAGCTTTCCTCCCTGTCTATAAAAGAAGGGGGGGGTTAATTTGTTGTTTCCGATTTCTGGCGACCCTATCATGAGTTTTTCTTGGCAAGTTTCTTCAGAGGGGTTTGCCCTTGCCCTACTCTGAGGCTGAGAGACTGTGACTCGACCAAGGTCACCCAGTGGGTTTCCAGGCCTGAGCCAGGATTTGAACCCTGGTCACCAGAGTCCTAGGCCAAGGCTCCAATCAGTGTATCAAGAGGAGGGGGGGGGGTAATTTAAAACATCCTTTCTGCATTTCTGATTTCCATAGCACTGAGGCATTATGGAGAAACCGCTAGTGGGATAGATAGATGACAGGTCAATAAGAAAGATAGAGATATAGAGAAAGAGATAGAGAGATAAAATAGATTAGATGGATGCGTGCAAGAATGGATAGCTCTCTAGGATAGATAGGACGGATAGATTAGATAAAATAGATTAGATAAAATAGGTTATATAGACTGGATGGATGGATGGATATAATCATAGAATCAAACAACCATAGAGTTGGAAGAGACCCCAAGAACGGCCAGTCAGTCCAACCCCATTCTGCCATGCAGGAACTCTCAGTCAAAGCATCCCCATTGACAGATGGCCATCTAGCCTCTGCTTAAAGACCTCCAAAGAAGGAGACTCCAGTACACTCCGAGGAAGGAGTGTGTTCCGCTGTCAAACAGCCCTTACTCAAAGGAAGTTCCTCTTAATGTTGAGCTGGAATCTCTTTTCCTGCAGCTTGCATCCATTGTTCTGGGTCCTAGTCTCTGGAGCAGCTGAAAGCAAGTTTGCTCCCTCTTCAATATGACATCCCTTCAAATATTTAAACAAGGCTAGCATATCACCTCTTAACCTTCTCTTCTCCAGGCTAAACATTCCCAGCTCTCTGAGTCTCTCCTCAAAGGGCTTCATGGTTTCCAGACCCCTCACTATTTTGGATGCCCTCCTTTGGACACATGGCTCCAGTTTCTCAATGTCTTTTTCGAATTGTGGTGCCCAGATAGAAAGTACTGTAGATAGAAAGACAGATGATAGATAATATATATTAGATAGATAAAATAGATTAGCTAGATGGATGGATAGATGAATGGATGGATGGATAGATAGAATAGATGGATAGATAGGTAGATAGACAGATAAATAGATAGAGAAGTGGAGGCGGGAATCTTATTGATCAGTCCCAATTAGAGTAAACCCATTCAGTGAATTGTGGAGTGCTAAATCAACACATAGGTAAATCCCATTGATTCAATGGTTCTCCTTTAGGTAGGATTGCAACAGCATTTAGGCAATCTTGCCACGATCCCCAGAGATTTGAGTCCCACTGAAACCTCTGGGATTGGCTCCCAGAGAAGCTCCCACAGGATTACTCTCTCAGCTTTCCAGAGGAAGAAACCACCATCTTTTTAAATTGAAATTCTTATATGGAGTCGTATTTTGTTTAAATCAGGGACTAAGCAGCGATCTTTTAGGGATGTGTCCTTCTCCTGAGAAATGGAAGGATTTGGGGAAAGGCAAGAAGCCCAGGATCTCATTCCGAGATCCCTCGAATGGATCGGCAACCCACTGGGAGATCCTTTGGACTCTCCATTCCATCCTTCTTCATAAACCAGGAAGCCAAGGAAGGATGGATGGATGGATGGATGGATGGATGGATGGATGGATGGATGGATGGATGGATGGATATATATATATATATATATATATATATATATATATAAACAAAATCTAAAATTAAAAAATTAAAAAACGAGCCCCCACCTTCCATTTTCCAGGGTTATACCACCACCAAGCTCCAGCATCAAGATTCAATATTTTATCACTCTCACATTACCAGTCTCAAAAAATACAATATCCTATTACTCCCACATTACCTATCTGAAAAATATAACCTTCTATTTTAACCCCCACATTATTTATCTTACCTAGCCCCCCCCCCCAAATCCCAGAGGATAGGGACCTATTTTGAGAAAAATCTGGGGGGTCATTCTCTCTGCCCCCAACAGACTTTCCAGCAGACAGGATCTCTGCCTCTAGGGGCCTTCTTTTAAATCCCTTTCTTTTCCCTTCTTTTAAACCCCACAAGTTGCAAAATCCAGACCCAGCTTTGCCCTCCTAACGCTTTCTCCAAACGTCAAAGACTCGAGTCATTGAGACAATTCTGATCCACAGACCAACAATTACAATATGGCTGGTTTTTGAAAGGAAGGAAGGAAGGATAGAAAGGGAGGGAGGAAGGAAAGAAGGAAGGAAGAAAGGAAGGAAGGAAGGAAAGGAAAGGAAGGAAGAAAAGAAAGAGAAGAAGGAAGGAAAGAAAGAACGGGAGGAAGGAAGGAAAGGAAGAATTGGTTTTCTGGCATCTCTATTTCAAGGGGAATTCTATTTCCAAGGTTTGCTTCCACGCGATCGATAGCATGCCTCCTTCTCTGCAGAGAAATAGGTCCAGAAGGCACGTGTTTGCACTCCACGTGTTTTTGACATCGTCTGAACACGAGGGAAACCTCAAAGGGAAGACAGGACTGTCTCTTGTTTGGTGTCGGAATTGGGGGAAGATCATCCCTACGAAAAATATCAGGTTCACCATGACCTTTTCCCCCCACACCAAATGCAACTGTTTTTAGATTTGTAAGCCGCCTTGAGTCCCTGTTCTGGGAGGAAGGCGGGGTGTAAATAAACACAAACATTATTATTATTATTATTATTATTACTTCTTCTTCTGTATGATTTTAACACTCTCTCAGCCTCAAATGGCTGGGGAGGAACGTGCCAAGAAAAAACCTCATAAGTCAGAAACGACTTGAAGGCACACAACAACAACAGATGGGTTTTCAAAGCATCTTTGCTTGACGAAGAAGCCAGTGGAGCTTGGAAAGCCTGCAACATTTGCATTTTGTATGGCCCTATAAAGGCATCACTGCTTTGTGGATTTGGGGTGTTATCGCACCCCCCCCCCATAACCTCGGGTTTGTAGGACAATGATGCACTTCAAAGCTTTGCAAGTTTGGGAGGCCAAAGGAGTCCAAAACACATTGCAGAAATAATCATCCAGTTTGAGAGGGCTTTAACTGCCCTAGATCTAGGGAACCCTGGGAGCTGTAGTTTTGGGAGGCACTGAGCCTTCTCTGTCAGAGAACAAGGGTGCCACCACGAACTACAATTCCCAGGATTCCTAGCACTGAGCCAAGGCAGTTTAAGCAAGGTCTCAAAGTGCATAAATTCTGCGTGTGTTTTGCAAACCTGGCCATTTTTGGAAGAGTTTTTAAAAAGTGAAGGGAAGAGAGAGGAGTTTTCTGACACCTTGAAGCCCTGGATTCAAATCCTCCTCTTCTTCCAAATTCTTTGCATTGGGATCTTTCACTCCTCTCCCAGATCCCCTTTTTTTATTCCTTCTTCCCTCTCTCCTTTCTTTCTTGGGAGTTCAGACTTCTTTATCGGATTTCTCAGGTTCAAATGCAAACCCAGGATGCTCCTTTGTCTTTTCTTCTTTGTCTTGCAACTTTCGTCCTAAGGGGAACGAGACGTTGCTCGCCGTTTGCATTCTTCTAGGGGTCAAAAAGAAACTAAACTAAATTACTTCCTAGGAAGCTTAGGCGAAATGCTTCTGCCTTTTGGACCTGATTCAAAACATGGCCTGGTACTGTGTGTATTATTTTTGTATGTGTGAAAAAAGAAAGCAAGTTTTATTCTTCCCTGCTTTGGCAAATTAAGTAACGGCGTTACAATTGGAAAGTAACGTCAGGGAACGGGGGGGGGGGGCACCAAGCTCCAGGTCGAAATGGAAGAGAAACGCTGCTTAGGAAACGAAATCAACGAGAACAGAGGAGTTACGTTAGGAATCTGAAATATATTTAATTTAATTTATTAATTCAATTTATTGTTACTTATTTATTTTATTAATTAATTTTTATTAATTAATTTTTATTTTATTAATTAACTTTTATTTTATTTATATTTATATTATTTCATTTTAGACACATATTGCAAGGTGTGGTTTGAAAGGCCTCCCAAAGTGGAGCTCAAGGGCATGCCTGGCTCTTTTGGGAGACTCTTGGTGGCTTTGGTTTCGTTTGGCTCCAGAAGAACTGAATTCTTTCCTTTCCCTTTCAAGGCCCAAAGAGAGGAGGAGATCTCCCTTCCTTCTCAGGGAGGAATCATCTCCTTCTTGTATGGTTTTATCATATCATCAAATAGTTAAAGTGGTTGGCTTCTGGTCCTGAGAAGAAATGGGGTGGAAAAATGGTCCAGCTTTGCATTATTTCCCTCTTCTCCCCCCCCCAAAGCCCCCCAAACCCCAAAACCCTGTATCTTCCTCAGATTGTCTGGCCTTGGTCTGATCTTTCAAGGTCTAAAAAACCATCTATATCCCACTTTGATAAGAAAGAATAGGACACACATACTTACACAGCCACAACTAAACACCCAACTGAGGATGGGAAACTCACTTATTGGCTCTCTATCCAAACTTGGGCAGGAGCCACTCATATCTCCCCCATTGATTTATCTCGTCATCTTTGACCATATATATTCCACCTTGATAAGAAAGTATAGGGCACACATGTATACATCCATAGGGAAGGGGAGAAGGGATTGACAACTAACTAAACACCCCTCACCATTCCCTTTATTTTATTGTATACTGTATGGTGTTTGTTTTTAATGCATTGTATGTGTAATTGTAACTTGTGTAAACCGCCCTGATCTGAGGAAGGTGTGGTATATAAATAAAAACTTTATTATTATTATTATTAAAGATCCTAGTATCGATTATTCAGTTGTTTTCTCTCTATCCACCCATGCATCCCCCATTGATTGATCTCATCTTTCAGTGGGAAAGTTGTAAACCACATACATACATACATACATACATATATATATTCCACTTTTATAAGTATAGGGCACATATATATACATCCAT
>NC_056528.1:33086511-33181267 GCF_019175285.1 Sceloporus undulatus
AACCCTGTATCTTCCTCAGATTGTCTGGCCTTGGTCTGATCTTTCAAGGTCTAAAAAACCATCTATATCCCACTTTGATAAGAAAGAATAGGACACACATACTTACACAGCCACAACTAAACACCCAACTGAGGATGGGAAACTCACTTATTGGCTCTCTGTCCAAACTTGGGCAGGAGCCACTCATATCTCCCCCATTGATTTATCTCGTCATCTTTGACCATATATATTCCACCTTGATAAGAAAGTATAGGGCACACATATATACATCCATAGGGAAGGGGGAGAAGGGATTGACAACTAACTAAAGATCCTAGTATCGATTATTCAGTTGTTTTCTCTCTATCCACCCATGCATCCCCCATTGATTGATCTCATCTTTCAATGGGAAAGTTGTAAACCATATACATACATACATATATGTATATATGTATATATTCCACTTTTATAAGTATAGGGCACATATATATACATCCATAGGAAAAAGGGAGAAAGGGTTGACAACTATTTAAACACCCAGCTAACAAAAACTCAGTTATTCTCTCTCTAGCCAGGCTTTGCTAGGAGCTACCCTTGATCTGATCTCCTCCACAAAGGAGGGCAAATGTAGGACCTTCGAAGAAAATGGAGGACGTTGCACACTGAACGCGCAGAACACTCACAGAAACAGAACTATTCCCTTCCCAGCCCTGTTCAAAATGGAGGACTTTGGAAAGTCCTCCTGGACAGATGGTGCCCTGGAAAAGGAGGACGCCTGGGCCCCTGTCTCCCCCATTGATTCATCTGACCTTTGAATGGGAAGTTGTAAACCACATATATCCAGTTTTTATAGGAATAGGACCCACATACACAAACACACAATTCATAGGGAAGGGGAAGAACGGGTTGGGAACTAACTAGAGATCCCAGTAACGAACTACTAAATATACATAACACCAAATAGATAATATGATTCATGTTCTCTCTTCCCAGACTTGCAGCCAGAGGAAGCCTATTAGGTCTTTCCCCCATTGATCTTTCGATGGGAAATGATAAACCAGAGATATTCAGCTTGGATAGGGCACACAGAAACACACACACAGACACAGACACACACCCATAGGGAAAAGGGGAACGGATCAGCAACGAAGCAAAGTTCCAACTAACGAATTACCCGGAAAGAAACAAAAACTAAAGGAAACCCATGCCTCTCCCATCGATGCCAATGGGGCAGGTGTTCCCCTTGCTCCCCATTGGAATCCATGGGGCTGAAAAACCAGATTGTTTGGCTGGGATTGTTGGAGAGGAGCCCAAATGTCCAGAAAGGAATGGCAACAGCTGCAAAAAGCAGACCTTTCTGGACAGAATAGGCAGCCTTTGCAGATCTGGCTGGGATTTGAATAAAGGAGGGAAGGAGGGAGAAAAGGAGGAGAAAACAGATTTATTATTATTACTACTACTACTACTATCTTTTATTTCTTTTGCCATCTCTTCTCAGGGCAGAGGTTTGTGTGTGAGTATGGGGAGAGTAGGCAGATATAAAAGAGATTGATAGTTTAATTTACACGTCGCTGGTTCTACAAGTAGACTCTCGTTTGTGTCAAGTTTGCTCCCTCTCCCCCTCCCTCCTTTCCTTCCTCTTCCTTTCTTCCTTTCTTCATCCCTCTCTCCAAACATTACATTTGTGAATGCATTTTGTGACTTCTTTCTTTCTTTCCTTCCCTCTTTCTCACTCTCTGCAAGCATTACATTTCTGAGTGTATTTTGCCTGACTTCCTTCCTTCCCTTCTTTTCTTCCTCTTCCTTTCTTCATCCCCCTCTCCTTTCTCCCTCTTTCTGAAAACATTACATTTGTGAATATATTTTGTCCTACTTTTCTTTCCTTCCTTCCCTCTTTCTCACTCTCTGCAAACATTACATTTCTGAATGTATTTTATCTGCTTTCTTTCCTTCCTTCCTTCTTCCCCCAAGCAATAAAACAGTTTGATTTCTTCCCAATTTTAAAGCTACGATTTATCTCTCTCCCCCCCCCTGTTTTCTTCCAACGAAAGCCCCCTTCCTCTCTCTCTTTTCGGTCTCTTGCTTCCTCCCCACCATTCAGACGTGTCAATTAAACCCGTGTGCGGAATTGTCACGAGTCTCTCTCTTCGGATTGCTGCTGTTCTTCTTTCTAGTCTTCTTTCTGCAAATGTGTGCTGTTTTTCTTCCTGCAAGTTCGTGCTATTCTTCCTATAGTTCGTGCTACCTTTTTCCCCTGCAGCTTTGTGCTCTCCTTCTGCAAATTTGTGCCCTTCTTCTCCAAGTTTGTGTTGTTTTTCTTGCTGCAAGTTCGTGCTATTTTTGAACTCGGTTGTGTATCTATTGTAGGAATGAGTTTCTCCTCTTGCCTACCCCCCAAAAAAATTATAGGTACAAATTTGAGCCAAGATAGGGAAAGGGGCACAGGGTGAGCCCCCAAATATGGGGCTTTTCTCCATCTGCAACTGCATATTTTGGGTCTATTTCTATATATGTGTGTAAGAGAGAGATGCATGCACACACTTTCTCTATAGACAGATAAAGATATCTAGATAGATAGATAGATAGATAGAGAATGATAAATATTTATTATTGATCACAGACCAGTATATCCATTGCACACCCAGTTTTCTCTCTGCATTGCTGTATTGTGGGTCCAAATAGCCACAACATTGTTTAATTTGTTCTTTCTTGATGTGTATTTCTCTCTTTGTACAGATAAATATCTGTCTGTCTCTCCAGGACAAACTTTTTGGTTTGCGTTTAAATCCCTTGTAATTAACCATCTGTACAGATATAGGAAGCTATTATGTGTAACTACACAACTCTATAGAGAACTATGTAAACGTGTGTTTGTGTGAATATGTGTGTTAAACACCTCTGTCTCTGACACAGGCTTCTTTAGAGAAACGTGTGTGTATGTAATATCTCCATCTATATATAAGTATCTAACGTCTAGTTATGTGACATAACTATAATGTACCTAAGTATATTAAAGTCTAACTAGTTGTGTGCGCAGTGTATCTGTTGTATAGGTAAATATCTACTTAGACGTTGGGTAATGATTGGAAATGCAATGTTTAACTAAATCTGTGCATCAACTTTTATAATGTAACTGTGTATAATATAAACAGTTATGTTATAAAGCTATATTACATAGTTATAGTTGGACATTGTATTATATAGCCAGGCAGTTACATTATAAAGTTACAGAATTAGTTATAGAGATCAGGCCATGGGTGACTTGATGGAGAAAAAGTGTGTGTACATGACACCTGTTGTGATATATATATGTGTGTGTGTGTGTGTGTGTCTGGTTGCATACACAAAGTGTTCTAGAGAAATATGTTTGTCTACATAACACCTCTGTGTGTGTGTGTGTGGTTGTGTAGGACCTTGCGTACATAAAGTGCTCTAGAGAAATATGTTTGTGTCCATAACATCTCTAACTATATATATGTGTGTGTGTGTGTGTGTGTATCTATCTATATATACACTGTATATAGAGTTACATATGACATCACACATCCAAACACATTTAGAAAATGTTTGTCTACATAACCTCTTATTACACACATACACACACACACATATGGTTGTGTAGGACCTTGCATACACAAACTGCTCTAGAGAACTACTTTTGTGTCTCTAACTATATCCCTCTTCTGTGTGTACATGTATGTATATATATGTGTGTGTGTGTGTATATACACACACACACACACATATACCCTGTGTATAGAGTTCCATATGACATCACACATCCAAACACATTTAGAAAATGTTTGTCTACATAACACCTATATGTGTGTGTGTGTGTGTGTGTGTGTGTGGTTGTGTGGGACCTTACATACACAAATTGCTGTAGAGAAATGTTAGTGTCTATAACCTAACTATATGTGTATGTATATATATGTGTGTGTGTGTATGTACTCTGTATATAGAGTTACATATGACATCACACATCCAAACACATTTAGAAAATGTTTGTCTACATAACCTCTTAGTGCACACACACACACACACACACAAGGTTGTGTAGGACCTTGCATACACAAACTGCTCTAGAGAACTACGTTTGCGTCTCTAACTATATCCCTCTTTCTCTGTGTATATGTATGTATATATATGTGTGTGTATATATATACACACAGACACAGACACAGACACACACACATACATATACCCTGTGTATAGAGTTACATATGACATCACACATCCAAACTAATTTTAGAAAATCTTTGTCAACAAAACGCCTTTTAATAGATAGATAGATAGATAGATAGAGCTAGGTAGCTAGTTGTGTAGGACCTTGCATACACAAACTGCTCTGGAGAAATATGTTTGCATCTATAACACCTGTAACTCTCTCTCTGTGTATGTGTGTATATATGTGTGTGTGTGATTATACACACATACACACATATAGAGTTGCATATAACCTCACACATCCAAACTAATTTAGAAAATAACATAACACCTGTTACTACATACATAGATACATATATATGGCTGTGTAGGACCTTGCATGCACAAACTGCTCTAGAGAAATGTGTTTGTGTCTATAGGTTTCTGTGCTTACATATACAGTATACGTGTACCTGCAGAAGCATTGTGTGTGTGTGTGTGTGCCTAGGGAAGGGTTGTGTGTCCCTTAGCCTGCCTGACACCTCTCTGGGCCCAGATGGAGGTAGAGCAAAGTCTCCTTTTGGGAAGAAGGGAATGGAAGAGAGGAAGAAAGGAGGGAGAGTCCTCCTCAGGGGCTGTCAGCCTGGGTCCCCAAAAGTGTGGGGGCTGCTTGGCCCTGGCCAAAGGGGGCTAATTGAATTAAGGCCTTTTTGTCTGGCCCAGACAAGGGCCCCACGTGGCGGAGGAGGAGGTAATTAGGGCTCTGGGTTCCAGAGAGGAGGAAAAGAGGCCAAGGAAGGCCCTCCAGGTAGATGGAGGGGGGATCATTGGAAGAAGGAAAGGACTGAGAGAGAGAGAGAGGGAAAGATGCAAGACCTGACCTCCTTCCATGACCCTGAGACCTTGAGCCGTCCCCTGAGAAATTGCTGCCCGAAGCACAAGGCCATCTCCCACCCAAAAGGGTCCCAGATTTGGACTTTTTCATCATCTGGACAGACGATCTCTGGCCTCTGAGGTCCCCCGGGTGGGCTTCCACTTCGACCCCTTGATCTCAAGTTGGTCCATCTCATTCCCAAACTGCCACCCCTTGCAAAAAGCAAACAAAGCCCCCCAAATCCCATCCCTCCTTCATCTATTGCCAAAGTAGTATCTTGAAGGTCCAGGGAGTAAAACTGAACTGCAGGCTCCTTGCAACACTAAAGAAGAAGGAGAGGAAGAGAAAAGAGGATGATGAAGAATAAAGAGGAGGAGGAGGAGGAGGAGGAGTGACCTTGGGAAAGCCACATACTCTCAGCTTCAGGCGAAGGCAAATGGCAAAGCTGCTTTGAACCTTGCCAAGAAAATAGGTGATAGGGGAGCCTTAAGTTGGAAACGACAACAAAACAACAACAACAACAACAAGGGGTGATCTTGAGGCAAGTGAGACGCTCTCAGCCGAGTAAGTCAGAAACAAAATAATAATAATAATAATAATAATAATAATAATAATAATAAACCATGGGCAAGTCTCTCTCAGCTTCAGGGAAAGGCAATGGCAAACCTCATCTAAATTTTGTCAGCCTCGATGGATGGCAAATCCTCTGGATTTTGCCAAGGAAACTCCACGACAAAATAATAATAATAATAATAATAATAATAATAATAATAAGAGTGACCTTAGGGAAGTCATGTGCTCTCAGCTTCAGGGAAGGCAATGGCAAACCTCCCCTGAATCTTGCCAAATAATAATAATGATAATGATAATAAATAGAGTGACCTTGGGGAGGTGACATGCTCTCAGCCTCAGAGAAGGCAATGGCAAACCTCTGAATTTTGCCAAGAAAACTCTTGATAGGTGATAGGGCAGCCATAAGTCGGAAATGACACAACAACAACAACAACAACAATGTACACACAGCCCATTTCAAAGCCTTTCTTTCGCTCTCTCTTCCCACTTTGGGTTCTGCACCCTTAAAATCTCTTCCTTGCTTGTCATACACAAAACACAATCTCCCCTCCCCAATGCCACCACAAACCCATCCATTTCTTTCCTTCCCCCAAACCCCAGCCATTAAAAGCCAAAACGAGAAAGAGAGAGACAGACAGAGATAGAAGGGATGCTTTGGAAAAAGAGTTGCTGGGTGCCTTAAGTTCGCCAAGAAATAACGGAACGCAGAGGAAAGCCAAGCGAGGCGTTTGCAAACCCCGAGCTTCCAACTCACCTTCCTGGGGTCAGGAGTCTGGGGTTTTGCAGAGGGACATATATGCAATATTATTTCTCCCCCCTCCTCAAGCTGCCTCTTTCTCTTTCTCTCTTTCTCCTTTTGGCCAGAGCTCCTAAAAGAAAAACAGGAATGTGAAGCCTTTCTCTCCCCCCCCCTTCTCTCCCTGGGGTTGTGTAGGGTGTGTGTGTGTGTTTGTGTGAGAAGGAGGTGGCTCGGATTTTATTCTAAAGCCCCATTTGAAGCACTACTTTTTCCCTGCCTGAGACCCCATCAGATGCCATGTTTCCTGCGGAGGAGAGATGGAGAAAAATTCCCAGCATAAGCTGCCCTCAATGGGGGGCAGAAAGAGACTTTCTTTTTCCCCTTCTCCCCTCCTTTTTTCTTTTCTTCCTTTCTTTTCTTTCCCTTCCCCCCCGGGGAAGCTCAGCTAAATCTCAGGATATTACAATCCCTGGCATCTTTGCTTTTCTTTCTCTCCTCTGCGCCCCCCATGTTCTTTGCCAAAGGGAATCAGGCCAGAGGGCTTCTAGGAGGCTGCAAGAATGGGGAGGAAGGGGGGGGAGTGGAGAGATTGTGATGTAAGTTAAGTATATGTATATTTTATTTTTTTTTTTATATTTTATTTTATTTTATTATTTAATTTATTTTTTATATTTCATTTTTAATTTCATTTATTATATATCGTTATAAAGGGTTTAGGGGAAGGGAGAGAGTCAGGTAATTCTAATATTATTAACTTTTATATATTATATTTAATTGGATGTGAAAGATGTTTTATTTAGTGTTGATATGTTAATTTTAATTTTATATGTAATTTAAGTTTATATTTATATTCATTTAATTATATATTTTATTTTACTGTATTTTATATATTTATTTTTACATATTCATTTAATGATTATATTTTTATTCATTTTAATTTTATATTTATTTTACTTTTACTTTTTATTTTAATTTTATATATTTATTTATTTTAATTTTATATATTTAATTTAATTAATTTTGTGTGTGAGGGACAGAGGCCAGAGAGCAATTTTGCAGCCTCCGTAACGAAACGTTGCACGGCTGCCAAACAGCAATATGCCAATAATCCCCAACGAAGTGAATTATTTGCAAGGACTGCGTGGTTGCAGGGTTGCAAATGCACATCGACCCCATAGGAAAGAACTGTCCCCCTCCCCCAAAATAGTCCCACCCTTCAAAGCCCTTGAATTCTTCTGTTTCGTCGGGTTTCGAAAGGAATCCCTGATTTATTTCCTCCCCCCCCCCAAAAAAAAAAAGAAAAAGAAAATGGAAGAAAAAAGGGCAAGAGAGTCGAGGAAGGATGTTGGTTTACTCGAGAGGAAACCTCCTCCGATCTTTACAAGGGCTTTACTCCTTCCAGAGGTCAGGGATGCGGAGGCTTTTCTTGCAGAAAGCAAAACAGGCTCCGATCTTGCATTTTATTTTGCAAGCAAAATTGGGGGACTATTTGATTT
Source organism: Sceloporus undulatus (assembly GCF_019175285.1). NCBI lineage: Eukaryota > Metazoa > Chordata > Lepidosauria > Squamata > Phrynosomatidae > Sceloporus > Sceloporus undulatus. The sequence goes on from NC_056528.1 coordinate 33,094,319, forward strand.
TTTTTTTATTCCCATCAGTGAGTTTGAAAGGAAGGGAGGGAGGAAGAAAACCCAACAGCCTTAATCGGGTGAGATCGTGAAGGGCAGGGTGCAGACAGAGAGAGCCTTGATCCGGATTGAAGGAAACAGAAACTAAACGCACAAGTCACGCGCTTCGCCAAAGGAAGAAGCAGAGGCAAAGCAAAGGAAGGGGTTCACACACACCACACAGACCTATGGGAGGAAGTGTAACATCCAAAGCAATCCTTCGATGTTCACAAACACCGAGCACATGTGAGAAAGTTATAACATCTAAAGAAATGATGTTCACACACACCACATGTGAGAAGCATACATGATATTCAAAGCAAACCAAGGATGTTCACAGACACAATCTAAGTAAACCAAGGAGGTCACACCACACACACACACACACACACATGTGAGAAAGTTAACAACATCCAAGGTAAATCAACGATATTCACAAACACACACGTATCTATCAACTCAAAATCTAATAACATCCAAAGCAAGCCAAGGATGTTCACAGACACTCACACACGCGAGGAAAGTGACAACATCCAAAGCAACCCTAAAGTCAACAACACCCCAAATCCACAGCACTGATCTTTTATTGGACCAGACAAAGTCCCAAAATACAGGTCGCAAGATCGCGAAGACGGAACGAAAGGAAAGACTCCGGTTGATCTGTTTGTTCCTCATCGCAGCAAGAGGCGAGCAGAGCCCCTCGAAATGTGTGTGTGGTGCAAACATGTTATGTATGCAAACCTATGTATATGTACATGTACATGTATATTATACCTATATCTTGCAAACATGTCCCCTCGCATCCCTAAGATCACTGGACACAGATCCGTCCTAGAATCCCTTTTTAACATTTATGTTTCGGTTGTTTTAAAAGAAATCCTTTGACTTTCTGGAGGGATCTTCTGCCCCCAAAAAAAAAAACCCCTGGCGCCTGGCTGGAAGGGGCTGTGCTTCGGGAGGCAAGCAAGAAAGGCATCGCGAAACGAAACCCCAAAACAGTGGGAGGGTGGAAAGCGTCGCCTTTGAAGAGCTTCTCTTTCGCCTTGCTCTCTTCCCTTCCTCCTCCCTCCCCTGGCTGGCTTTGGGAAACTGGGACCAGGAGGCCCTCCTTCAGTTTCTTTTTTGGGGGTGAGAAAAAGGACCCCCCCAATAAACGGGAGGCTGGGGAAAGTTTGCTCAGGAGGATGGGAGCTCTTCAGGATGAAAGGAAGCCAAGGACACAGAGGGATCCCCCCCAAAAACTGGGGTACCCCCTGCCCCTTCCCTGGACGCCCTCCAAACCCCTTTCCCTCTCCCCAACCATCGCATCCCTTCAGGCAACAAGATCTTTCCAGGCATAGAAGCCCCCAACCCCAGCCCCCCCTTCCCATTAAGCCTAGCACTGTACCCTATGGCCTGGAATGGCTAGAGGGGGACCCCCCAAACCAGCACTTTGGGGCTCCTTCCCCACTGACCCCTCTCCTTCCTGGGCATCCTCCCCCTTTTCTCCTTCCCTTCCCCCAGCCACTGTATCCCCAGGGGGGCGAAGAAGGAGCTTTGGGGTGAGCCCCTGCCCCACATCCCCTCGCCCCCCCAACCCTTGCATGCCTTCTTCCCCACGAAACCTTGAGGGACATCGAAAGAGACCCACCGGAGGGCATTGGGGGGCTCCCCTCCTAGCCCCGTCCTCTCCCCAACCGTTGCCCCTTCCCTCCTCAAAACCTGGAGGGACATCGAAAGAGACCCCTGAACCCCAATGGAGGGCAAAGAAGGGGGCCCTCCAAACCCCCCTCCCTCCAACCATGAGGGGATCGGAAGAGACCCCCAGACCCAATGGAGGGTATTTAGGGGTCCCTCCTCTACGCCTCCCCTCCCTGAGGGGGCGTAAAGGGGACCCCAAAAAGCCCAGGAACTGGGGGGGTGAGAGAGCCCTCCATCCCCCAAACTTTCTGGGCACAGGGGGCCCCCCTCCTAACCCCCAGCGACCCCCTCTGCCTCCAGAGCCCTTCGGGGGCGGGGGACCCCGTCGGGCGCCCTGGTCCCCTCCTCACCTGGGCCGCCCCCCTCCGCTCTGGCTGTCCAATCAGGGCTGGGGGCGGGGCCAGCTGCCCTCTCGATGCGGCGGGCTGTCCATCAGGCGGGGAGGGCCAATGGGGGAGGCGGCAGGGGGGTCAGGTGAGCCTCGGCAGCGCCTCCATTGGTGGAAGGGGGAGCGCGGGGGGGTCAGTCAGTCGGTCTCCCCTCCCGCTCTTCTCTTTCCCCTTCCCTCTCTTCTCTCTCTCTCTCAAAGCCCCCCCCCTTTGGAAGGGCTGCGCGGCGGCGCGGCGGCGCTAGAGAAGGGAGGGAAGGGTGACTTTGGCCAGTCCAAGGACGCCGCTCAGTTGGAGCGGAGGGCGCCCTCCTGGAGGCACGCCAGCAGCCTTCTTTTTTAAAGGGGAGGAGAAGAAAGAGGGAGAGAAGGAAAAAGAAAGAAACCAAAGAAGAAGACGCAGCACGGGACCGAGGCGGGGGTCCCTTCCTCCTGGCCCCCGGCTGGGCTTTTTGAACACACATTTGGAAGACCTTGCTCTTCCCTCCGCCCCCCCCAGAGAGTCTCTCTTTCTCTCTCTTTTGAATTTTCCTTCCCCTTTCCCTTCCTTGCTCCCCCCCTCCTCCCCCCTGCCTTTGTGGCGCTGGGGCTGAGCCTCTGAGAGGCTTCCTAGGAGAGAAGAAGAAAAGGGGCAGGGAAAAAGGAGGAGTTGAGGTAGAGAAGAAAAAAAGAGAGAGAGCTCGAAAGAGGGCAGAGGAACCCCGAGGAGCGGTGTTTTTGTTTGGAAGCGGGGCAGCGGGTGGGAAGGGGGCGGCCGGGCTCTCCCTCCCCTGCCTCTTCTTCCTTCCCTTCTTCTTCTTCCTCCTCCTCCTCCTCCTCTTGTTCCAGGCGATGACCATGTTGTTAGACGGCGGTCCTCAATTCCCGGCCTTGGGCGTCGGGGGTTTCGGGGCTCCTCGCCCTCACCCCCACCATCACCCCCACCACCATCCCCACTCCCATCATCCCCACGACGTGGCGGCAGCGGCGGCGGCGGCGATGGGGCTGAACGCGCCCCCTCCGGGCCCGTCTTTCGGCGAGGCCTCTTCCTCCTTCAAGCTGAGTCCGGAGCTGGCCTCGGGGCAAGGCTCGGCCTTCACCCCGCAGGGCTCCGGGGGCTACGCTCCGGCCCCCCAGCCCCACCATCACCCCCACCCCCCGCACCCGGTGGCCTCCCCGCCCTCCTACGTGGCTTTCAACTCCACACGGGACTTCCTCTTCCGAAACCGAGGCGAGGCCCACGCCGTCGGAAGCCCCGGCTCGGCCTCGGTGGGCCCTTCGCCGCCGCAGCACCACCACCATCATCACCACCATCTCTTCGGGCCCAACCCCAGCCCCGACGCCGGAGGAGGAGGAAGCGGAGGAGGCGGCGGCGGCGGCGGAGGCTACCTGCTCTTCCCGGGCCTCCACGAGCAAAGCCCGTCCCCGACGGCGCCGGGGAGCCACGCCGAGAGCGGCGCCATGGCTCTGGGGCTGCGCGGGGAGCTCTTCGGGCGGCCGGAGCCCTACCGCGCCGTCTCCAGCCCTCGAGGGGACCCTTACGGCGGGATCCACCCCAACTACGGCCCCATGAATGTCAACATGGGCGGCATGAACGTGGCCGCCGCCGTGGCCGCCCACCACCATCACCACCACCACCACCACCATCCCGGGGCGGCGGGGGCCTTTTTCCGCTACATGCGGCAGCCGATCAAGCAGGAGCTGTCCTGCAAGTGGCTGGAGGAGGCCGCCCAGCTGCCGGGAGCCCCGCCGCCCTCCTCCTCGGCCTCGTCTTCGTCCTCGTCGTCGTCGCGGAAGGCCTGCGAGCGGACGTTCAGCACGATGCACGAGTTGGTGAGCCACGTGACGCTGGAGCACGTCGGGGGCCCCGAGCAGAGCCTGCACCGCTGCGCCTGGGAGCAGTGCCCCCGGCAGGGCAAGGCCTTCAAGGCCAAGTACAAGCTGGTCAACCACATCCGCGTCCACACCGGCGAGAAGCCCTTCCCCTGCCCCTTCCCCGCCTGCGGCAAGATCTTCGCCCGCTCCGAGAACCTCAAGATCCACAAGAGGACCCACACAGGTCAGCCCCGGGGGGGGGATGGGGAGGATATATGGGGGGCCCTAGAGCTCCCTCCCCAAGGAGAGAGAGGGCAGCCTCACCAAAGCACCCCAAAAAGCCAGAGCAGAGGGAAGGGGGTGCGGTGCGTGTGTCTGTCTGGCAGGAGACGCCCAAAAGAGCAGATCCTAACTCTCCAACAGACCTTGCTAGTCTTTTCCTCCCTGGAGGACTTCAAGGGCCACCAAAGTACCCAGAGAGGGGAAGAAAGGGGTCTAGAGTGTCTATGGGAGACCCGAAAGCCCCTCTCCCCAAATCCCTCTGCCCCCCCCCAAAGAGGCCAGACGAAGCCCAAGGAAACCGCTCTTTTGACACTTCGCCAAAAAACAACCCCATTATAACATTAAAATTACTTTCAAAAATCACCCAGTTTCAAAAGTTGGAGATTCCTTTCAGTTCGTCTCAAAGGTGCTACACAAACTCTCTGCATAGTAGTAGCCAGTGGTCATAAATGTAAGACTTAGGTTATCCTTGGGCAAGTCACACTCTCTCAGCCTCAGGGGAAGGTCAGGACAAGCCCTCTTTCAAGAAGCCAAGGAAAACCCAGGATACGGAGTAGTTGTAGTTGTTGTAGTTGTTGTAGTTGTTGTTGTGGTCATCGGACTCTGGGGAGCAGGGATGGATTCCCATTGGAAACCTATTGGGTGACTTTGGGAGAGTCACACTCTCTCAGCCCCAGAAAATAAAATGTGGCCTCAGGGTTGCCACATTTGACAACAAAATAATAATGTTAATAATGAGGACGATGGTAGGAATGATAATGGTAGTGGTCATCATGATAATAAAATAAGCAATATAATAAGTAGTGTTTGCAGTGCCCTAAGTCCTTATCAAAAGGTCCAGCTCAGTTATTGCAGTTTTTGGGATGTCCGTAAAAAAAAGGACGCCCCAAAGAAAGGTCGGGGTTTAGGTTGAGATTGCCACGGATCCAAAGGATCCAAAAAGGCCGAAGGAGAGAAGGAGAGTGGCGCTAATACAGAAACAGAACGAAAGCATCCGTGTTTTCCTTTTTGAAAATGCCTCTGCTTCCAACACGCTGCCCCCAGGTTTCTCTGCATGTCTTTGGCTTCTGGGTTGTTGTCCTCCCCCCCCCCTTTTTTAAATTAATAATAATTTTCGCCCCCCCCCCCATATCTTACCATGTTTGGAAAATTCGGAACTGTGTCCCTACATGTTACAATATTTGGAGAATTGAAAACTTTCAAAAAAAAAAATTGAAAATTGGGAACTTTTTCACTTTACGTTCTTTTTTTTTTGAAAAATGGAAACTCTCCCCCAATTGGTTACAATTTTTGGGAAACTGGAAACTTTCTCCCTAAACGTTACAATTTTTGGAGTATTGGAAACTGTTCCCCTATACATTACAATTTGATATCTCTACATGTTACAGTTTTTGGAAAATCATAGATACTGATACTAGATACTGATATTTTTTGGGAAGAGTTGCTCCCAAGGGGAAACCACTTTGCTTTCCAACTCCTTTCCCCTCCTTCCTTTCCTCAACCTCTCACTCTTTCCTTCCATTCCCTTTCCTTCATCCTTCCCTCCTTTCCTTTAGCCCCTGGGAAACAAAAAAATAACTCCAGAGACTGTGTGTATGTATGTATGTGTGTGTCTCTCTCTCTCTACTCCTGGATTGCTCCTTCCCCAAAGAAACTATAGAAATGCTAATGGACTCTTTAATTTTCTGTTCCTTCCGCTCTTTTGCTCTTTCTTGTTTTGACTGGCGCAGCTTCTAATTAAATCAGCGGATTTTTGTATTTCTTTGTTGGTCTTAGCTATTTAATTTATTTGCTTTAAATTCTTATTTAATTTGGTCCCTTTTCCAAAAGTAACCTGCCCTTGCTACAAGTCTATTATTATTATTATTATTATTATTATTATTATTGCATTTATTTATATCCTGCGTTATAGGGACTCAAGGCGGCTTTATATGCCGACAAGTCACTTTCTGCTGCAGAAGTTTGTTCCCGATTCTCCCTTTCAAACCCATTTTTCTTTTTCCGTCTCTCCCTGACTCCCCCCTTTCTGCAGAAATCACCCCCCAAAGGTCCATTTTTGTCCCCTTCATTTGAACATTTGAAACCCTTAGAAAAAAACACAAATGGAAAGCCATAAAAGCCCCGGGTTGAAACCTAACACCCGCTTCCCCCCATTTTGTGCGTGTTAGTTTGCATTTTTTGGGGGGGGATACCCTATATCTCTCTCCCCCTTCCTACTCCCCCACATTCTTGAATTTACTGTCTTGTAAAACATTGCAAAAACGTATGCATTTCCTGCGAAATTTTAGGTGGAGGTTGGAAGGAAAGCCGTACAAGTTGCAAGCAGGCTAGTAAAGTTTGGCTGAAGGAGGTGGAGGGGGAAGAAGAGCGAGAGAAAGCCATTTGACCCCCTGGATACTCTGTCTTTCAAGCATGGACCCCTCTCTTATTGCAGTGATTATAATAATAGTACAGTAATTATAATTATTACTATCGCAATGCTTGCAGGTGAGAAGCCCTTTAAGTGTGAGTTCGAAGGCTGCGACCGCCGCTTTGCAAACAGCAGCGACCGAAAGAAGCACATGCATGTCCATACGTCCGACAAGCCCTACATCTGTAAGGTCTGCGACAAGTCCTACACGCACCCCAGTTCCTTAAGGAAACACATGAAGGTAAGGAAGGACTTTGCAACCCTCCTTAAACCTTGCAACGTCGGCCTTTCTGTGCATTTGTCCAGGGCATGTTTGTGCATCTGTATAAGAGCATATAGAGCAGCAGTTCTATATATATGTAAACATGTGAGTGTGTATTAATATTAGAACCACAGAGTTGGAAGGGACCACAAGGGCCACCCGGTTCGAACCCCCCTTGCCATGCAGGAACTCACAATCAGCCTGAGACACATAGGACTGAGTCCTGTTGCCGCTACCAACTAGAGAAAACCCATTTTATCATGAAACGTTTTGATTTTGATTCAAAATGCAACTATGGATTCATTGGGTCTGCTTTAGTTGGAACTACAACTGGAGAAGGCAGGCTGTGGAATGAAAATTAAAAATCATAAGAGATACGTAGATATCTCTAGTATGTAATATGTATGTATATTAGAGATGCATAGATATCCTGAGTATATAAGGGAGTTGTGCATGCACTTAGTAATGCAGTTCCACTGCAAAATTATATGTAGTTATTTACGAATAGTGTTTCATGCTGATCCCATGTATAGGTCCATTATTTTTTCTTGTGCATTTGTGGCATAATATGAGCATTAATGCACATACTTTTGTGGTTTATTTTAAAAAAAGCATATTAAATGCATATATCTTTTTATGTGGTAATATGTGCAAATAAGGCTATCAGCACGCACACCCCTTTAATTTGAGACACACACGACACGACACGGTGTGAGGGGGTGTGTGTCTCTGCAGTGTGTGCAATCTCTCAATTTAGGAAATGGGATTTTTGGGGGGATAGAACTGCCTGTCTTTGATTTTTCAAGTAGGCTCACCTTGTTGAGATGGAAATAAAAAAGAGTCTCTTACACAGGAGTGTGTGTGTGTGTGTGTATGTATGTGTATATATATGTGTGTGTGTATATATGTGTATATGTGTATATGTGTATATATGTATATGTATATGTATATATATATATATATATATATATATATATATATACACACCCTCGCAGCTGTTTGGCTCAATTGCGCAGTTTGTCCTCCTGCCCTTGAGAAATAAAATTCTGTGATGGTTTGCTAAAATCTTCTCACTCTAAGTTGATGGAGGAGTACATTCTGCTAGTAAAGATTGTTTGGAGGACCTTTGGACATCTATACCTGTATTAGCAGTTCTTAAAACACATACATATACACGCACGTCTGACCTTATTTATTCTTTAATACAAGTTGAATCTCCCCTATCTGGAATTCTGAAATCCAAAACATTCCCCAAACCCAAACTTTCTTGATGGGTGTTTGGGACAGTGCCACCTTTGCTTTCTGCTGGTTCAGTGGGCACAAACTTTGTTTCGTGCACAAAACTGTTTAAAGATTTGTACAAAATTACCTTCAGCCTATGTGTACAGTGTATAGAAACATTAATGAATTTTGTGTTTAGATTTGCGTCCCATCTCCAAGATACTTATATGGTTCTTTTGAAACCCCAAATAATCCCAAACATTCATGCATTTCTGATAAGGGAGCCTAAATATATATATGGAATCAAAAATTGTTCTGATCCATCTAAGAAATTATGTTTCTGTTTCTTTCCAGAAAGAGGTGGTAAAAATATGAGAGACCCATTTATTTCAGAATCCTTGTTTTTTCCCCATTTAAACTTAATTTTAGCATTGTTATTATGTTTCTAAAATAATAAATAAAATCTAGTCACAATTTTCATCCTCTGGTTGTGTTATATTCTAAGATTAAAAAATAAAAAATGGACGGCATCAGATACTGATCCAAAGTTTGCTTTCACAGGGTCTGGCCTGCCTCCCTGCCCATGGAAATGGGACACTCCTCTTGGCCTTGCTTGTGATGCTTTCTTATCTTTCTTTTCGCCCCCAGGTTCACGAAACCCAAGGGTCAGAATCTTCTCCGGCAGCAAGCTCTGGCTATGAATCCTCCACTCCCCCGGCCATTTCGGCCATTGCACCGAGCAAAGACTCCACCAAACCACCCCCTTCTTCTTCTTCCTCTTCGTCGGCTGTACAGACTGCCAACCCAAGCCACAACCCTGGACTCCCTCCCAATTTTAATGAGTGGTATGTCTGAGCAGGACAAGCCCCATGCTCCCGGTCCCCCTTCTCAAAGCAAGTGACCCGTACAGGACCAAGAGGATTTCCTGGTGACACCGCAGGACATCATGCTGGTCCTTGGCCTACCTACCCTTGGAGTTTACAGGACACGGAAATTGCAGGAGGAGAAAGACCTAGAATAAAATGGGTGTGTGTGTGTGCGTGTGTGTGTGTGTGTGTGTGTGTTGGAGGGGGCAGAATTTGCTTTCCGTACCCCCTCGGTCCCTACCCAAAAGCTGGCGGCTGGACGTCATCATGTCTATTTTTCTCAGGATTAGCCATTTCTTATTTTTTATTTTTATTTTGGCATCAAGAATTATTCCTTTGATTTTTGGTTTTTATAAAAAAGAGGTCTCTCTTCCAATTCGCAGCCCGATCCTCCCCCCCCCCCCCATTTTCTTTCTTTTCCCACGTTCTTGTCTTTTGTCATTTGACTTCGGTGGTGGATATTTCTACGCCTCCCTCCCTTTTCAAAAGCACCCATCTTGCGCCTCTTTTAGTGGGACGTTCTTAAAGAGAGAACAGACTTTGTCCCTTGGCCTTAGTTGTGATTCTTAAGAAACAAGAAAAACCACAGTCTTAAAACTTGCCAAAGTCCTGTATTGTCTTGAAGTCTTTTCTCCTTTCTTTCTTTCTTTCTTTGCTTCCTTTCCTTTCTCTTTCTCCTTCCTTCCTTACTTTTTTCCTCCCTCCCTCCCTTCTTCCTTCTTTCTTTTTTCCCTCCCTCCCTCCCTCCTTTTTCCTTCTTTCCTCTTCCTTTCTCTCTTTCCTTCTTTCTTTCCTTCCTCTACCTTTCTTCGCCTCCCTCTCTCCTTTCCTCCCTCTTTCTCACTCTCTGAAAACATTACATTTGTGAATGTATTTTGTCTGACTGGGGCAGGGGGGGGGCTGTCATTCAGTATATTTTTAAGGATTGTGGGGATGGAGGGAAGAAACGTGATTTTAATTTTGTCCAGCTCCTGGCAGTTTAGTATAACAGTTGCCTTTTTGTAATAACCTTTTCTTTTCTTTCTTTTTTTGTAAATACATATCCATGATGCCATATTTATCATTTGTAATTTAATTATTGAGACAAAAGTGCCGGGAACTGAACAATATTTATGAGGAAAAAAAAGAGAGAGAAGAAACCCACAAAAAAGGAATTTTTGTTTTCTAACAAAAAAAAAATTCAGACAAACTCTGTACAGCTTTTGGTTATATAACTGCTTTAGCATTAAAAGTTTATTGTTTTGGAAAGAATACAGGAGAACAGGTTCTTATTTCTTTCCAAGTAGAACGATTTCTTTTTTTCTATCCAAGGCTTCTTCTTCAGTTTCTCTTCTTTTTCTTTATTTTGGCCTCTTAATGCCCAAAAAACAAAACCAAAAAGCCAAAACTATCTTGTTGCCCCCAGACCAGTCTTTCTCTCTTACCTTCTCTCTTACATATAGAGGCCTTTAAATCTCTCAGATGCCTTACAATTTTGTCCTGTTCTGGATTCTTCACACTGCAATGTCCCTTTATGAAACACCCCCCATATATCTCCAAAAAGCATGCAATGGTTATGGTGCCTTTATCTGTTATGGAAGGACAGTCCTTCTGTGTATCTCCTCCATCCTCCGCTCTCTTTAGATGATGATACTCCTTGCAAAATGGTCTCCCCTTGGTTTATGGATTTGCCCCCCATCCCAATACATCCCCAGCCCAGTTCACCTAGAAGCCAGGACCTCTTGACCTTCGAAAGAAGAAAGAAGAGCTGCAACCTTGACAGACACCAGCATAAAACGCCCAAAGGTAACCTCCTTTTGCTTTCTGTAATGTGGCTCTGGCTTGCATCTGGTGGCATAGTACCCGCGAATAAACTTACTCGCCAAGATTAACTGTCTGTTTTTATCCATGTTGCCTTATTCTGTATCCTGAACAAGATTAGTCAGTTGTTAAGTCAACTTAATTGGAGTGGTATTTATTCCCAAGTAAGTGAGGGTTGGTACAGTTCTCTAATAACCTGGTGCAGAATGTGAAATTTCAATTATCTATCTATCTATCTATCTATCTATCTACTATCTTCTATCATCTATCTAATCTATCCATCATCCATCTATACACTCATTTATCCTAGTGTGGGATGTGACTTCTCAGTATTTGTCTCAATCTATCCTAGTGTTGAGTTTGGAAATTTAAATATGTTCTCCATCCATCCATTCATCTATTGCGGGAAAGCAACTATCTGATACTACTGTAAATAATATAAGGTCCATTCAACCATAGTGATGACTACAGTGAATCAATTGAAATGATCTAAGTGGTGACTTAAAGCCCATTCATTCAATGGATCTACTCTAGCCAATGGCTAAGGTCCAATCTGCACTGCAGAAAGAATGCTGTTTGCTAAAGCCTAAAGACCTTGTGAAATAAGCAGTTTGACGCCATTTTAACTGCTATGGCTCATCGTATGGAATCCTGGGATATGTAGTTTTTCTGTGCCACCAGAGCTTTCTGACAGAGAAGGCTCAGTGTCCACCAAAGGACAAATCCCAGAATTCCATAGCATGGAGCCATGGGTATTAAAGTGGTGCCGAGCTGCACTATTTCTGCAATACAGACCAGGCCTAAAATTGGCTTTGGCCCATAGAGTTAAATGATGGTTTTGAGTGTGTAGATTTTTGGGTGGCATTCCAGTGGAGCGCTGAATTGTGTCAGTATAGAGAGAAGGACAGATGTGCATCGTGGTGTGAAAAGTAAAGTCCTATATTTATGTTTGCGTATTCCAAAAATGATCCTTGTTGATGGAGTCAGCTTAGTAAATAGCATCCTCTCTGGCAGATTAGCAAGTGGGTTTGAAAGCAGTTATAGCCAGTGACCAGTTTCTGTGTGTCGTTTTCCTATGGCATTGGACTTGCTAGAAGTATATTGTGTAGTTCCAAAAAAAAAAAAAGCATAGATATTAAACCAGTGGGGTTAGAGATAGTTGTAGCCGGAGGCCTTTCTCTCTCTCTGTGTGTGTGTGTGTGTGTTGTGTGTGTGTGTATATAAATTATTTGCTCAGAAACACAGGCAAACAATGCATTAAGAAAGCGTTTTGGAAGGAAATATTGAAATTGATAAGGAATATCTAAGCAGATGAGGGCCCTTAAGGACGTGAAATTGGTGTGATTTATAATATTGCTGATCTGAATATTTTCTGGATAGACAACCTGTAGGAATCTATTAAGCAAGGCTGAGGATTTGGTTTAATGGCCCCAACTTAACAAATAAAATAAAACCTGCCCCCTTTTCTTCCTAACATAGCAATGCATCTCAACTTTTCTCCGAAATCAATAGAAAAATACAGTAAATTCTCTGAGTTGAGGTCTGCAGACTTTGAAACCCTCCCTCCTGCTCCCCAAATTTCCTTCGTCGAACCCAGTTTTAAAGAACATTTGTACTATTCGGTCCTTTTGGTCATCTTCCCCAACTGGAGATGGAAAAACTGAAGCATATATATATTTTAGAAGACAGCTTTGGTGGGAAATGAGATGCTCTCTTTTTCATCCTTTGTACCTCCTGCAAAATAGATTTTGGGGAGTTGGTTTCCACTAAAATCAGAAGCAGAATGAAGGAGTGGCCAAAGAAGTTTGGATTGAAAACGAGGCAGGATGAAAGGAAGCAAAAACCAGAAGGCAAAAATCCAATCTCAAGGATTCCCAGGAGTTTTGGATGGAGAAAATCAGTGCCCATTTTGAACCTGCCTTCAAGTGTGCCATTCATTGTTTTGGGTTTGGAGAGAGGAAGGAGGGGAGGTGAATTTGAGGGCGAGTAATAGACTCTTTGGCCCTTTTCCCTTCCGCTCTAGGCAAACAGGATGTTTAGATCATCTCACGGTCTTGGCGGTGGTGTCCAATGCAAGCCACGAAAATTTGCAAAACGAAAAGTTTGCTACAGGGACAGGGCTCCATTCCCCAAAAGCCAGAAACCCTTGACAAAGTTACTTTCCATTCCTTCCACCTCCCTTTGACATCTCAGAGAAGGCTTTGGTTTGTAGACTTTGGTTGCTTTCTTCCTTGAAAGGTTTGCTGGTCATTCCTTCCATTTTCCCACTCCACAGCCCACTAGCGTGGTTTGAGCTTCACACCGTGAGTCAGTTTGCATCCGCACAGCAGAATAATCCGGTTTGACCCCACTTTAACTGCCATGGCTCAATGTTATGTAACTCTGGGGACTGGTAGTTGGTTGTAGCACCAGAGCCAGATTTTTCTAAGAGCTGTAAGGGCAAAGTTGTTGTTGGACAGCAACTCCCATGGCCTAGCCAGAGCAGTCACTTGTGAGGCATGCTGAGAGATGGAGTCCAAAACTAGCTGGAAAACTGCACTTTGATCACCCCGATTGCACAATTGTGTGTGTGCATTGTGGTCAGTTGGCCTGCATGCTGGGAGATGCAATGCAAAAACCATGCAAAGCTGTACTTTGGATTGAACTGCTGCTATGTGTGGTTTTGTGGTTGCTTTTTCTGACTTTGAGAATTTTTCATTCTTCCTCCCTCGCTTTAATTTTGGCTGCTTTTAAAAACAACAAGGTTTGGGCATTGTTGTTGTTTCATTGTTGCATTTCTTTGCAGCTAAAATTCCTTTGGCAACACACAGATAACCAGGCAGAGAAAAAAAAGCCATTTCAACCTCCAGAAACCCTCAAGAGAATGGATTTGAAGCTTTCCTGTAGGATTTTCCTCCTCCCCAAATTTTTTACCTCTTGCAGCTCATGAAGGAACTTTTGCACTTTGAAAATTGCAAATAGGTGAGGCTCTTGGAAGAAATTCACCTTTTTTAAGGAGGGAAGGGGCTTGTCTGCTGTAGTCAAGTTTTCTTTTAATCTGAATTATATTTGGCATCTCAGTAACTATTTCTTCCAGATTGAAACCTGTGCTTGGATTTTATTGCCCCCCCCCTTTTTTTTTTTGCAAAAAGGTTCACTGTAAAGAAAATATGCAAACTGAATGTTTGAAATTTGTATTCAATAGGTATTTTTCTCTTGGAACTGGATGCCTCTAATAAATTTGTGGGCCTCGTTTTTGCTGGAGGTGACCCAACACAGCTTCTGCATTGAGAAAGAGCTGTAGACCTCAATTTTGTTGGGCATTCATTCCCCACTAGAGAAGATCTTTGGTAAGTAGAATTTACCACAAACGTTGATTCACCATTTAATAGTTGAGTCAGTGATCTATTCAGTTGGACAAATCAATGGGATTTAGTAGTAATCTTTAAAAATATTTTGATAGGAAACCATCCTTCTCTTCTGTCTGTGTGAGTTTGTAATGGCTTGTCACAATCCACTGCAAACCAAGAACTGTATCTCGGTGGTCTCAAGCATTTATTTGTTGTGTGCTTCAAGTCATTTCTGACTTATGGAAAGCCTGTTTCTTGGCAAGTTTTGTTCAGAGGAGGTTTGCCATGGCCTTCCTCTGAGGCTGAGAGAGTGTGACTTCTTGCGCAAGGCACCCATTGGGTTTCATGACCAAGTCGGGAATCGAACCCTGGTCTCCAGAGTCATAGTCAACACTCAAACCACAAAGGCACATAGGATTTTCAACATTAATGCTGCATCCTGCGCCTGTTTACTTACCCTGGGACTATTTGAGTAGACACACACAGTCCTGTGCTCAGAACATGTGTGTAATTGTGTTGAAACAGAAAAAAACCACCCTGCTTTCTTTGGACTATATGAGTAGAGGCCATTGCCTTCCGTTTATCTGGTGTTTGTGTTTGTACTAGTTCTTTTGGTACAATTGTGGTGTGTGTGTGTGTGTTGTGTGCATGCCTTCAAGTCGCTTGTGTCACTTACGGATTTCGTAGGGTTTTCTTAGGCAGGAATCCTCAGAGCGGCTTTGCTAGTTCTTTTCCTCGAAATATAGGTTTAATCTGCACTGTAGAAATATACAGTTGACACTGCTTTAACAGACATGGGCTAAAGATATCGCGGAAGTCTGTGATTTGTAGTTTTGTGAGATATTGGCCTTTGCTCAGGTGCCACCACAAACTACAGATCCCACAACTCTATAGCATTGAGCCATGGCAGTTAAAGCAGCATGAAACTGCATTATTTCTACAGTGCAAATTTGTCCATAGCCTAAGATGCCTGTGAAGCTTCAAAAACTTGCAACATTTTTTTGTATTTGGTTGGCCCAATAAAGGCATTACTCTTTGGGTGCATTTTGGATATTAGTGACAAGGCTGATCCTGTTTAGCTTCCAAGATGGAATGGGATTGGTGCCTTTAGGGATTTAGGTCAGCCTTGGCCTTTGTTGTCACAGTTTTGTATCAGAAATTAACATAAGGATGGCACTTGTCTCCTTCCAACTCTATGATAAGATAATTTTTTGGGTGGCTTTGGAAGTCCCATTCTAGTCTATCCTAGCCATTTTTACTTAGAATAAAGTCCCACTGTTTTCAGTGATGCTTATTCCAAACTAAGTGCTCAAGTGTCTGCAATATATCCAGTTGGACCCCATTTCCCCAGGAATTGGAGGAATATGCATATGTGCTTAAGGCCTCCTGGGCCAAGTATTTCATTTTTTTCTTCTCCCCCCAAATTTCCCATTTCCTTTATTTCCCTGATCACTCTGCCTTAGGGCTGGCCATTTGCATCCAAAGGTATTTAAGTTGTCTCCCTGGGTCAGCTTTGTTTTGCAAATGGCAGGGAAAGAAGCCAATTGGATAAAAATGGTGTAATGTGTGAAATTTCAAGTGTGTGTGTGTGTGTGTGGAACCTTCCCTTGAGAATGGACTTGTTTGCTTCTGATTTGGAAAAAACACAAGAAGATAAAGGAGCAAATTGACAAATGAGAAGGAATTATTTCTCCATGGCCAAATCCCTGAATTTTTTTGGCACTGGGAGAAACAGTGAGAAAGTGGCCTTTTAAAATGATACTTAAAGAAAATCAGTGGGTGTGATATGGATGTAAGACCGGATGGGAATCATGTACCCATTTCAAAATGTTGTGGGGCTAGAGGTCCCAGCAGCCCTAGCCAGGATGCTGGGAGCTGGAGAGTCAACAACATTTAGATAGTTTAGGATTTCCACCACAGTTGTAAGAAAGCAAGTTTCAAGTTTTTTGTGGGTTTTTCGGGCTATGTGGCCATGCTAGAAGATTTTCTTCCTGATGGTTTGCCAGCATCTGTGGCTGGCATCTTCAGCCATCTCTGAAGATGCCAGCCAGAGATGCTGGTGAAACGTCAGGAAGAAACTCTTCTAGAACATGGCCACATAGCCCAAAAACCCACAAAAAACTATGGATGCCAGCCAAAAAACCTTTGACTTCGCATGGAAAAATATTCTCTAGGTGTGTTCTTGGACTATTTGGGTACAGCTCTGTATTCTTAGCTAGACAGTAGTGTTGATCTCAAGGAGGTCTACTCTGAGGGCAGCTGTGTTGGCCATTTAACAAATGCAAACAAAAATCCATTAGTGATCCTTTATTAATATTATTTAGATTCAGATGCACTTTATGCAGAAGTTCCATTTTATGCCATATCAGGCGGTGGGCAATTGCAGAGGGAATAGTGGCTGTTCCCCCCCATCGTCTTTCTCCACCCCATCATGGGCTGCATCATCACATTTTAGTGCATTGGAAATGATGTTGTTTCTTTTCTGGCTGTCATTTTGACTGTTTTTCTTTTCTTCTCTTTTTTCCAGGCTTTTAGAGAGGTTATGGGGAAAGGAAACTGCCAAAGTTTGCATCAAGTGGACTGGTTTTGCAGAGATATCCCCAAACTGGCTCTTAAAAGGACCGGAGGGTCAGGAGCATTAAAGGGTTTCAGGGGGATTTCATGGAAGATACTTTAGGAACCCAAAAAGCTGCATGTGGCTGGTGGACCTAACTTTACCCCCCCCCCCTTTTCCCTATATGTCAGTTTTTAGTGACTTGTTGTTAACTGCCTGAGTTGACTTCAGCTCATGCTGACCCTGCGGATGAGACATCTCCAAAGCCCCTTGACCAATGTTGCTATCCATCTAGTATGTTGTCCACCTTTTTCGTCTTCTACCTTCTGTGTTTCCAAACATTATTGGAAAGGTAGAAGGTGACTTGCTTAGAAGGAAAGTCCATCAAAACAACCTTGGACCTTGTTTGCAGTTCTTGCTGTGAACCTTCAAGTTGTTTCTGATTTGACCCTAAGACAAACCTATCATGAGCCTATCATGAGATTTCCTTGCAAAGGAGGTTTGTCATTTCCTTCCCCTGAAGCTGAGAGCATGTGACTTGCTCAAGGTCTCCTAGTGGGTTTCATGGTTGAACAGGGAATCCTTATCTTTAGAGTTGTAGTCCAGTACTCAAACCACTATGCTGTGCTGGGCCTTGTTTACTGGTAACCATAGTCAGAATCCAGAGTTTGGCCCAAGGGCTGGGCTGGTTGCTTGGATTTGGAAAAATGTTTTGGAAAATATCCCCCCCCCCCTAAATTGTGGTCCAAATGGAATACATCTGGGTCCCAGATTTAAGTTATGGGGCTGTGGTTGAGCACACAGTTGACTTAATTCCCAAATAAGTAGGCTAAAGATCTCATGTTTTCACCTTAAAATTGACCTTTCCTCATTGACCCTTTTCTATCTAGGGCAGGGCTGAGCATGCTGTATAGCTCAGCGGGCCACACTGCCCAATTTGACCACCAAAGTATGGTCCATACCTCTGGAGGACTGCTACACAATTTTGTGTTGGCCATTTTGGATGAGTTGGACGTGATGTTGTCGCAGTTTAGGGCCTTTGCATGTTTTTTCCCCTAGCTGTTTTTGGGTGCCTCCTCTAAAACAGTCCTGTGAACATGTTGGGACATCTTCTCAGATGGGAGTGTGGGTTTTTTAGGTGGAACACATGGGATTTTTTTTTGGCTAAAAAGTGATTTAGGGGTGGGTTTTTTTGGGCCAAAGAGGATAATTCTGGCCACTTTTTTCAGGAGTGCTTGTGTGCTGGGATCCACGAAGGTCTGCAGTATCCCAAAGACCCACAAGGAGCCCCCAAAAATGGCAAACGTTGGTTTGTGGGGGAAGGTCTTTGGACTTTTCTAGAGCCCCTCAAAAGGCCAGTGGGCCACACAATTCCTGTTTCTGATCTAGCATGTCCTGTTCTTCTGCTTATAAGCCACCTGCTGCTAATGCTTTCCCAGAACTTTGAATCTACTAAACCGTACCAAACAAACCCAACCTAACACTGCTGTTAAAAGGCACAGTCACAAAGGGCATCTGGCAACTTTATGTCTTTCCCTTCCCTGCCCCTTCCAGCATTGCCAGCCTCGATTGGCTTGTATTTTTATTCCGCCAACAGTCACTTTCAGGATTCTGCTAAGACAGCTTATTTATAGACAGGCAGGGCTTAAAAATCAGGAGCGCCTCCTATAACCCACCTCTGCCGCACGCAACAGGAAAGGATGGACACCAAAAGAATGGGGTCAGCTCCTTCCTTCCCCCACTCCCCCCCCCCCCCCCCCGGATCCCTTCTAATGTCTGTCTGTCTACCTTTGAATGCTCTGCTGTTTCAGGCCGTTTTGCCCTATTTAAGCCACCCATGATCAGAAGCTGGTTTAAAGCTCATATATATGTATATGTGTGTGTGCCAGTGTACTTCAATATATCAATTCATATAGATATGTTCAATGCAGCAGAAATTAGATGAAACAGGGATTTGAACTCTTGAAGTCACAGAGTCTTGCTGGAGAGAGGCAGCGACAAGCGAAGAGAAATCTCGGGTCTCCGTTTCTTTTTAAAATTTGCTCCACAGTCTTGATGTTGTCTTACAATAGTGTAAGTTTCTTTACACATGTGGTTGTTCTTGTGTGGACATTTTGCAACTACTTGTATTCAGTTCATGGTTGCATAAGCGGGATTTCACAAGTGTCACCATTTTCATTTATTTCATATCATTTCTATGCCACCTTTCTCCCAGAAAGTGACCCAAGGTGGCTCACAGATAAAACTGCTTTTTTTAAAATGCTACAATAAAAATGTAAAAACAGTTAAAACCATCAAGCTAAAAACAGTATAAAAAGGTTCAAAGATGTAGCTGCATTAGTCTGTAGAATCGATATGTAGAGAGGTCTTGTAGCACCTTTGAGACAGTTAGTTAGTCTCAAAGGTGCTGCAAGATCTCTCTACACAGAGTATAAAATGATGTAAAACATATGAAAGTAATTTTAAAAATCCTAAATTGTATTGTGATGCACAACTAGAGCAAATCTATTGGATTTACCTATGTGTTGACTCATCATGCAACAGTTGATTCAGTAGGCCTACTTTACTTGAGACTGACTTGGATTCCAACCATGCACTTGTGGATTTTTGGATAGTGAGTAACAGTTCAGCGTTGCCTTTCAATGTGTCACTTATATCATTGGGATTGCTGAAAGGACCCTTGTGCCTTCCACATTGCACAAGGGGATGATAACATAGGCATGCTGGAGGAGGTACAGTCAATTGCACAATGTTGGTATTGAGCGGAAGTGTAGTGCAGCACAGTATAATGATGCGGATGGAGATTTACCTTGAGCAAGCAGAGTGTCAGATCTTGGCCTAGTTTTCCAAAGCTTCACCATCTGGTAGTTTTGGTGGTTCTTGGGTCAGAACAAGAGCCCAGTGTTGATTATCCTAGAGAATGATTGACCATCTTCTCTTTTTCTTTTTAGCAAATGGTGGGCAGGCTTTTTGGGATGCCCCTGTGGAGTCCAGCAATGGCGATGGAGCAGAGAGAAAGAGACAGACACACAGAGGAGGGAAGCTGTCAGCTGTGCCTGTGCTTGGCCTCCAAAGCAGCTGCTTTCTCCCTTTGGCAGGGAGCCAGGCAAGAGCTGAAGAAGCCAGGCTGATCGGCGAAGCTGTGGGGAAGCGGGTTGACCGATGGGAGACCTTCTGGATGCATTCTGTGGGAGGAGATGCGCAGGAGGTTTAATAGGAGACAGAAAAATCAGGATTCAGCCCTAGGACCTGGAACTAGGAAAGTGATCCTCCCTCCAGGGAAGAGAGAGGGAGAGATTGCAGTTGCAATTCAATGCGAGAGCTCATAAACATGCATGAGATCCTACTGATATCAGTAAAGGGATATGCCTCCTTTTCTGCTGGAGTGTGGCGTTTGCTTTCAGTCATGTGCAGAAGCGCCCTAGAAGGAAGGCCTTCCATCTTTCATTGAAACCTTCATGGGATTTGCTAGAGGAATTTGCTAGCCTCATAATCTGGAATGTGCAAATGGCAGCCCTCCAAATATTCCTGGGCCGCAATTCCCACTAGCCCTAGTTGGTATAGCTAATGGGCAGGGACGATAAGAATTGCATCATAGCATCCCAAGTCAATAGCATCCCGAGGCCCACAGCATTCTCATTTCTGCTGTACAGAGTGTGTGTATTTCCAAAGGTCGGCCCTGGTTCCAATGTGCAAAATGAAGGCCCACTCTCATTACTATGTTCTTTTGACAGATGCATGAACCATGATCAATGTTCCTATATGTGCTTTAATAGTGGAGGATCTTAACATAGAAACGTGGCTCAAAGAATATGAGAATGTAAGGGCCCAAACAGACAGGCTAAAATAAAGCTGCTTCAAGTCACTATGGAGGATGCTGTTTAAATAACACATGCATCTTAAGAGGTCAGAAGCTGCACCAAAGCTGCACTCTAGTCCTTAGGAGTCCCAGGCTTTGGTGCGGCTTCCAGGCTCTTAGGACGCATGCAGCATTTAAACAGCATACCTCCAAAGTGACCCAAAGCAGCTTTATTTTGGCCTGTCTGTTAGGTCCCTAACTTGCATTTGAAGGATTTTAGGGGGGAAATGTAGGATTTTTTTTTTTTTGCTGGTGTTTGCTTCAAGGGAAACTCAGGGTTGTATGTGCTTCTTCAAGGAATAATGGTGTGTGTGAAGTCTAGATTGTTAAATGCTGTGGAGTTGAGGTGCACATTTTAATGGATATGGGGCTAATGGATTGGGGCAAGAGATGAGCCTGGTGTTGAGAACCTAAACATGTGGAGTTAGAGCTGACCTTGTGGACCTGAATTGTGTTTTCATTCTACTGTATTTGTGATATACGAAACAATGGCTACCTGAACTAAGAAGTGATTTTATGGATTGGTTCTTTGTGGAGATATGGTGGTTTTCTCTGAGGTTATATTAGTCTTATGACATCTGCCTACTCATTGTGTTACATGTGTGGGTATATGTGTGTACATGGATCTTGTTAGGCCTTTATGGGCAATACGTTTTGTTGGAGGTCTGCTCCATAGAACAATATGGAGTACATCTATAGATACCATTTGCTGGGGAGCACAAGTGGAACGACGCTATTGTATTTTGTCCTGCTTGTGGTTTTCCCATAGGTATCTCACTGGCCACTCTGGGAACAGTAGGTTGGACTACATCAGTGGTTCCCAAACTTTGGTTCTCCAGATGTTTGAATGTCTGCTTCCAGAATTCCCCACTGTTGGCCAAGCTGGCTTGGGCTTCTGAGAGTGGAAGACCAAGTCTGGGAACTGCTGGACTAGATGGACCTGACCCAAGAAGATGCTTCTTAAGTTCTTGTGGCGGATGTGTGTGTGAAAGAGGGAGAGAGATGCTGATGGATAGTGAGAACCTTGGTTCTCACCTCTTGCTTATCCAAGTGATTTTGACCAACTCCCAGAATCTTTGACCATTAACCATGCTGGCTGGGTCTTCCAAAATATCTGGGGAACCAAAAGTTGAGAACCACTGGTCTATATTTTGTTAAGAATGACATTAAAATATAATTCTGTTCTGTTTTTAATACAAGTTGAGTATCCCTTACCTGCAATTCTGAAATCCAAAATACTCCAAAATCCAAAATTGTCCACATGGATGGCTGGGATACTGATGCCTTTGCTTTTTGATGTTTCAGTGTACACAAACTTTGTTTTGTGCACAAATTTATTTAAAATACTACGTATAAAGTTGCATTCAGGTTATGTTTAGAAGGTGTATACAGACCATAAATGAATTCAGTTTTAAACTTGAGTCCCAACTCCAAGATATTTCAGTATGTGTATGCAAATATTCCAAAATTCAAAACACCTCTGGCCCCAAGCATTTCAGAGAAGGGAGACTCCAGTTGTAATTAGCAGTTCTCTGGTATATTAGAGTCTATATTGGCTGACAACTAGCAGAATTTTGTATGTCATTATTTTCTTTGATATTCACTGATTTTACAGTGAATGTGAAAAACAATAGGCAGTTAACAGAACCACTGAGAATGACAACAACCTATGCTTTTGGTTTGGCAAGCATTAGAATGGGTCTGGCATACTGGGCTGGGTTTTCTATTTGTTTTCTTTTTGATAGTTTTATGTCTTTAACAGATTTTAATTTTAGGTAGTTTGATTTTATTTTTAATATTTGTATGTTGTGAATGCTTACCTGTGTTTGTTTTAATTAGGCTATCTTGTGTCCCAAACTGTGAAAAAGGTGAGTTGTAAAAATATTGATGATGATGATGAAGATGTTGTTGTTGTTGATGATGATGATGATTATGATAGCCAAGATTTTACAAAAGCTAGTTAGTTATATTAAACTAAGTAGCATATCTTGGCCCAACTCCCTCCCCCTTGCTTTACCAGGCAGAATAGAGGAGACTGATGTTTCCACTCCTTTCTCCTCTCAGGGATCTCTGTTGTGAAAATCAAAAGCAATTCCTCCTTACAATGAAGATCATTGGTGGGAGGGAGGTGCAAATGTTACTCTGCTGCACCCTGAACTGGGAGAAGAACAAACTTCTATTGCTTGCAGTGGCAGGTGACTGTTAATATAGGATTGGGGGACTTTTATGTGGCAATAACATCACGATTGTGAACATTTTGGGATCATGAAGATGAATCCACTATGGATATGTAACTGTAGGTATCACATCCATAATTGTGACAGTGAATTCCACCCATCATCATCTTCATCATCGAAGCTATGTATTGGATGTGGCCAGTAGTTTTGGCCCTAAGTCATAAGAATTCCCCGAGAGAGGATGATCTGGAGGTAGCCGGATAAGAAATCTTCCTTTCTTTTAATCTGCCTGGAATAATTGAGCCTGCATGGATAAAGCGTTTGTGCTGAGCTACATTTGTCACTGTTTCTACGTTGCTTGGGGGGAGAGTAGAGTGCATGATGTAACATGGTTTGCCAGATCTCTGGGGAAAGAATCTCAGGGCAAGAGTGCCATCTTGCAAAGTGTGTGTATGCACAGATCAGGTGTGTTCAGGAGGATACAATAGAAACCTCACCCCTGCCTACCTCTGTGCAGCACCTCCACATAGATGGATTTTTAGTTTGATTTTTTTGGTTTGTGTGTTTCACTTTCTTTCCAATACAATACTATGACTGACATGGAATGCCTGCAGGTGAACAAGAACAGAAAAAGGCTTGTGGGCTACTCACTTGAATAGCCAGGCTTCGCTCTCTTCCTGACTGCCTTCCTTTTGGTGGTGAAACTGTATTTCTGTAGGTGACAAATGCAATGCTTTGTCAAGCCCCTTAAACCTCTCTATGAATGCCCTCTGCAAAATCTGAAGTCAAAGCTTTATTGTTGAACTTCTATTATAGTTCTCAGGTGGGCAGGTTAGTTCCCTGCCCCATCGATCCTGGTATTTTCTGCTCTTAGTCTTGGCCAGTCTCTGACATAAAGATAAAACTCTGGGGCTTGCGGAAGCCGATTCTATTCCTCTGCAAAGCAAGCGACATAATAAAAAGATGGCTTATGAGAAACATGACATTTCATAAACAGAATTGCTGGAACATTAGGAGAGCAAACATGTGGTTTTATGAAGCGAGTTATGAATATTTAAACATGCAAAATGAAACTGTTACTAAATGTCTGTTTTTCATTATCTTACGATGAACATTTTCATTCCCAGGAATGTTAATAGCTGTCGGCAGAATGCAGTTATCTTAGTTGAAAGAAAGAAAGAAAAAGAAAAGGAGCAATGAGAAAGATGAATGTGATTTAAAGTGCTTGCTTGGTGGAAATGGCTTTTTAACTGGATTTTCTCCTGTGTAATTCTGGTGACCATCCAGTCTTCTCCTGGTTACTGTTGCGAAGCTGAGATCTGCAAATGACTGCAGCACCAACTCTTTCTGAATTCAACTCCATAGGGGCGCAGAATGAAGGCTCCAGGATCCAGCCGCTTAGGAAAAAGCATTAAAGAGCACCTTTTGATCAACCAAAAGGCTCCAGCTAATTATTTGGTCTGTTGCTGTTATTGTCTGGAATCCTGTTGGCCACATACACTGGTATAATAGCAAATTTGTTGTTGTGTGTCTTCGAGTCATTTCCCAAGGCCAGTGGGTTTCCAGTGCAGAGCATGGATTCAAACCTTGGCCTCCAAAGCTGTAGTCCAATGCTCAAACCACTACACCATGCTGGCTGACAGTTGCAAATTACCCCCTTTTAAAATCCCTTTTCAGCCTCTGCAGATGGAGGTATTCAGCACAAACATAGCCTAGTGGTTTGAGTGTTGGACTATGACTCTGGAGACCAGGGCTCAATTTCCAGCTTGGCTATGAAACCCAGTGGGTGACCCATCCAGAGCTGACCCTGCTTAGCTTCCAAGATCAGATGGGATCTGGTGCCCTATTTCTAAGAAAAATGTTTTCCTCCCATGGAGATGTGACAGATTTATAGAAAACAAGGCTTCACTTGGTCAGGCCCAGAACTTATTCATATGCCATGGGCAAACTCCCGAAACATGACAGAAGGACCAGATGTGTCACTGAGAATATCCACAGTGCATTTTAATCACCATTGTTCAGCCTGTTACTTGTACCATTTTACAGGCTGGGGTTCCCAAAATGTAGAAAAGGATAATAGCTCGGTGGAAAAACATATGCGTATTCCATTTCAAAGCTCCCAAGTTCAGTTCTTGGCATCTCCAGGTAGGTCTGAGCAAAACCTGGAGAGCTTTGGCTGGTCATGGCAAACAGTACCAGGCTAGATGAAGCCAAGGTTCAGCTTCATATGTTCAGCTCTGTAAATTCCTATTCTGTGTATAAGCCCCAGTCTCTCTTCTCTGGGGATTAGTTACTCAAAGAATGCAATCAGAGAGACATTATATAAAGCTTTGTTGGGGAGGAACGTGACTGTGATAGGGGACATAAATGGATGCTACGAAAATAGCCTGATGCTGTCTGTCTCATTCTCCAGGGACTAGAGCTGGGGCTGGATTTGAGGTTATCTGCCGTCAGACATGCAAATCCAGCTTTGGTTCCCAGCCAGCCAGTCAGCCAGCCGCTCTGTTGGCTGGGCTTCTTGCCATTCAGAAATTGTAGTAGAGTTACGAGAGCATTGTTGTTGCTTCTACGCAGCCTATGCTTTGTTCTCTCTGACTTTGCCTGTTCTTCGATTGGTCTATTAAATAGAGGGCTTGCCCTTAGATTATGTGATGGCTTTTTGGTCTTCAATACCCATCCTCTCCAAACATTTCCTCTGCTTTAGAAGGACCACTTCATATTACGAAAATTAATCCATGATTACTGCTGTTATCTCTTAACAGCCAAGGTTGTGCTGAATGGCTACTGCTTTTCAGATGCCATTTTGTATATTTGGTTTGTCCAGCTATCCGTCCGTCCATTCTCCCTTCCATCCCTTTTCTTTGTTGTTGTATGCCTTCAAATTGTTTCAGACTTATGACTTATGGAGTGCAGCTTTGGTGCAGCTTCCAGACTCTTAGGATGCATGCATCATTGAAACACCATACCTCCAAAGTGACTTGAAGCAGCTTTATTTTGGCTGTATAGGGCCATACGATAAAACAAGCAGTGCGTTATTGAGTGCCTTCCAGTCATTTCAGACTTTAAATGATCCATCTAAGCTGTTGAACTATGTTTGGCATCTTGGATAGTTACTTTAAAGTTCAGACCCAAATCCAGAGCAAATTCACATTGATCAATTGATGTGGAAGCTGCCAACCTCCACTTAATTTTTGATGGATTTAGGATTGGAAGTCAGAGGATGAGCAAAATAATCAGGAAGATGTCTGTGAACTAACATGTTCTCTCTTTCTCTTTTCCTCCTTCCCCACTTCAAGTTAATTTTTGCAATGTTGCCTCTGGTAGTATGATCTATGCTATGTGCATAAGATGTATATGAAACTTAAATATCATGTTTCGACTTGGGTCGTCCCATCTCCATGATATCGCATTATGTATATGGAGATATTCCAAAATCCTGGACAATTCGGAAATCCAATACACTTCAGGTCCCTAGCATTTCAAATAAGGGAAACTCAACCTGCAATAATAATAATAATAATAATAATAATAATAATAATAATAATAATAATAATAATAATTTAAGCACTTCAGGCAAGTGGGTTCTTTTGCCAACATTTATAAAAGAAAAATAATACAATAAAGATGAATAAAAAGAAGCCATCGGGAAGCTTCTTGTCTCAAATGTCTGCTGTAGCATGAAGAGGTTTTCACAAGAAAACACCTATGAGTTTTCACAAGGCCCACAGAAGAACCTCAAGGCCTTCATGACAGAGCCAACAAGGAGAAGTCAGCAACAGATGCTGAAGGGCCTATCTTTAGCATATGTTCTAAATATTTGGCTGAGGTGGGGAAGGGTGTGGAGGAACCCTTCGGACACGGCAAAGATGGAAACCTGTAAACACACCCCTGGTTGGGACATAGATTCCAACACCGGCTCAAAACTGCAAGCCCTGCATCAGCATTTCCAATTCCCAGAATTTGGCTCTGTGTGGGACTGCTAGTCTCCAGAGAACCATGAAACCAACACTATCCCACCCCAATGTTTTTGTCCATAAGTTGTTGTGTGCGTTCATGTCATTTCTGACTTATGGCAACCCTGAGGCGAACCTATCATGGGGTTTTCTTAGCAAGAGTTGTTCAGAGGAGGTTTGCTATTCCCTTGAGGCTGAAAGCATGTCAGTCACCTAGCGGGTTTCATGGCTGAGTGGGGAATCGAACCCTGGTCTCACACTCAACCCATTACACCACATATGTCTGTGTGCTTGCTTCCAAGCTCTGGAACTCTCTATAGTTAATGTTAGCCTGGTTCCCAGTAGTAAAACACATTTATGCTCAACCAGGCCATGGGTAGATGTATGGGGGAGAGATTCTGTGTATGTATCTATTTGTCGTTGTACAAGATCTTTACCTTTCTCTGCCAGAGAGTGGTAGTGCCTCACACAACTACAAACCCCAGGATTATATAGGATGGAGCCGTGGCAGTTAAAGTGGTGTCAGACTGCATTATTTCAACAGCGTAGATGTACCTTGAGAGTCATGACAATTTTGCTTCATTCTTTTCCCTCTCGACAAGAAGAATTGCAAAGGAGCCGCTCCCCGGAGGTTGTGTGCTGGGTCTGTGCTTAATCTCTGGCCATTGATATATTAAATGGAAGATTTCCCTGTGAGTTGTATCAGTCATCCTAATTGACTCATCAGTTGCCATTACGCGGGAATCCGTGTGTGTTATCTTTTGCTGACAATCCCATTTTCTACATCTGATGCCAGCCAAGCAGCCCTTCAAACACATGGCATGTCTGATAGACAAATCTCGTTTGATACATTAAACACTCTCATGTCTTGTCTTTGCACCTACTGCAGCATCTGTTGCTGTGTTGTAACTTTCCTTGATCATCGCCGAGTCTCCAGTGATATATGTGTGTGTGTGTGTGTGTGTGTGTGTGGTTCTGCCAACAGCGTGCCGCACAAGAACAATGAGAAATGAAACAACCAGCTGGAGATACTTAGAAACCCAAACTCCTGCAGACGATCCGTTGAACCTTATGGAAGAGAAAGCATCAAAGCAATCTCATCCATCCACCCTTATAATGAAAAGGCAATTGGAATGAACTCCTTCCTTCCGTGTTGCGATGTCAGGAAAATGGCAAGATAACATTTTTTAGAAAGCAAAAGTAGATTTTTAAAAAATTAGATCTTGGTACAGTAGCTTTCTTGCAGCTTTAACACAACTTTTTAAAGTTTCTCTGTTTTCCACAGGGTTATATTCACTTCTTCACCATTCTCTACAGTTTCCCTTGAACCTCTTTAATATTGCATCAAGTCCCGTTAATTTCAGTATCTCGAAGCCCAAAGCATCAATCCAAGTTTGATACTGTATTTCAGTGTCAGATTACTAAAACCGCCCCTACATGCCAGTTGTAAAGTTCTACCTTAAAACACACACACACACATTTGCTTTATTTATATAATGTAAACTAAACATACCTACATATATACCTACAGCATGCCTGCCCCGTATTCAGGCTTGCCATGTGGGGATTTGAGGTTACACAGATGGCGAGCCCTAATACGGCAGATGGGGCGTGCACCACAGGGTCACACCCTATTCAAATGAATGGGGGCTTCGTCATACGTCGAATTTGCCTTACGTGGGGGGTCTGGAACAGATCCCCCAAATAAGGCAAGGGTGCACTGTATGTACATATATATATGCAAACTTATATACATACACACATACATATGCCAGGGTGGTGTAGTGGTTTGAGCATTGGACTATGACTCGGGACCAGGGTTTGCTTGCTCTTGCGGTCATGAAACAGCAGCTCTCTTACAAAGACAGACAAAATCTCTGCCGGCATTAGGATCCATTTGGTTTGGCACAGGGCTGTGTCATACACTTCTATGCCAAACCCATAGGAAATGGTGGACCCATAGTGTGGTTGCCTTGATCCATGAAGTTATTTGACAGCAGAGAGTGGTTAACAGATCCAGGACCTTGGAAAGCTCCTAGGGAACAAACTCAAGTTTAGTCTCCGTTCTTCACAATGCCTGGCACCAGAAGTGTTTGGGATTTTGGAGTTTTTCGGATTTTGGAATCTTTTTATATATGTAATCAGACCTCTTAGAGATGAGGCTCAAATCTAAACATGAAATCCATATATCTCTACACCTTATACACATAGCCTGATGGTAATTTTATGCACAATGTTTTTAATAATTTTATGTATTAAACAAAGTTTGTGGACCCTGAACCATCAAAAAGAAAAGGTTCACCATTTCACCCCTGTGGATAATTTTGGATTTTGAAATATTTCAGAACTCCAGATAAGGCAGATTCAACTTGTAGCTCACCCCAAGCAAGGTCAGCACTCATTTGAGTTCAGTTGTTAGTAGACTGTCCAAAGACTGTCCTTATGCCAGGCCATCATAAACTTGGATCTTCAACATCTTGTCTTTTGACATGTACAATGGGTTGTAGCACCAAAGTGAACATTTCACTGATAATGATTTGATGCTGTTGTGTCCAACAGGGATCTTTCCACTGTCTCCTTGAGATCTAATGCTGCTAAGTCTTGTTGAAGAATGGCATTAGCCATGATACTCCCCATACTGGGCTACTTTTGTAGCAAGGATACGTAAGAATATGAAGGACAGGTGGTGTTCCATCTGCGTCTGAGAATTTGTCCTACATCCTCAGGCAAGAGAAGTTGTTGGAAAGGATCCATCAAAACTGTGCAAGTATCTGGGACAGAATGGGTTTAACTGAAAAGTATCTTGTAGATTGATCAGAGTGCATTTTTAAATTGTTATATCAGCAATCCTCCCTTTTATTCAAAAAGAGTCTATTGCTCATTGTGGCCCTGTGGAAAATCCATGTTCAGAAATGCTGAATCTTAGGGCTTTATCACATGTGGATATAAAAGCAGAATTTTAACAGGAAAAGGCGTCTTTGGCTGGTACTTATCACACGATGTCGTGTCTGTCCAGTTGCTGCTTTGCATTCAATTCATTACTATAGTGCTCTTTTTCACTGATGGGCAAAACCTGTCAATGGGCTCTCAATCTCACTTCTATTCCATTACTGCCTTTATGTGATAGGTCCTTTCTGCTACAGTTCTGCTTCTCAGGCAGTTATGTGGTGTGAATGGTCATGATTCTACGCATCTCCTCTTCTCCCTCCCCCTCGCAATGAACCCAGCCGCCAACAGTTTCCCAAAGTTAGCTGCTATGTGCACATTCACACAGCAGTTGGCTTCGGAAGGCAGTTGGCAGCTGTGATCACTTCTCCCCTCCCCTCCCCTCCCACAGCGTGGAGCTGCTGTGTGTATGTGCACACAACAGCCCCACTCTTTGTAGTGGCCACCCATACCTTCATGAACCCGGCTGCAGTGTGTGCATTCACATACACACAGCAGCCAGCTTTGGGAAATAGTTGGCAGCTATGGTTGCTTGTTTGTTTTCCCCTCTGCTTTCCTCCTGGAAAGTGCCACTTCAGTATGGAAAACAAATCACTTGACCATGGATCACCAAAGCACTATTTTGGGGAAAGTGTTATAAGAAATGATGCCAAACTGGTATGCTTCTGTTCTTAAATGACTGCAACTGTGGTGAGACAGCAGGTTGGTGTGTTAAAGTCCTTGGTTGCTGGGGAGCTATCAAGAAAAAGGGCTATTTGTTTCATGTCCTCCTTGTGGGTTTCCCAGCGGTATCAGGTTGTGTCACACTCTCTCAGCCTCAGAGGATGGCAATGGTAAATCATGCCAATAAAACCCCATGATAATATCGCCTTAGGGTCATTGTCAGACACAACTTGAAGGCACACAACACCCAGCCACCCATACACACACACACACATCCTCATACACCCTTCCCCTCTGATGAATGATGCAATGGCTGAAAGGGAGCGGTCAGTGGTGACCTTTTGTGGTCCCTATTCCTAGCCAGGGTGTGGTCCACTCCCTTGATTCCTCCACCCTCCTCCCCCTGTAGTTTGATCCGGTCATAAAATCTCAGCAGAAAAACAAATATCACCTTCCAGTATTTAAGGAAAAAAAGATTTACAAGGCGTGCCTGAGCTGCCGGGATAAACATTGCAGTAGCGCACGTTGCTGCCAATGACAGTTGGTGTAAGTTCTATGTCTAGATTTGTCAAGGGTGCCCATGAGAACGGCTCTCGGCTTGGCCGTCATACGTGTGTCTCCGATCTCTCTATAACTCAACAACAGAACCTCAGAAGGCCAGGTGTGGATGTGCATTCATGTGCGTGTGTGTGAAACAGAGCTGGAAACCATCTTTGCTCACAGCTAGTAGCATTTCTCTGACTCCTTCCTCCCTTCCTTGCAAGATGAAAACTGCCATAAATTCTATGGCTCAGATGGTCCTTCATCTTTGTAAGATGCCTGGTGTCAAGAAGGCTTTCTGTCAATTGAGGACCATTTAGCGTGTTTGTTCCCAAGTTCAAAGCAGGGTTCCCCTCCTTCCTTGGGATGTTTCCTGACCTCTAACCTCTCTGTTGACTCAGGCCTCTTCTCTTTTGAGGTCAACATCAAAATAGAGATGTAGGCCTCCCCACCTGACCATGGCGCTGACTATGGAGATCAAGGACTTTAAAGCCCATTTGTCTTCCATCTGTCAGTGGAGATTTGAAACTCCTTTGCTCCCCTATTCTTTTGGACAAGTGTGAAAATGGGGTGGGTTTTAGGTTTTTCCTTTCTCTCCCTGTTTTCTGCCATGGGTTTCAGTCTTTTTAAAGCACGGGACTCAGCTCTCTTCTGTGAAAAGAATTGATGGGACTGTGAATAGATCAAAAGCCGACGGGTTGCTTTGGAAACTTTAATTTGGCCAGATTGGATATTTGAGTTGAGGACAGAGTGGATGATGGGGAGGGTTGGAAAATTTTGGATGTGGTTCCACGCTTTCTCTTGTGAATCCACCTGAGCATTTTCATAACACAAGTTTTCATCACAAACACAGTTTTAGTTAAATTATGAGATTAGGAACCATTGACTTTCTCAATTTACATGAACCCCCAGCCCCATCTATCATAGGCCTCATTAACACTGGAGAAACAGTCCAGTTTTACACCACTTTAACTACCATGGCTCAATGCTGTGGAGTCCCGGGATTTGTAATTTGATGGGGCTTGAGAGTTCTCGGACAGAAATGGTTAGATATTTCACAAAACTACAAATCCCAGAATTCCATAGCATTGAGCCATAGCAATTTAAGTGGTGTCACACTGCATTATTCCTACAGTGCAGATGAGGCCATAGATAAGGGTATAAGATAATGGAGTTTGTAGGCCAAAAATCTGGAGGCCCCAGATAGTCATATGGTTCGGAGATTTCAGGTTGCACCAAGCAGCTCCAGGACAAAGATGAAAAATGGTTGACTCCCTCATTTTTATTTTTATTCTCCATAGACAACTCTTCCAAAATATGACATCATTCTTTTTCCAATCTCTTTATTCTCTTCCATGTGCAGCAGGACACCTTTCTGCCACTTTGCCAGGAAACAATCAGGAATTCTGCATGGTTTAGATCTGAAGATATCGAGGGCTGCCCACCGATAATAAATACAACTCGGCAAAGTGGTAACAAATGTGTAACTAACCTTTTGGAATCTGGAGAATTCATTATGCCCCATGAATAGTCTATTAGTGTCTCTCCTACATGTGGTTGGATATTTTTTGCTGATGCACGGCATCTGCATTCATTTCAGAAGCAGGGTTGGGCAAAGGGTGCCATTGTGTATGCAGATTCGGGTGTGCATTGAGTTGTGTAATGTTGCTCTTCAACTCAAGGGTTGCATTGCATGATCCATGTATATTTCACATGGTATGTATGCACTTCCATTCATTAACAGGGAACAGGGGTGGCAGGATAAAGTCCTAAATCTCAAAACAAGATGAGTGGTCTCCTTGTCTCTTGTTTTAAAGCATTTTTGTCTCAACCTCCACTGGTCCTCCTTCAAACTGTAGCAGTGATTACAGCAAGTTTCATGGTGTGTGTTAACTGCCCCCTTGAACCTTCTGAAGTGGTCAACCCTATAACAACAACACTACCAGCACCACAATGGTCTGCTTTTCATGTTTTATAAAATGAAGTCATGCATCTTTGCATTACATCCTCTGTTCTTTCAATCCCTAAGAAGGAAACCTTCATCTTCTTCCCCCACGTTCTCCATCCCCCCCCCAAATAAAACACCCCAAAGAAAATGCAAAAAAGGAAACTTTAGCTGTGGATAGATTTCATCTTTTGCATAGAATATTGCGTGTATGGCCTCTGTTTTGAAATGCCCTAACTCAAACCACACGGATGTGCTCCAGTTCTTCGACTAGGGATGTTGACACATGTTTTACATTATGACCCACATAAAACTGAAGCCTAATACTGCAGACGCTGGTGATAAAACCAAGTGGTACAGAGATTAAAGTTTATCCTGAGGTCTGGAGATGACTGGTTTCACTTTTTTCCCAAGTGCGCCAGCCCCATGGGATGACAAGGAGGTGAGGGACGGTACAGATTATGGGTCTTGTGGTGGATGGTGCATCCATTTTTGGGTTTCATTTCTGAACTTTAAATGGAGCCATTTGAGGAGCTGGACTTATTTTGAGGATAGGCATGAGCACCCTGGATAGCTCTGTTAAAGTTCAGATGAAAACCTGGAGCAGATTTGCCACTTTGCTGACATGTGAGCCATTTCACACTGTTAAGCAGGATGGCTAGCACCCTGTGCAGGAGTTAAAATTTTATGGGCTAGATTTATCATAGAATCATAGAGTTGAAAGAGACGCCAAGGATCATGCAGTCCAACCCAATTCTGCCATGCAGGAAGACACTATCCAAGCACTCCCTGCTTGAACACCTCCAAAGAAGCTTGAAAACCTCCAAAGAAACCCTTCCACCACACTCCCAAGGCAGTATATTTCACTATTGAACAGGTCTCACCACCAGGAAGTTCTTCCTAATGTTTATGTGGAGTCTCTTTTCCTGTAGCTTGAATCCACTGCCGTGTCTTAGTCTCAGGAGCAGCAGAAAACAAGCTTGTGCCATCCTCAGTATGACACCCCTTCAAATATTTATACATACCTATTCTGTTACCCTATAACCTTCTCTTTTCCAGCTAAACATATACACCTCCCTTAACCGTTCCTTATAGGGCTTGGTGGTTTCCAGACCTTTCACCATTTTGGTCACTGTCCTCTGTACCCACTCCACTTTGTCAATATCCCTTTTGAATAGTGGTGTCTAGAACTGGACACAGCATTCCAGATGAAGTTTGATCAAAACAAAGTAGAATGGCCCTATTACTTCCCTTGATCTGCAACCTTATAACTTTTCACTATTCACATTTCCACTTGTACCGTGGTCAAGACGGCTTCCTTATCCAGCTGTAACAGTCTTCCCATTCTCCTAGTACCTTCTACTTTTCCTAGCATTTTTGTCTTTTCCAGTGAATCATTTTGTCGCATGCTATATTCAAATAACATAGCTCCAGTTTCATCACATAGGCTTCAAGGGACAGTTCAGGCTTGATTTGCTTTCTGAGCCATTCATCTGTCATTTTGACAGCTGATGGTATTCCAGGCATGGGCTGCTCTGAAATACAAAATACAAAACAAAAATCAAAAGGACCCCCCCAAAATGGTCATAATAATAATATTTTTTCTTTAAAAAATAATAATGTTACAGGGCCTCTTAAACATGGCGTCATTGAAGGTATTAATATGTCCTCAGCTGGCCCTGAGTGTAAGGCTGTTGGTCAATGTTGCAAAGGACAAGAACCAAATACGGCCAGGGATCTTTGATTGTCTGTACTTGCCAACAATATTTTTAGTGGGTTGAGATTGCTCCGTTGCTAACTCTGTGGCTATGATGACCTTCCTTATGTATATGAAGGTAGAAAGTCAACATACATACATCGATCTTTGAGCCATGAAAGCCTTATTGGGATGTGACATTGGTTCAAGGAGAGCTCTGCATATTAATAGCGTGACCCAAAGTGCATTAATTACCAATAAACCATTCCTGTTTTAGAAGGTCGTATATGAGCCTCACCCTCACTTCAGAGGAAAGGGTCAGTGGTTATGTTTATCTCATGCCATTCTGGTCCCCAGACACTGTGGCGCCCCAAGGTGGAAAACCTCAGTGCCTCTGACCCCTGTTTCTTCTATGGTCAAAATATAAGAATAAACTGCAGAGCATGCATTGGCTGGCTTCCTGCTTGTGATATGGTTGTTGTTGTGCGCCTTCAAGTCGTTTCTGACTTATTGTGACCCTAAGGTAACTGTTTCATTGGGTTTTCTTGAGCAAGACTTTTTCAGAGGTAGGTTGTCTTTGCTGAGGCTGAGAGAGTGTGACTTGCCCAAGGTGGGCTTCTGTGGCTCAGTGAGAATTTGAACCCTGGTTTCTAGAATCACAAGTCTCAGGCCACTATAGCATTCTGTCTCTCACATTAGTGACATAAATGCTAGTGACATTGCGCTACATGCATGGAGTGAATGCACAACATTTGTATCCAGTTGACAGTGGCATAAGTGGAGCTGCACCTACAGATTGCTGCACATTAAAGTACACAGAGTAGCATATGAGTGCATCTTCCCGCCATTAATTGCCTCTGAGCATTTCATATTGCAACTGCACAATGAATTGTCATCTGTGCACATTGATCATTGATTCACATACTTCTGTATTCATTGCAGGGCTTGTACAATGCGAATGTATTGCAACTTCATTGGCTGATATTCATGTTACACTAAAGTAGTGCAGAATCCCAGCAACTTTGTCATCCCTTTCAATGACTCTCCCTGCTTGCTACTGGAGTGATATGCCATCTTTGCATAACTGTTAAGCCAATGATGGAAAGTTTTAGTGTGCAATGAATTTGCAACATGATGGACTCAAGTTTTGGTTCTACCTCCAAGAGTCAATGTGATGTAATGGTTAAAGGGCTGCAACTCAGGAAATCTGGGACTTCTGGTAGTTGTTTTTACTGGATGCCAAAACTGTATTTCTAATTGCTCAATTGACTTTTTAAAGTTACTGCAATGTTAGAAGTGTGGGGAGCAAAGAAAAAGTTCATTGGGGTGTGTGTGTCAGAAATCTTATTTCCCAGATTGATCCTTCCCGACTCAATGATTTTATGATTTGAGATGTTCCAGATGTGGTTGGACTGCCACTCCCAGCATTCCTCACTCTGAGCAATGCTGGTTAGGGCTGAAAGGACTTCAAGTCAGTCCACATCTGGAGGGCCACATGATACCCACCACGGAATAGATTTTTTAAAAGTTGTCTGTGCACATATGTCTCACATTAACTCACACATGAAATCAGCTCTATAAAGAAAATCACAGCAAACCAAATGGAGTTACATGCATATAAAACAAGATTCTCTCGCTTTCTCTGTTGGGCATATGTGGCTTCTCTCTTCTTTGCACTGCAAGCAAAAGCTAGAAAAGATTTCTATCTAGTGTGAAAAGTTTGTTGTTCGGCCTCTCTTCAAACCTCAAAGATCTGGTGTGGGACAATGAAGATGCTTCATTCCTTTCCCCATATGGAATACATGAGCATGGGTGTGCATTAACATACATGTTCTCTCTTCTGTTCATATGTCCTGCTTAACCCTATCAGATTACATGAAATTGCACCTTGAAATCGATATATTATGTTTTCCTTGGTTTAAACCGACCTTCAGTAATTTGCAGACATTACGTGCACAAAGAGGCACTTTGCATTTTTCGAAGGCAATTTCTTCCTTTTGCAACATAGGCATTTGCAAACTCAACAAATAAATATCCAAATGTACATTTTGGTAATATGAAGCTAGATTTAATTTTAAATCAATGGAACAATTCCTTAAAAGGCAATGGATTAGTCACCTAGAAAGTCTCTTAATTGGTCCAGAGCCTGCCTTTTTTTAATGGAAGCACACAAGCCTTGCTTTGCAAGCTGTCATGGGAAAGAAAATCTTGCAGGCATCATGTTGCTCCTTCTTAGAGGGAGAAACCCTTAAGTCCCTTGCATAATGTCTGCTGATGAGTTTCTTACACAAACCTGGTTTGCAACGGCCGGCCAGCTGAGTCAGCATGGTACCAGCCGCACAAATATGGCTTAAAGCTGCTTCTGGGATAATTTTTTTCATGAGCTCCCAGATGATCTGGCATCAGAGGGATGTCAAGGAATACAGCGAACCCGAACCATTGATAATAATAAGTTCAGGCATGGAAGCAAGATCTCTTGTTGGGAAATTTGTTCAAAGAAGGAGCGCATCCAGCGTGATGATTTCTGAATCAAATAGCATTGGAGGTGATAGAAATGCAATAGTCTGATGTGGTCACCCAGACCTCTTCCCCTGGTGCCCCTCATGCCAGAATTTGCTGGGTTGATTCACATCACTAAGTGTTTTCTAGTGGGTTCAGAGCTCATTCTGCTGAGTAAAAGAACAGGATGGCCATTGGCTCTAGCTGGGCGGTTATGTCATTTCCAATTTGAAGTTCCGCAGGTCTTGCAGAGTCATGCAGAGTTCACTGCCCGTGCGCTCCGTTCGGGAGCCATATGCATGACTGAACCTTTCCATCAGCATTAGCCGTGGGGGGAGAGAGCTGGATGAAGGTGGAAGGGTGGTGTCTGCAGGAAGCCAGGTGTGAAGGAGAAGCCAGAGAAATGTGTGGAGAGGGGATTAAATGGGGGAGATGGAGGAGCATGTGCTAAACCCTTGGCTTGTTGCAAGAGAACAAACTGTGGCACATAACACATGGCTTAGTTGAGCCCACTCTGTCTCTCTCTTTCTTTCTCCTTCCTTCTCTCGCTCTCCTTCTCATGAGGTTCAGCATCAGACCCGGAGGAATCTGTCAGACTGGTTCTGTTAGGGCCCAAACAGACAGGTCAAAATAAAGCTGCTTCCGGTCACTTTGGAGGTATGCTGTTTAAATGACACACACACATCTTCAGAGGCCAGAAGCTGCGCCAAAGCTGCGCTCCAGTCCTTAGTACTGAAGCGTGGCTTTGGCATGGCTTCTGGCCTTTTAGGACGCATGCATTGTTGAAACAGCATACCTCCAAAGTGACCCGAAGCAGCTTTATTTTGGCCTGTCTGTTCAGGCCCTTAGTTGGACAGATCGTGGGAAAAGAGGATAATGTTGAGTAAAGTGGAAAGAAAAAAAGCAGACAGTGACCCTAGGTACCCCCTTTTCTGGGACATGTCCTACATTTCAACCTTCTGTCTGGGAGGAATGTCAAAATGTCCTCCATTCTGAGCATGACCAAGAAGCATGAATGTATATTCATACTTGTGGTCTCTTCCAGCTCTATGATTTTATGATTCTGTATGACTGTTTTTAGCTTTTATTTGGGAATGTCTTTCATTTTCCTCAGATGTCCTCCAATTTGTGGTGCCTTGTTCTCTTTTGTGGTTAAGACATCTGATCACTCTGATTTCAGATGGATGGTTGGATGCAGAGAAGGAAACCATGTCTGCCTTGGGTTTGCAAGACCTGGGTAGGGCTACAAATGATTTGGGAGATCATAGAAGTCTCTCATTTATAGGGTCACCATAAGTTGAAGCTGACTTGACCATGCTTCACAATAAGAATAAATCCCACATTTATGTTAAATTCTGCTAGTGGGAAAACATTCTGAGAAACAGGATGATCCAGCTAAATCTACTTTCATGATACAGTGATCCATTTCATGTATCAACACCCCAGTGTTGCTTAAAGGAACCTCAAATTCAAGTATATTGGCTCAAGGATTCAAAGAACAACCTCTCTCCCTGAGACTTTAAACCTGGATACAGGGAATCTCCTTAGATTTGGCCCTTCCTCTAAAGGAAACGGCTTCTGTTCCTTTTTAGCGTTGCAATAATTGGAAAAACTTGACATTTTTATTTTGAAATGTTTATAGTTCGAGAAATGCATTTTTTCTTCAAAATATATTTTGAACTTTAAAAAAGGAGGAGAAAAAAAAATTAAGAACATTTGGCCGAATGCCTCAATGGAAGATATTCAAAGTAACTCCGTTGGAGGATGTGTCAGTGTTTGCAAATTCTAAAGTAATACGTACCAGACAGAACCGAAGAAGAGCGAAAGAACTATGTGTGTGCGTGTGTGTCTGTGTGTGTACACATAAGCAACTGTTTCTACTGAGCTACAATTAATATTTCAGTAAGATCAAATTACAAATATTTATATTATTTTTCAGAACATACAGTACCTGGAATCGTCTTAGAAGTTCCAATTGGCTGGCTCAAAACATTTTGCTGCTTGCGGAAAAGATGGTACCTCCTTCACTGCATATACAAACGCAGACCATATATATATAGTCACAGTAAAAGGGTTCTTACCTTAAGAGCTTCACACATTGGGGAGGCAGTTCTGAAATAAGATTTCCACACCTCCTAGTGAGGTGAATACACATTGAAACATTACCATTTCACTGTGCATGCAAACTTACATGCTCCTCTCAGCCCATCGCAATCTCTGGGGGCTGCCTGTCTTCACTGCAAATGCGAATAGTGATCATGAATGTTAATGGGACGTACATGTGTCTCGCAAGAA
Source organism: Sceloporus undulatus (assembly GCF_019175285.1). Classification (NCBI taxonomy): domain Eukaryota; kingdom Metazoa; phylum Chordata; class Lepidosauria; order Squamata; family Phrynosomatidae; genus Sceloporus; species Sceloporus undulatus. The sequence continues at coordinate 33,133,505 of NC_056528.1, forward strand.
AATGCAAGGTCCCATGTGGTAGCTTGGGAGCAAGGGCTAATGTATCCATGACATCTAATTATTTGGGCAAGCAAAAACGGTGTGTGATGTCTCTGTTAAATGGCGTTTATTAGGATTGTATTGACAAGGGCTTCGTTTCCGTCTTTGTTTGTTTACAGCATTGCAAATGGGAATCCTGTTGGAGTGTTACCCACCTGTAAGATATGTTCTCCTGTGTGTACACTTGCACTTTTTTTATCCAGGCCATCATGTCTGAATTCAGTTCATACTTGCATAAGCGGAGTCCTGCAAATGTAACCACTTCATGTGCAGTTGTGCATTTGGCAGTGGCACATAACTATGCACCATTGCCTTCAGTGTACAAGTTTTCCCTCATTACACAATGGAACAATAAGCAGATACATTAGCAGATATGCAGTTGGTTGCACAATGCTGTTATTCAGCAGAAGGGTACATGAGCGTGGATTTACAATGTGCAAGCAATGTAAGACCTTGGCCATACCTGTCCACCTTGACTTAGAATTAAAATTAATCTTGATCAGTTGTGTGTGGTGTACATTATGCTAATCGGTTATACATTTAATTTTGATTTCCTAATTTTTTTGTTACTGAATTTTTCTCTTTGCTTTATTTTAAGATTCTGTTGCTTGCCCTTAAACATTGGGTTGCCCAATGTGCTAGCAAAAGATGATCATTCTCAGTGAAATGGGAGGCAGTAGAAAAGGAGGAAGACCACATGGCAGATGGATTTGTGAAGTTGAAGGCTTTCATGGCTGACATCCATAGATTTTTTGGGACTATGTGGCCATGTTCTAGAAGAGTTTATTCCAGACGTTTAGCCAGCATCTGTGGCTGGCGTCTTCCGGGAATGCATTCTCTGAAGATGCCAGCCACAGATGCTGGTGAAACGTAAAAACTCTTCTAGAACATGGTCACATAGCCTGAAAAACCCACAAAATTTTACAGATGGATTGTTTGAATAAAGGAGGCTGCAACTGCTCCATCTTGGAAGACCTGAACTGGGCAGTTGATGACTTGGGCTTTTGGCGGTTGATGTGTGACTTCAAGTCATTTCCAATTTATAGAGACCCTGGGTTTTTCCTGGCATGTTTTTTCAGAGTGAGTTTGCCATTGACATCCTTTGTGGCTGAGAGAGTGTGACTTGCTCATGGTCACCCACTGGGTTTTCATGGCTAAGCCAGAATTAAAACCCTGGTTTCCAGAGTCATAGTCCAATGCTCAAACACCTGATGGCAAACGACAAAAGAAAAACCCAAATGCAATAAACAACATAGGGAAAGGGAAGAAAATCTGTCATTCTGCTAGCAAGCAGGAACATCCAGCAAAGAGAATTTTGTTGCTCAGGTCCATCCAAATAAATGGAAAAGCACAAGGAGTGAATGACTTCCATTTCCCATTGGCTTTTCTTGTGATCAGAATGACAATACTTCCACTTGGCCAAGCCTCCATTGTGCTGAGACCGTGATTTGGAAGCCAAAACAAAGGGGAAGATTAGTGGCAAAGAGAGGACTAATAGGAGGGGAAATGGCTTATCTGGGAAGTGTTAAAGCAGGATTCCATTTCTAAACAAGAGAATTTATTGCCTCTGCTTTAATCCCTTTATAATGTGTGACACACTGCCCATTTATTTGAGATCCTCTTAAGGAATGTTGCTTTTCACTTTGCTAGCTTTGCTTGCAGGACTGACAGGCCAAGATATCCATCCATGGCTGGATTCAGGGCAAGTCCTTTTGAAGGGTTGGCATTTGCAGTGTACAGGTCACTAGGAAATAGTATTGGCTCTGTGGTGATGAGACACATCGTGCAGGCTGCATCTGCACTGCAGAAATAATCCAGTTTGACATCACTTTAACTGCCGTGGCTCAGTGCTAAGGAAAGCTGAGAATTGTAGTTTGCTGTGGAACCAGAGCAACCTGGCAGTGAAGACTACAAATCCCAGAATTCCATAACATTGAGCCATAGCAGTTAAAGTGGTGATGAATTGGATTATTTTTTATAGTGTAATGTACTTGAGGGCTTCAGGAGACCAGGGTTCAAATCCTGCTAACCAGCCTCAATGGAAGGCAATGGCAAACCTCTTCTGCCTAGAGAAACCTATGATACAATTGCCACAAATTGGGTTTGATTTGAAGGTACGTAAAACCAACAGAATGAAGGTGTTGTCCTCTCAAACAAGAATTATTTCCCTGCCCCATAAAACTGGTCAATTTCTTAGAATTATTTTTGGGAAAAGGACGGGATACTACTACTACTACTACTACTACTAGTAATAATTGAAGTACAGTGGGACCTTATTATCTGCTGGGGTTTGGTCTCATGGATGCTCAAGTCCCATTGAATACAATGGTGGAGCAAAATGGTGTCCCTTCTACAAAAATGGAAAATCAAGGTTTGCTATTTGGAATTTATACTTTTTTTGGGGGGAATATTTTCAAGCTGTGGATGCTTGAATCCATGGATAAAATAATCAGTGGATAAGGAGGGCTGACTGTAGCTAAAAATTCAGTTGAGTGTTTAGAAAGACAGCTTTCGTATCCAAAGAAAAGGAGCAGGCGAAATGACCAAGGGAAAGTGAACCCAATGAATATAAGGTTCTAGGTGTGAGCCGTTTTCACTGCCTCAGTCTCTGCAATGCTAGAAATTTGGGGACTGAAGGAAAGTTTAATTTTGAGGAGCACCATTTGTTATTTTGGAGGGCAACGCTTTCACTTTGCTCCCTCCTATAGCCACACCACTGCACTTTCATCTGCTCTTTCAAGGCAGGCATTTATTACAACCCAAATAGACACTATTTACCACTAAGAAGAGATTTTAACCACCCTTTTTTCTTTTAGTCCCATTGAAATCCCACTGGGCTTCACACATGGCCCCAAGGAATGTTCAGTCAAGTGTTAGATCAATGCCATCCTCTTAGCTGCTTTTTATCATAGTGTTTAAAAATCTGAATATGCAAACATTCATTCGGATTTCAAACAGCTGCATGAAAGGCTGCAGTTGTGTTTTGTTTATGCCCCCCTTTTTTTTGAAAGTAATATATGTATAAGGATAGTTTTTTTATATAGTTTGCAGACATGATACTCTGTGGTTTGGAAAGATGGTTATGATTTTTTTTGAAAGTTGGAATATGCACGCGTAGCTTTCGAAACAGCTTAAGGGTCAGGACAAAGGACCCAAACTGCATCTAACAAGGTGTTGCAGTGGCATTAGCAGTCCTTCTGGGCATCAAGAGATGGGTGAAAAGACATGCGCTAAGGGGGAATTTAGAAGGTCAAGGGCAGAAATTACAGAGCAGGAGTGGCTGCGTAGTTTTGTATCATGTTTTTGGAATAGTAGCTGCCCATAGCTTTCTTGTCACTGGTCTCGCAAAGTTTCAGTGAGACTGTAAATCCTTAAAACAGCCATCCAGGACTGATGTCTCCTGAATGTGGTGGACTACTGTTCCTATCATCCACAGCCACCATATCCACTACTAGCTATTACTGGTGGGAGCTGCAATTTACTACATTTGGAGGACAACAGGTTGGGGGCAGAGTTTAGTAATAACAACAACAACAACAACAACAACAACAACAACAATAATAATTTATATTTCCTGCCTCTCCCTGTGGCTTGAGGCGGGATTACAACATAATAAAGTACAAAGTCATAATAAACGTTTACAATACCCCCAAACCCTCCCCCCATTAAAAATACAGAAAATTCAACAGTTAAAAGCAACATCAATAACATCGTATAAATTAATCAGAATGGACCATTAAAGGTGTACGGGGCTATATTTCTTTGGGAGGTCAGTCTGAGAAGGCCCGTTGTTACTTTGCTGTAGAGTGAATATCAATATTTGCTGAAGCCATCCATAGTAGGATGATGTCCTGGGATCCAGTGCAATATCCTATCAGACACATGCACACGCACAGGCACACCAAGTGATGCATAGCAAGTGATGATGTCTCACAGAAAAGTATAACACCTTTAGTAGATCAAATACTGCAGATGTAGCTATTGAGCAACCTCAAGAACAATATAGAGTATGACCTCTGTATCCAAGGGCCTGGTACCTGTGGCTTCCCTTACCCATGTCACTTACCCATCATATGTTTCTGGTGACCATAGACTCATAGCAGGAATCCTATAAATGCCTAGAGAGATGTCCCCTCTATGGATCTCTAGGTCCCCCAAAACCCCACGATAGGCTCATCTTAAAGTCTGACAAACCAGGCTGAATACCTCACCAAACTATAAATCCCATGATTCTGTAGGATAGAGTCCTGGCAGTTAAAGTGGTGCCAAACTGCTTTAATTCTGCAGTGTGATAGACCTTTAATCTCCACTGTATGACAGCATTAGGAGTGGTTAGAGAGAGTGCTGCAGGACATCAGCTTAGCTGGAGAGTCAATTTAATGGATCAATAGAGGTTTGGTTGGGTCTACAAGTAATACCTTCTCAGCCCCAGAAAACTCTATGATAGATTCACCTTAGGACTGAACTAAGAAATGCTTTGAAAGCATACAACAACAACAACAACAACAACAACAAAGAAGTCTTGCTCCAGGCTCTGATTTTCACTCATAAGAAACTTTCCATTTTAGATAGCAATCATTGAGGTACCTTTGTTTTGGCAATCATTCCAACTATGTCTTCTGTCTTTGGACATCAGATCCACATTTCATCAACTGAGAACCACATCATCCAGCAACAGCTGGATCCGAGAGCACAACCAAAGCTGAGGTCCTTTATAGCTTTAGTTTGTCCTGAATGCAAAGAAAGCTGGACAGATGACCTCTTGCACAACTCACCTTTCTCTGAGCTGGAGCATTATTTCCTATTGAGTTCTGGCCAATGTGAGCAGCTCAGAAATGGTTCTGTTCTCCCAACATCTGATCTCATTCGACTTCTGAACAGAAATAGCACAACACAGGTCACAACATGTCTCCCTTAATTTCAGATTTTACGGTGACCTGAAAAAAAAAACTTCTTCACTTATACAGGGCTACAGTGCCAAGAAATCATACTATTCTCTTCTTGTGGGGGAGTTTAATATCTTCAGTGATAAGACATCTCTACTGCAACTCAAGGTAAGGAAAAGAAATCAGAAGTGACAAATGGTGGCTTTAATTGCACTCTGCTCTTCTCCAAAGCTTCATTACATGCAAAAGACTGATAAAGCCAGCTCTAATCTAAAAGGGCCTAAATCGAATAGTCAGAGGTCATTTGCTCCCTCCATTTCCCATTTTTAAAGTGAAATCAGAAATCTCTTAAAGAGTAAATTTTCTTTAAGCTTTAGTCTTTCATTTAAAAATTGAAGGAGAGGAGGGAGCGAGAGGGAGAAAAATCTAGTTCACAGATGATGAACCTCTGTGCCAGTCTTCTCTGGTCCTCCTCAGTCATTGGACTGCAAATCCCATCACCCCCAAACATGCGTCCTTCAAAGAGAGGGTTGCTTTCTGGAACAAAGGACACGTATCCAGCCTAAAAAAAGAGAAAGAACCACGAAGGTTTTAAAACTCATTCCATCAAACAGCATTTTTGGGATCCCTCAGTCTACTCCAAGTTTAAGTATATCTTTTCCTATGCTAGTGGCTCATCCCTGTTCTTGCCTCTTATCTCCTGCTCAGGCCTAAAGTCTTGCATCCTTGGGCCTGTGAAGCTAGACCTGTGCTTCATGCTTATACCTAGTGTGGTTCTTTTCAACACAATGGCAGGGATCCTACATGGTTGTTGTTGTTGTTACCTGCCCTGGAGTCAACCTCAACTCATGATGACCCTATGGAAGAGACGTCTCCAATACCTTCTATCTTCCACTGCTCTGCTCAGGTCCTGCAGGCTCATGCCTATGGCCTCATTGACTGAATCTAACCATCTGGTATTTGTTCTTCCTCTCTTTCTATTGCCTTCTACCTTCCCCAACATCATCGTCTTTTCTAATGATTCATGACTTCTCCTGATGTGGCCAAAGGAAGACAGCTTCAGTTTAGTCATCCTGGCTTCCAGGGAGAGCTGAGGCTTAATCTGTCCTAGAAGACCCCAGTGCTGGTCTTCTTGGCCATCCATGGTATTCTCAGCACTCTTTGCCAGCACCACACCTTGAATACATTGATTTTCTTTCTATCCACTTTTCTCTGAAGATGCCAGCCGTAGATGCTGGCAAAACATCAGAAACAAACTCTTCTAGAACATGGCCACGTAGTCCGAAAAACCCACAAAAAGTTCCTAAGAGTATCTGGCTTGCCACAGTTAAGAGACAATGTTCTGGGGTAGTGGCCTCATAGGGCTCCAGCTGAAAATACCACTATTGTATGCAAAATGAAGAGAAGCAAGTTCATTGAGATTGGATAGCTTCCACTGTCTCCGCACCACCGCCACCCGCTGTGCCATCTTCATGCAAACATATTTGCTAAAAGGATCTAAAGGGAACACAAATCATCCTGTACTTCCTATTGATTTACTTTTTCTTAAGAGAGATTTTTTTTAAACAACTCTCTCCAACATCATTACTATCTGAGAGAAGGAAGGCATTTTTGCCTGATTATTTGCCTTACCTCAAGTTACTGTTGGAGCAAGTGGATAATGCGAACGCCATCGATCGTGGCAGAACGCAATCTATCAATTCATAGCAGCAGAGATTTTTGCGGAACAAATATGGAAAAGCAAGAAAGAGCAGGACAGACAAAACGGTTCAATGAAATAATGGCACCGTTTTGTTAGATAGAGGACAGAATACAAATAGAAGCCTGGTTTAATTGTGTTTCATCTATTGTATTAGTAGCTTTTTAGTTGCACTGTGTTTTTATATAATAATAATAATAATAATAATAATAATAATAATAATAATTTTATTTCTTACTCTCCTCTCCTCAAGGCTAGAGGCGGGATACAACGTAAATAAGATGATAAAATAGAATAAAATAAAATATGGAAGCTGTCAGTTTAAAAGTACCTTTCCCATAAAACTGACAGCTTCCATATTTTATTTTATTTTAGTCCCATTTTTCCCCAGCATGGCATTCAAAGTGGCACACAGCCATTTAAAAACACAACAAAACTGACTAGCACAGAAGTTAAAGCACAGTTAATCCAGACCCCTATTTAAAAACACAAGTAAGAAGCAGTTTTAAAACACATATTTAATACTGAATTAAATAAAAACACACTGCACACCTGCACCCATCAAAAGCTATGTCTAGTGCAACATATTGAAATCGAAATGCCTCCCTAAATAAAAAAGGTCTGTCCGGCTGGTTGAAAGATAGCAAGAAGTCGGCCAACTGAACCTTCCAGGGAAGGGAATTGCAAAACTTAGGAGCAGCCACCAAGAAGGTGTCTTCAACCGTGACTGAAATGGTGGTGGGACTAAGACCCTACAGATCTTAAAGCTCAGGCTGGTTAGTTAGTGGTCTTTCAGATAGTTTGGGCCCAAGCTGTGTTGGGCTTTGAAGGTCATAACCAGCCTTTGAATCTCCAGTCAACATGACCATCATGGAATCATGGAGTTGGAAGGGGCCATGGATCATCAAGTCCAATGTGATTCAACTTTCGGACTGATGGCATGTTTCAGTGGCCATAAAAGTGGGGTCCAAGGGTATTCCCTATCCCATTGTTTGTTGTTGTTGTTGATGTGTGCCTCCAAGTCATTTTTGGCTTACGGCAATCCTAACGCAAACCTATCCTAGGGCTTTCTTAGCAAATTTCTTCGGAGGAGGCTTGCCATTGCCATCCTTTGAGGCTGAGAGAGCATGACTTGCCCAAGGTCACCCAGTGGAAATTTATGCTCAAGCGACCTCCAAAGTTATAGTCCAACACTCAAACCACTGGACCACACTGGCTAGGAAAATCCATACACATCTCTATATAGGTAGCCTATAGCCTATTTTTAACGTCTATATTTGTCATTACTGATTCCATAGAAACAGAGACGAGTTGCGGAGGGGGACCCCCAGCTCTTGGAACCATCCAGCCAAACTGTCCTGTAACGTCTACAGTCTCCAAAAAGGTAACTTCTTCAAGCTTTGCAGGAAAGCCGCCAGGAAAACTGAATCAGATAGCTCTCACATTATTCCAAAAGATATTTGAAACTATTATTCACGGAGAAGCAATGTACCAATTAACCGTTTCGCTTGCACAGAAAAACTATCAACGGGAGCAAAGCAGTCTAAATAGGAAGCTCCAAAACTGTCAGAATTTACACTCCTGTGACATGCATTTCCTCCCAACTTTATACAGCCGTGTACATTCTGTCATTCCCTACGAACGATTAACAAAAGGAACTTGACAGAGGAATGCTACCTTTCACACCTGGAGGTGGGAGATGGTGGGTAGCTCTTTTTCCTTTAGAAGTCTTCTCATCACACACACACACACACACACACACACACACACACACCCTTGTGCTTATTCACAAAGATTTGGTGTTGGCTGGATGCAGAGACAGGAAATTAAATCTGTTCCATACAAATACAAGACTTGTTTTAGAGGCCAGTGGCCACAATTCTGCATTGCTTCAGTATAGCACAATCTGCGGCAGCAAAGTTGTGTGCTGCAATCCTGATTCTGAATGCCCACACAATGGAACACAAGTGGATCAGTGGTCAATGCACATGACTCACAACCCATTGTGTAAATGCAACATTGCAATGTCCATTGGGTGACCTTAGGCAAGTTGCACACTCTCAGCCTCAGAGGGAGGCAAAGGCAAAGAAATCTTGCTAAGAAAACCCCATGATGGGGTTGCCTTAGGGTTGCCATAAGTGGGAAGTGACTTGAAGGCACACAACAACCACAACCACAACCACATCAATATATTCTTTCTCCAAATACCTCGCTCCATCCACATTTCCATGCAAGGGGAAAACAGGTTAATGAATGCTTGTTCCCCCCCTAAATGCACTCTTCCTTTCTCCTTTTTGTTATGCAACAAATTCAAAGAAGATTCCACCAAGGAGGAAATCTGGCAGGAGCTAATAAAAAAGACCCTTTCCAAACAACTGCAGAATGCTGGTTTCCAAAAACTCTCTCTCTCTCTCTCTCTCTCTCTCTCTCTCTCTCTGTGTGTGTGTGTGTGTGCGCTTCTCTCTCTCTCTCTCTCTCTGTATGTTGGGAGGGAAGAGATGAAGAAGGAGGGAGAAGAGGCAAGGGATGTTAAAAGGTCAAGTGCCCTTGAGGTTTTTATTGTGACAGGCGCTTAACCCTTTTCACTCCTGTTTATCTGCTTCAGCTGCTGGACTGGCTCATTAAACCAAAATGCCATTTCCTTCCGCTGGAGAGTTGGCACTTGATGCATTGGAGGATGTTCGGTTCTTCTCAAGCCCACCTGGGGTGATGGGCAGGAGCCATCAGAGATCAATTTGGCCAGTTCCAACCTTGTCAGAAGAAGAACTTAGATGGAAACACCTTGGTCTCCGAGGACGGGCCATCCATGACCGATTGCGCTGAAGAAGAGAAGAAACCATAGTTTCCAAGCACCCTCCATTTGTCCCCAAGGTGGACTTGTGGCTGTCCAGGTCCAGTTGAACTCCAGCTCTCATCATTCTAGATCATTGACCATGCTGTCTAAAGCAAATGGGAGCAGATGATCTTGATCTCCACCTCTCCCTGAGAAGAAAACTGGAGATACTGGAGCTTGTCGCATTCATGTTAATTCAGCTTACCTCTATCCGGTTTAAAATTTAATTCAGGCGGCATCCTGGTGTTATCAGAACGTTTTTACCACTGAATTTGCCACCTGAATATATCTGGGTCCATTACCACTTCCAGAGCCGCTCCTCCATGCTCTTTTTGGGGTTTTTCGAGTTAAGAAAATAGCCACCAGAGCAGCTCTAGTGGGTAGAAATGGGGTCCAAGAATAAGTTATCCAGGATCCCCTTTTATTTGGTTCATTGTCATTGTGCAATATGTACCTTGATTTACCTTCACTTTCATGAAACCCCCCCCAGTTGCTTCCTGCCATAATCTGTCCTTAAAGTTCTTTGTTTCAAGAATGGTTAACTTAAGGCTAGAGCCCCCGGTTTTCTTGTGCAGTTCCTTATAGCTGAGCATTTTGCATGATTCCATTTGGATCAATGAGCTTGGAGTTGATATCACTGAATAGCAAACTCAATAGAAATTATCTATCATCTGTCTGTCTGCCTGCCTATCTACCATCTATTGCTTGTGTGGACAACCAGGTTCTAGAGATCTATCTATCTATCTATCTATCTATCTATCTATCTATCTATCTATCTATTGCATTATCTGACTGCAAACACAGGACTATATAATTAAGAAAATACCACAAGGATATCATCTGTTATATCCTATTTCTTCTCTTACTTTCACTACACAGCTACCAAAAAATTAAAACAAAATCAAATACCAAAATCATTAATATCATTCTCTCTCTTAAAAAAAGAGAGAAATTTTCTGCATAGATTCCTAGTCCAGCAATGGAAAGTACAGTATTCTTGCTTTGTTTTCAGGATAAACTGATCTGGGAGTGATTCAAGGTGTCCTGTAATGGTTGCCTGCTCTGGAGGAAGGGAATTCCCCTTCCCTCTTGGACCACGAGGCAAATGTCAATGTTTTGAAATATTCTGCACCAGCAGCACTGCCTGGATTTGGCTTTCCCCTTCCCCTCCCCAGTTTGTGATGCTTCAATGTGAACCCCTTGACGCATCACCCGGACATCTGAAGGAAGAAGATAGCTATGGAGTGTCAACCCAGCTGTTGCAAAGGCATTAGCCCAGCACCTCTGTCAAGATGAGCAGCCTGAATGGAGACAGGTTGCTTGCAGATGCCGGGAGACCAAGTAATGCATACATGGCGAATGCCATATTGCTCAGAAGTTGAGCCAAGAAAAGTTTGTGCATCCCATGTGAAGACTCAGAAGGCATCAGCTGAGCAGCTTGTGGCCAGCACAGGAAAGAAATAAAAACAGTAAGCAATGGTGCAGTTCAAGATTCTGCACAATGAAAATGGTCAAACAAGTGTAAGTTCAATTCTTGTCTGCTGGGCTTAAGGAACAAAGGCTTGTTATCACGCTACATCTTGTTAAGGGGCGCATTAATACAAGGAGGTCTGTCTGGCTATCCAGCTATTGTTTGTTAATGACCATTCTTAACATAATGTTGACTTTCTGGGTCCCCCCCCCCCCAATGTTTTCTGACCCCACTTAATGTTATATATTGAGATGGAAGTTCATTGCAGCCTTGTGACCAAAAAACGTTTTTACAGGTAATGTCATCGGCCTAAAATGGGGTGGGAAAATTGCAGCCCGCAGGTGGCATGAAACCACTGGAAACCACTTTTCTGGCCTTCAAAGCCACTGTCTGTCCCCTTGATCCCCCATTTAAAAATCAACAACAGTGTGATTTGGGGGGAATTTTTGTTGCTGGACTATGCAGATTTGCAAAAACACCCTCATCCCATTCCAGTAGCACCCCCAGAATCCTGCAGTACCCCCCAATATTTCATTTCACCTCTGCAATCCCTCTCCAAATGGTGACCAGAAGTGTGACCTTCTGTCACTTTTGTGAAAGGGATTGCACAGGAAATACAAGGCATTTGGGATTTTTGTGGGAAGGTATGGTTTGTGAGGAAGGATGAATCTGTGGGTAAATTGGCCCATGGCCCTTGGCCTAAGTCTGGTGTTAGTCCCGACTAAAGTCAAACTATTGAATCATCTGGATCTTCCTAGCCATTGACTCACCATTCATCAATTGATTTAGTGGATTTGCTTTTGTTGGGAGTAACCAACAGGATTCTGGCCATTACTTGGAGCTTGTTCCTTCCAAGATTTGTGGATAGCTATCTTTCAATATGATTAGAAGAGAGAGGCTATGTTTGCTGTTTGGGTGGAATGCTCTGACGTTCTTTCTTCAAAAGCACCCACCAGTTCTACAAACAATCCATCTTTTCGATAGGCTCAATCTGTTGCGTATTTGAGACTAACCAAGAAAAGAGACCCGAGCTTAATTAGTGTGGATGCAAATAGTAAAATCAAAGGCCTTGTTTAGATTTTCTCCAGGGTCTCCAATTTTGTATTTTGGATCTCAGTAAGCAACAAATGAGGAAGAACAAACTAGAAAAGAGCTCTCCTTTGCAGCTGTCAGATGGTTAAAAAAAGAAGAAGATATGATGATAAATTCATGTTGTCAATCTCTTGAAGAATGTATAAAACAACAACACAAAAAGAAACCATAAACTCCCAAAACAAAATAGGGTAAGCCTCAGTAAATATCGAGCCCTCGGCAAAATGGAACAGCATGTTGGTAACTTGCCAGTGTGTGTGTTTTTAGCTTGAATTAAATGGTATGGCTCTCTTCTCTACAGCATGTGCAGAGCACAAAGTTAACTGTCATCACCTTTAGGAGTGGGATCAGCAGCCAGAAGTTCCTGGGCTAAATTTGCCCTGTTTAGTGGTATCCCTCAACTTCCTAGAAGCAAAAGATTTGGGAATGCGCTTAGTTCTAAGAGCTAAGTGCTTGCCTTGATTGTAAAGAATATCAGGTACAAATTTAAACAATGTCAAAGAACAAGATTGCTTGAAATCTTTAAAAGCTTTTGCCAGTCAGAGTACACGATAGTCTTCTCTAAGTAAGCCTGGAGTGGATACATCTCTTCCAGCAGCGGTCATCTATCATGACAACCAAGACCAAACCCAAGACCAAGGCCAGGTCAAGATGGAGCAGGATGCTCTACTTCAGGGGTTCTCAACCTTTATTCCTCCAGACTTGTTGGATTTCAGCTCCCAGAATCCCCCATCATTGGCCATGCTGGTGGGGGCTTCTGGGACCTGAAGTTGGAGAATCAAAGCCTGAAATCCCTGCTGTACTTCCTCCAAGTGCTGCTTTAGCTGCCCAGCCACCACCTTCTTGAGAACCTTCAACCTGGAAAACAAAATAAGAGGAAAGAGGAGAAAGAGCTAAGAATGCACTGAGTTATGTCCCTCTATGGACATTTCCAAAGGAGGAAGCCATGCAACTCAAAGCACATAGAAAAACATGGAGCCACTAAAAACTAATAGGAACCTTCATGGGCCATATTCCACATCCTCAGTTATTTCCATCTAAGCTCTTAAAAGTAAATGCCATTCAATTTCTGTGTTTATCCCCTCTCTGAACAAATGAGGACTAGAGGCATTATTCCGATTAGTGCTCAGGGTCGGCTGCTTTCTGCTCCGCATGCTGACTCCTGCATCCCACATCCAGTTGCGCAGATGCCTATAGTCCCTATCAATCAAGGTCTTCTCGGAGTAAACCTGAAGTGGACAGTTCCTTAACCTTTGCCCTGCCAATTATGAACAGTCAATTGATTTTATTGTGTAGCAGTCATCTAGGATCTGGCCTCTTTCTCCCACCCCATCCCAACTTGACCCACTATGTGTGTGTGTTTGTGTGGTTCACAAGTGTGCAATTCAAAGCATGAAATATTTGGAATGCCAAAATGTGGTTGTGTCACCTAACCAGCACACTTTTGATAGCTATAGTGTTACAGTTATATATGATCATTTCTGTCTTTCTTTTTCTCTCCTCTCCCCCCAATCCCAGTTTTTTGAGAAAGTTATCAGGAGATGCTCTGCCTTGCTTTGAAATCTGTAAGTTTCCTAGGACTTGCCAGGCAGAAAGAGTGTTTGCATTCTCCAAGGATGAGGCCGTTCTTTCCTACCCCGTGCTCACTCTTCTGTGAATCTTTTGCCGGACTGCCTCTCTCCCAGGTGTCCCTCTTTTTTCCTCCTCAGTAACTATGGATGTGGCAGCAGAGATCTTTCGAAGAGAGACAGTTCATGATGGCTGGCTTAGAAAGAGAAATAAAGTGAATTCCCAAACTGATGAAGAGGTGCTAGTTTGGAAAAAGAAGGAAGGAAGGAAGGAAGGAAGGAAGGAAGGAAGGAAGGAAGGGGGCATCCATGGCTTGCAACCAAGTAAACTGTTCCAGAGCATATTTTCCTTATGATCATCAGGACTGTGCACAGAGTCAATGGCCTAAATCATTGCATTGCTTTTGACTAGAGTAGGCCCATTGAACCAGTGTGATTTACCTTTGTGTTGAAGGATTACATTAACCAGTGAGGTCTGCCAGGATCCTATAGAGCTCTCATTGGATGATGCAATCCTTCTGTGTCTGGCTATGGGGACATAGCATGATGCTTCTCCAATACCTCTTGCTCTCCGCTAACCATGGGATGGCCATTGGGATGCAAATGAATATGGCATTTGCAATGACCAAGAAAAAGAAGGAATATACAGGCACAAGATGGACTATATACCCTTTTATGTCACCAACAGAATGCCATCTTATAGATGTACTCTAGTTTGGAAAACCCAAAGGACTCTAGCCAATGCATATTCTGCATTTGGAGCAATGGCAACATCATTTTAACCTGACTTGATGCAATTAAAGGTGGTGATAAGCATTTCTCACGCCAACCCATCAACTCCTTTTCCATCAGATATGGCGGCTGGTGGCATCCTTGTCAATAGGAAAGTGATTCCCTGACAGGTTTTATAGGAGCTATCCAACATGGAGAACCTATTTGGGAAATGGACTTCAGCACCTCGGATAGGTTTTTTAGGCTAAGAACCAAAATCTGGATTCATTATCTCACCAACGTTGGAGCTATAAAGGTGCCACTGTCCTGAAGGAAGATAGGCTTGTCAGGGAGACAACTGGACCCCTTCAGATTTCACTGGCCAGTTTTTATGTCTTATAGCCATCCATAAGTGGTTGTAGGTGGCCAAATAATGGAATGAAGTTTAGGGAGGGATGTTTAGAATTCTCAACCAGAGACCTTTTGTGCTTCCCTAAACTACACATCAGCAGTTAAAGTGGAATCATACTGCTATAACTGTGTAATGTGGAAGGGGCTCTGGTATATCTTGTATGAGCAGAAGTCCAGTGAGTACAGCATGAGGCTAGATGGCTTGGATACAAAAGAAAGACACCACACATTTGGTGCTTAATGAAATAAAGTCTCACTGATGCTATGCTGTTGCTTGTGGCATCATATCTCACTGCGGGGAGAAAGCTGGATGCGTCATTCCTCAACATTCACATTCCAGCATCTTGGAAATCCTTCTCTTGAGAGGGCTGCATGGCTTCCAAAGTATTTTTTTGAGAGGGCTGACTTTCTGTCTTTGCAATGGTGCAATGGCCGCAAACATGAATTCCAATAATGACAACATTGTAAGCCTTGCTTTCCCTATTGCAAATGCTAAGCCAGATGCCAGCCAAAATAAATAATGGTTTGTAGACAGCAGTTGTATTTTGGAGTCAACTGCTCTTTCTTCATGCACTGCAAAAGAGAGCATGATGCAATTCAGGAAACTAGTAAGTCCAAAGAAAGCCGCAAAAAAGACAAGTAGCTGATAGCCTTGAAATGGGTAAAATATGCCAACAAATTGTCTACAATCTGAACAAAAGCTTCCTTCCAATTGCACTCAAATAGGCTATCTCAGGAGCTCAACAGGTCTCAACGTTTATCTTAAGAAGGACCAAAACAGTGAGTGTGCAGAATGCCCTGTACATTGGACCCAACAGTCACCACTGTTGTGTATGTATGTCTGCTAAATACGAATGAAAGGGAATCAGACAAAATCATGGAGGACTGTACATTTATCAGCTATGGTGCTTATACAAACCGTTCATATTCAAAGAGAGTTGCTAGGAGGGAACAGCGAGAGTGTCACAAAAATTGGATTTATTGACCAAGTTAGCAGAAGCTATGTGAGAAGGTGTAGGAAAATAAGTTTATTTCTGCAGACATATGTCCACATGGATAGAGCCAAAGTGAGACAACTAAATAGTTCTCAGAGTTCAGATACTATAACCTTTTACATCTTGGAAACATTAATGTCATAGACCAAATGACATCTTCTCTGTCTACCATTCATCCGATAAAACTGGTGGCAATAGGAGGTGGCTGTTCCTTGGCTTTCTAGTGGTGTTTGGCTGTCCATGGTGGAAAACAGGATCCCACCAAGATACCGGATACCATTTTTTTTTGGTGATACTACAGGCCTCTAATTTGTGCAAAGATTAAAATGGTACAGATCTGAGAAGGGTAAAATTCATGCAGGTCTTCAGATGTTGGTGGACTACAACTCCCACCAGCCCTAGGTAGCATTGCCAATGGTGAGGAATGATGGAAATTCCAGTCCAGCAACATCTGGAGGGCTATTTCTTCTCCTTTCCATGCTGTATCAGGTGATATTTCTGAACTTTCAGGTTACACACTTTTTTCTTTCTTTTCTCCTTTCCCTCCCCATCAAACAAGAGTACGTGAATGCTGACATTTGTAACTCTAAATGGACAAATACGTTTGAACAATATCACTATCAGTTTTTGTATCTTTGCTTTTGTTGAGGAATTCTGAGAGTCAGTGAGGCAGAGTGGTTTGAGTGTTGGATTGCGACTCTCGAGACCAGGGTTTGATTCCCAGTTTAGCCACGAAAGCCACTGGTGACCTTGGGCAAGTCACACTCTCTCAGCTGCATGAGAAGGCCATGGCAAACCTCCTCTGAACAAATCTTGCCAAGAAAGACCAGTAATAGTTTCACCTTAGAGTTGCCATAAATACGAAAAGACCTGAAGGCACATAAGTACAACAGCAAAAGACACATACCACCATTGGTCAGCCTGCCTGGGGATAATGGGAATTGGAGTTGTAGGTACACATAAACAACGTTAACCCCTTCCAACACCAGCAACATTAATTATCGGTCAATACAAACCCCAGAAACTATGCAAATGTCTGAATTATCCAGAACTCTTCTATCAAGTTAAGTAGCAGACTGATGGAAACATCTGTAGAACATGAAAGCTTGCACACTTTCGTGGCATTTGTGTCACATGTAAGATGAGCATAGAGTCAGTTAAACATAACCATAAGTATCCGGAACCTAAGGTTGGAAGCTCCTGTCTGAACTCTGGGGGATGTTTATAATTGAAACATGCAGACAACTCATAAAAATCAAATTTAATTTGACTTTTTAATTCCATCTCTTAAAACCCCTCCTTATAGTTGCTCTCTAGTTGTATTTTTTCCAATGTGTTTAATGTTGGGATAAACTCTCCCCAGAAAGAGGGAGCATCCCTCCCCTTTCAAAAGAAACATTTACTGCCTCAGATAACTCTTAAGCACACTGCTGTCAAAACAATTAGTGTTATTTTTCTATTATCCTCCTATTTGAGAATAAATAGACAGTTTCATGAATATGTTAATTGCCTGGTAAGTGGTGCAGATAAGTATGATGGGGTGGTTTTCACAAACAGGAGAAATAACCCATTGTCTAAAATGTATTGTATATTATATACAGGAGAGAATGGTTTTGCAAATCCTTCTAGATTTTGCCACTGCTGATAAATGAAGAGGTCAGGCTGAAAGAGCTCAGGTTGGTAAAGTTAGGCCACACGTTAATTAAAAATATACATACTAAATCTTGATTGGATTTAAGTGCAACCGAAATAGCACTTGTGCATCCATCTTAAATATTGCAAACTTCATGATTTTCTTTTTTTGAAGAAGCATATTAACTCAGGTTTACAACAATCCAAACGTTACGGCTATATGGGCTTTCTTTCCTCAGCATTTTATGGTAACTTCTGAACGCTTTCAGCTCTCTTTTAAACGTATCTCTGCGCACGGGGTGAAGTGTACGGAGGGCAACAGAAAATCCTCGATGGTTGCATTGAACTAAAGCTGGTGTTGCCAAAAATAAAAACAAAATTCAAAGGGGCACGTTCTTGAAACGTATCCTGACCTAAAGAGAAAAACAAAACAAAACAAAAAGTTTTGTAAAGAGAGAGAGAAGAAATATATCCAAGCAGGGTGAGACTTATCTCTGGGAAAGGGATACATTTCTGAAATAGTTTTGCAGGCGCACAAGTGCAATATTTTTCTTTTGAAAAGCCGAATGCCGCATTCATTCAGAGGGGCCAGATAATTAAAATGTAAATTTAAATATCTATGCTTTTTTTGGCTTTTGTGATTCCCTCTCTCTCTCTCTCTCTCTCCCAGCCAGATCCCCATTCCCTTCCCACCCCACACTTTTTAAGTTAGTTGTCTTTGCAAACATGTGGTCAGCTGTTGTATTCACATATGGTCAAATGATCAAAGTCTGAAGTCTTCTCTAATTGTCCCCTGCTGCTCTTCTCCTCTCTCTGCCATCAAGGGCCTCAGCAGGTGATATGAAAAGCCTGAGAAATACTTCCAAGGAGAATGAGCTATGGAGAGGCCCAAACCGAGTTCAATAAAGACTTCCAGTACATCACCCTGACAGTAAAGCACCACTTGCAGGGGGAAAAAAGGTCTGGTGAGTTCTTAGTTGTTGTGGGTTTTTTTTCCTCCCTTCTTCTTTTTCTTCTTCCCTCCCCCCTTCTTCTCTTTTCTTTCCTCCTGACCTCTCATCACTCTGCATATAGTTCTGAAAGACACAATGGGGGGAAAAATAAAAAGAAGAATAAGGAAAAAAAGGAAAGTGTTTAAAAAGCAGCAACGACTAGGTCCAGGTCTTTTTGCAGATGTTCAGAACCGGACCGTTCCAAGTCGAGTTGCATGTTTGTTTATTGGACTGGCTTAGGAAGTAGATTAAAGTCTTCACCCCCCCCCCACACACACACACACTTTTTTTCTTTCTTTTCTCCTTTCCCTTCCCATCAAACAAGAGTTCACATGTTTGTGGAAATCGTGACAGGTCTTTTCACTCCCGCTTGGCATTGTTTGCCAAAGCCGGGAGCCACTTTGCCAGATGGCTACTTTTATTGTCACCCGTGTTTACACCTCCCGATTGGATCAAGCCAAGACCAAATGGTGTGAAGACTTTAGAGGACTTAAGGAAAAGTAAATCCATACTTCTGGTCTCCCAGGGCCTATTCAACTCCAGGCCCTTAACACTCTTCCCAAGAGGTACTCCAGTCCATGGAATGAGAAGCAAAGAAGAGTCCATTTCAAGGGCCTCCCCAGCCCCCCAATCCAGATCCTTCCTTCCTTCCTTCCTTCCTTCCTTCCTTCCTTCCTTCCTCTCTCTCTCTTTCTTTCCATTCAACCAGCCCCATTCATCTTTTCTGCCATCAAAATTGTTGGTTGGGTTTCCATGCAATAAAAGCAAATATGACTTTAAAAGAAATAGAGAAGGAAAAGAGGATGGGTATAGTGGGGGGAGATACCTTCAAAACAATATTTTCTTCACATTTAGTAACACGTTTCTTCACATTTTCTTCACATTAACTCTTTTCCAAGTCTATTCATGGTCCATAGACATCTTTCTTTTGGAATGCCTCTTGGGATCCATTTTGGCAAAGTTTAAGCCCTGGGTCTTCTGGTTAATCCATCATGCTGGAACGCAACGCAAATGATGTTGCCCAGGCGTGTTGAAATAAATAAGTCAAAGAAATCCAGGTTACCAGATGAAGAAAGAGGAAATGAAAGGCAAAATTAATATTTTTGGGGTGGGGTGGGGGGAGGAATATGATGGAATCTATAAGGTATTTCTAAGTGGAGTCCTGAGATATTTTGCTGTTTCATGTGAAGAATAATCCTGTCCCCTTCCACTGGCAAAACCCGACTGGAATGACAGTTGAATTCATACCTGAAGGGAGTAAGCAATTTTATGAGACAGGAGGCTGCCTGCAATGAACACAGCTCTCTCCTCCAATGTCATGCAGTCGGCCCTCCACATTACTGGCTTTGACTTTTGCAGATTTGATTATTCATGGATTTGATTATGTTCTCCCTAGGAATTTCTAGGTCCTTCAGCATCCACTCTTTAGTCAACATCTGTCATATGTCACGCTGGAGGACCTAGAGGTTCCTAGAGGCAATGATTCTCTATGCATTTGTAGGTCCTCCAGTGTAATTCTGTGGTCAGCTTCTGCCAGATGTTGACCACAGACATGCACTGGAGGACCTAGAGATTCCTAGAGAGGTAATATTTTAGGTTAAACGTTGTTTTATTTGCGGTTTTCCCACTTTCACAGAGGTCCTGTGCCCCTAGCGCCAGTGAATGTGAAGGCCCCACTGTACTTCCATTTCCCACCATCTGCTGGCAAAGGTGACTGTCTGATCCTGCCTAATGATAGGGCCAGCATGTCTCTGAGAACTTCCTTTTATCACTCGCACAGTTCCACAGCTGATAAGGCATTTGATCTGATTCCAGAAGGATGCTAGGAGTTACTATCCAGAAAAGGAACTTTCCCAAGCACTGCTCAGAACTGTCTTAGGCTGCACCTACACTGTAGAAATAATGCACTTTGACACCACTTTAACAACCATGGCTCCATTCTCCTGCATCCCAGGATTTGTAATTTTGTGTACACCAGCACTCTTTGGCAGAGAAAGCTAAAGATCTCGTAAAACTATAAATCCAGGATTATATAGGATGAGCTACAGCAGTTGTAACCCCTCAAAATAACTTTTCCCAGCTCTGGAATGTTCCTCTGGATTGAACCCAGAAATTCCTCTTAACTCTAGGAGGATTTTTTTTACTTTCCAGTTCATTTTTAACTGCCTTCCTCTTTCAAATTTTTAAACTATAATCCAGGTGTGGGCAAAGTATAGTATTCTAGATGTTGTTGGACTACAACTCCCAGCATTCTCCCCTACTGCCTAGTCTGCCTAGGACTGATGGGAGTTGTAGTCCAGTAACATCTGGAGGAGCTCACTTTGCCCACCTCTAACATAACCGCTTAAGAGGGATCAAGTCCCACTGAATTCAATAGCTGCTACCTATGAGTAGGTATTTCTACAACTGTGCCATTACATCTCCAAATTTAGCTTTTTACCTTTTGATCCCTTCTCCTGATCCTCATCTCTGAAATAGAACTGACTCCTGTGAACTTATTGTATAGTTTGGCTTTGAGTTGAAAAGCGAGGTCTCTGCCCTTGAAGCGATTGCAATCTAAAGCCCCAACTATGCACACTAGGACAACTTTTATGCCTCTGAAGTTAAAATGGCCCCCTTTCAGGATTAGGACTTAAATTTAGATACGGCTTAATGAAAGCTGATAAATGGAGGACGGGTGAAATCACAGGGGCGGGAGAAGATCAGAAGCGGCACAGGAGAAATTACCAATTTATATGAGCACTTTGAAAGCAACGAGGGCATTTGAGAGATTGAGGGCTGGCAAGACCTAGATAAGGTCATCAGATATTTCAAGGAGCGCTGCTGTTTTTCAAAAGGACGTTGGCCCCCTTTTCCTGAACATCACGGTCCCAGTGATCAGAATGTGCTTCGTTTCATGTTCTTCTTGTTCTTAACAGAATTCCAAATTTGAAACCAACAGGAGTGGTAAGACACATCCATATTAAGAGCATGAAGAACCTGCACTAGATTTTATTCCAGGCTCTGATGGACCTATCAAAGGTACCAAAGGTATTTTTGGTTGTTATTGTTGTTGTTCACTGTCCTTGAGCTGATCTTGATTCATGGCCACCCCATGAGTGAGACATCTCTAAGACCCTCTTCTCCCACTGCTTTGCTCAGGTCTTGCAGATTCAAACCTCCCTGATTGAGCCAAACCATCCTCTCTTTCTACTGCCTTCCACTTTTCCTAGCATTATGGTCTATTCTAATGAGTCGTGCTTTCTCATGATATGTGTCCAAAGCAGTTTAGTCTTCCTGGCCTCTAGGGAGAGTTCAGGCTTGATCTGTCCAAGCACCCATTTGTTTGTCCTTTTGGCCATCCAGGGACATAGCTAGGATTTTAGGAAGGGGGGTTCCAGACTAAGTGCCACCATTATAATGGGGCTTGGGTGTGGTGGCGCAGCAGCACACACCATTCATTTTTCTAATGGAAGGGGGGGGGGTTCCGGACCCCAAGAATCCCCCCCCCCGGCTACATCCCTGGGCCATCCATAGAATGCTGAGCACTCTTTTCTAGTGCCACATCTCAAATGAATTGATTTCTTTCTCTTGGCTTTCTTCACGTTGTGCACGGCAGTTTGCATATTATGCAATGCAATTGTGACCACGCACCAGCTCTAGTCTTTAGATCTCTAGTTTGAGAAGCTTTGATTTAAAAGACTCCAAAGGACCAACCCTTCCTTCCTGAAACATAAACAGTGAGGACTAGTGGGCTCAGAAGCTTCCAGGAGCCATGGGATGCTGAATGTTCTGGGAAAACTTGAAGTAGGCTCACTTCCTAATTTCTTCAACAACTCCCATAATCCCCAACTGCATTGGATAGGGGGTTCTGGGAGTTGTAGTACCCAAAGTTCTTTCTGCCCAGAAGTCTGAGCACTCCTGTTAGCAAAGGTAGGCACACTCTGATGCTGTATTATAGATTCTACTTGGTGAGGTGAACTCCAAAGCAATAGTTTTCTCTTCTCATGGTAGGCTTTGCAAATTCTCCCTTTTCCTCTCTCTCTCTGTTTCCCCATCCCTCTCTCTTTCTGATCTTCAATGCTACATAATGGCAAAATGCTGGTCCTTCCTACCAGACAGTCTTTCATCTGCAACGAACTCTTGGCTTGCACGCCTGTTATCCCTGCTGAGATAAAGCAAGCAAATGAAACGGTTGCAAAAGTACACACTATGCAAATGAACTGCAAATAAGCTCGATTCCTTCACCAAGTTGTGATGAAAAGCGATGGTTGGGGGGAACGGGTGGATGGGGCGGGGGACAGTTGGAAGGGCTGCGGCAAAAAGGGTTTGAAGTCTCTGGATCCTGAAGTATTATTTTCAGAAGAGGGAAATGTGTTTTCTCTCTGACAAAAAAAGGAAGTTGGGTTATGATAATAGAAATTCTGGTTACTTTGGAATGCTGGGACTCTCCGAGGCAAAAGATTAAAGGGAGAGGAACAATAGAGTGGTAAGAAGCTGCTTTTTTTTTCCTTTCCTTTTCTTTCCTTTTCTTTTCTTTTCTTTTCTCTTTTCTTTTTTTAGTAAGGATACTCAATGTAAATGCAAAACAGGCCAGAGGTTACAAAGTTAGCCTAACTGAAACACACCCACACCCACACGCTCTCACCCTTGTTGATCACAACTTACTGGGGTTACTGGCGGGCTAAAGATGGATTTTCTTTTAATCCAGGATTGGAGAACCTTTCCCCATTTTCAACCCCCATCTGCCAGCTTCTTTGGCTCTTATCGCTCACCAGTGATTGGAGATAAGAGATAAACTTGAAGGCCTAGAAGCTGTTGCGTGGAATTCCCAGTCCTTTGCTTTGTTGCCCTGGGATTCACGCCAATACCAATAGGCCAAGAATCAAACTGTACTTTGCATGTCTGAAACCCATTCTGTTTAGGGTTAGGAGACTGAGTGGACCTTCGCAGAAGGTCTGCATTTTGTTTGTCAGGTATGTCCATGCAGGTAGGAAACCATGGCCCTAACTTTACTTGGTTAGTCCCAGCTAACATTGACACATTGACTCAATTGATGAATGATGAACCAACCCTTCAGTAAATCTCAATGGTTCAATGGGTTTATTCTAATTAATTTCAATGTATGGTGGGACTCTCATAGGATTTTCTGGGCAAGATTTGTTCCAAGGAAGTTTGCCATTGTGAGAGAATATGACATGCCCAAAACATCTTGTAGCTTTCCACATCTCATATAGGATATGCTTCTGAGTATTTACACAAAACACTACTTCTCTGAATTTGGATGCTCTATGTAATGGTTTGAGCATAGGACTAAAACTATGGAGATCAGGATTCAATTCCCCACTTGGCCATGGAAACCCACTGGGTGACGTTGGGCAAGTCACACACCCTCAATTCCAGAAAACTTATGATAGGGTTGCCTTAGGGGCACCACTAGAAACCACCTTGCTGAAACTGTGCATATGCAACCCCCTCCTTGCTATCCCAGCAAGGCTGAGGCAGAGCAAATGCTGTGTCAAATGCACTCTCCTAATGTCTGAAGCAACTTGAAGGCACACAACAGCAACAGCAACCTTTTCCAAAACTTTGAATGTCCCTTATATGATTCGTGAACATATCAGCTCCTGCTTTCCCAAATCACGTAGATTAAGCCAAGTTCCAAATCTGTCCTTATTCTTCCCATTTATCTTTATAGGTAATTGGAATCACTGGAATTATATTTCACACTCATCTCCAGTAATCTGTTGGTTGCAACTTGGTGGGAATCAATTCCTAATGGCAATACCTTCAGACCAGACCATGAAAGGTAATGCTCACAGCAAAAGATACAGCTGTGTCTTGCACAAGCATTCAGAAACATGTTTCTTCAATTTAAATTTTTGGTATTTATATATATATGTGTGTGTGTGTGTGCATTAAAAAAGTTAGCACAGCATTGGGAACGAGGGACAGATAACTTGCAAGGAGATTTACCTAACAGCATCTAGTACTTTTGTTGTTCAACATAGAGTCGGGCACCATAGCAACCGCTAGATCCCATACTGTTATGATACCTCAGAGAGGCGCATTGTCTTGTAAAAAAGAAACACTAACCTTGAGATCGGTATGCCAATTCCTCAAACAGTTAGCAGCAATTTTCTTTTTAGAGCTGCTCTCCATCTTAATGGCTTCGTATTTCACGTCAGTTTATCTGCATCTGGAAACTGGCTTGGAGAGGCTTTGTGAAAATTTTAATTAGTGTCAAGATAAATTTATCAAAGGCGCAGATCTGATTTAAGCACCCGTTGCTGAAACTGTGCATACACAACCCCCCTTGCTATCCCAACAAGGCTGAGGGAGACCAAATGCTGTGCCAAATACGCTCTCCTAATGTTTTGTTTAGACAACTGCAATGCATGGGCCTGCCTTTGAAGACTACTTAGAATCATAGACTTGGAGGGTGCCCTGAAGTTGTCAACTAATAGTCAATCGGCCTTCCATTAATTGCTCTTGTTGGATAGAGACAATCTGAGCATAGTAGTCCATGGACTGATAACTTTCTGTTTCGATTACTGCAATGCAGAGCTGTTCTTGAAGATGGTCTAAAATGTTGTGGTTGTTGTGTGCTTTCAAGTCATTTCCAACGTATGGTGACCCTAGTTTGAATTCAAGACATTGCTGCTATCTTTCAAAGTCCTCAGTGGTTTGGGACCCAGATATTAGAGGGAATGCCGCTCCATTGACATACTGTATGTGTCAGATCATTAAGGTCATTAAGATATTAAAGATCTGATGGATGTGGGTCCTCCAGTTTCCCACTGTGAACAATGCAGAGACCTGGTTGGCACTGGACTTGGTTGAGGTTAGATTTGGGCTTCTGCTTTCAAAAATGAAATTAATATAGAGCTGTGACAATTACAAAGGTATGGGACTGATATAACTATGTAGTGCAGATACACTTTTAATAACTCCTGATGAAGTTTGATTGGACAGAGCCATGCACAAACATGGGATTTATGATGACTTCTCTCTGTTTGTCTGCTTGGCAATGTGATTGCAATTTCAGAAGGGCTGGGGCCATGACGAACGACTCCAGCCTGGAGAAGTTGCGGATGACAAGGCATTGCGGCTGGGTTGCCATTGCCTCTTTCCCCTCTCCTGGGATTCCCACACTGAATCATCAGCAAAAATGCGAGGCATGCCACTGAGAGTGGGGAAAAATGTTGGACTAAGCCAGAATCATAATTTTGGGAAATGGGGATGGGGAGGAGGGCAGGTTGGAGATTTTGTTCTAAATGTTTCAAGAAGGAAGCTATTTTCACATACACGGCATTTCATCCACTCTCTAACTTTTCTTCACAATTGTACAGATAAATGCGCACACCAAGAGCCAGCATGGTGTAGTGGTTTGAGCATTGGACAACACCTCTAGAGACCAAGGTTCAAATCTCCACTCAGCCATGGAAACCCACTTGGGTAAGTCACATTTTCTATGCCTCAGGGTAAGGCAAAAGCAAACACTCTGAAAAAATCTTGCCAAATCCTCCCGATGATGATGATGATGTTTATTTATATCCCACCTTCCTCCCAATACAGGGACTCAAGGCGGCATGATACTGAAGATGCTCAACTCTCAACTTTATGTTTATTTTGTTCTCCATACCTCTTGTTGCCCTTCTCTGAATCCTCTCCAACTTGTCTTCGTCCTTCTTAAAATGAAGCATCCAAAACTGAATGCAATACTCCAGGTGAGGTCTGACCACTTGGACTACAAGCACACCTGGCAGTTTAACAGCACTTCATGTGCAACTTTGCTTCCGCAACCTTGAACTGAAGGCAGAATTTCCACACCAGGCAAACTTCTCCGACTGCTTCCCTTTGGAGGAATTTACCCAACTGTAAGAAGTGAACAGGATTCTGGCATCATGTTGACCTTACAGGAGGCAAGGTAGAATAAAACATACAATTCAGATGTCTAGCTACATAGAAACACCATCACGAATGGCTTCCAAGTTGTCATAGGCTCGCCACATTGCAAGTGGCATGCTGGGAGGAATCTGGAGTGCTAAATTTCACAAGTTCCTTGGGAAGCAAGCTATCTATGTTCTCAATTTCCCCAACAACACCCACTTCACCATGTTTTTAAGCTGGGGAGGGGAGTGGGGGAGGTCTGGGAATAACTCATGAGCCGGGGAAGCATTCTCTGTCTGGAAACGATAATGGACAGATTGGCCATGCGCGTATTTCCATTGTTCTGGAGACTCTACTTTCCCCCCCTGAGTGTCACTCCGAGACAACGCTTTTGGAATGAAGCATGCCTGAAACATTAATGAGCGAGTAATGTTTATTGCAAATAATTGAAATGCAGAGCTATTTCTGCTGAGGGAGGGGGAAGGTTATTATTCCTCTCTCAGAGGATAGATGGATCCCCAGGTTCATTTAGCTTAGAAGTTACAGGGTTTCATGCTGCTCCCATCGGTGGTGCTGGGATTAAGACTTCTTGTCAGCCTGGGCATGTGGAAACTTTCAGGCGTAAACTGATTCCTTCTGAGAGGCATCATTACCAGCAAATCTACAGCATTCCCGCAATTAGTACCTAGGTAGACAATCTTGACGCAACTGGATCACATTTCCTCTCCCCCTCACTTTCTTTGTCCTGCGACTTAGGGGTCTCCAGCGGATGGTGTGTGTCTCAGGATCTGTGTAGGAGTATCTAATCGCAAGTAATAAATACACCTTTCCCCGTTTATTAAATGTTCTCATTCCGGTTAGTTGCTGGGGGTATGGCTACCGTATCGGACCCTGGCAGAATGACAAGCAATTAAAATACCAAGATGCTGAGCCGCGGTGGAGTATTTTCTCACAGGGAGACCTCTGAGCTTTGCCTGCTTCTGACATTGTTAGTTATTGAATCAATTACACAAGATGGGTTTGACAGGTGTAATTATGGAGTTCTAGGGTGATTATGTACGGCCCGTCATACAGACCAATGCACAAGCCTCTTCTCTTTCACTCATTTCAGCAGCCAGCACCTTCTCAAGAGGAGTGTCAGAACTGAGCAGGCGCTTAGGAAAAGAACAGAAACAAGCCCCAAATCTATCATATGAGCAGGACTGAGTCAACATCAGATGGGTGAACATCATGCGCAGTGGTTGAGAATTTGAACCTTTTTTTGAGTAAAGCTGACTCTGACTTAGGGCAACCCTAGCAATGGGTCTTCATGGCCAGATTTCTTCAGAGGAGGCTTGCCACTGCCTTCCTCTGAGGCTGAGAAAGTATGACCCAGTGGGTTTCAATGGCTGAACCCTTGTTTCTGGGTTTTTACTACTGAACTACACTTGCCCTCAAAAGAGAGTTTTGTTGGCAAGATGTCTTCAGAGGTTTGTCATTGCCTTCCTCAGAGGCCAGGAAATTGTGACTTGCCCAAGGGTACCCATTGGGTTTTCATGGCTGAGTGGAGATTTGAACCATGGTCACCCAGAGTTCTAGTTCAAGACTCAGACCACTGCACATTGCTGTCTTCCATTTTAACCACCAGAAAACAAAACAAACAAACAAACAAAACCCAAAGTGATAATGTCTGGATCTTGTTTCAGCAATATGGATATAGGCTGGAATCCTGTTGGTGTCTTATGGATGTGCAACGTCCTTTATGGAAGAAGTTGGACATTTTAAACTGATGCAGAATGCCTATTATTTTTTAAATCTATATAGAATGTCTTTCAGTTCAAGAGTGCAAGATGGCATGGAGTTGTACATGTGATGGGATTTGGTGTGCAGATATACATGAAAGATGAGCATTTAGTTGTGCACATTCCTTGTGCATCCGCAATGCTCAGCACAAGAGCTGTGTAGTACAATCAGTGTATGAGTCCCCATGCTTACTTGGAGGGGAGTAATGTCAAGCTCCTCAAAATCGGAGACTTTCAGCTGTTGCTGGAAAATATACAAGTTGTGGACCAGTTCTGCAGTTAAAGGTCCTGTTTTGGTGAAGGCTGAGGAGCTATTCACTTTCCTGACCTGTTTATTTAATCTTGGCCGGTGCCTGGACTTTCCCCAGCATCTGTAATGTAAAGTTATATCATGTTTGCAAGGACAGCAGAAAGGATGACATAAATCACAAACCCTCCGCAAAACATCTAGTTTCGCACCTGCTGATTCTGTAGATGGATTGAAATGGAAAATAGGAAAGAAAAGGAATATGGATGTCAGGGAGCTGGAGATCCAGCAGAAGGGATGGGATGTCAGCCATAAAACTGGAACACATACAAGGGTTCTGGTGCTGCCTTTTAATGTGTCTCCAGTTTTTACTGGCAGAACCATTGCTATCAGACATTGACCAAGTCAATCCCAGTTGACTCTCTGATCTCATATCTTTGCAGGTTACAGAGCTTGAGTTTTTTGGTGTGTAGCTATTGGAGGAGAGATAAGGACATTCCCCTATTCAAATAAGAATTTTGCCCACCATTAAATTTTTCTCCAGTCCCCAAATTTGTTGCATGCCAGTTTGCACTTTGAACACTCTCTCTCTCTCTCTCTCTCTCTCTCTCTCTCTCTCTCACACACACACACATATACACACACATATACTTTGTTTACATTCCATTGATCACTCTTCCTCTCCTCTTTTCTTTGGATGCCTAAATTGTATTTCTGAATATTCAATGGAAGCTTTACGTTACTACAGTCCTACAAATTAGGGAACAAAAGGAAAATTTCAATGGGGGAAAGAAGTCATATTTGGAGAAGGACACCCTCATTTTGCCTCCTCTCCTGGCCTTTTGCTCTCTTTCCAAAAACATTGTCCTCTGACTGGAGAGAAATCTTGGCAATGTTGGTTTTTTTCCTCCTGTACAGAAAGGATTGCTCCAACTGTTACAGTCCAGCACTAGGAAATGGTATAATCTTTCCCATAATTGCTGGAAACATCAGTTTGTATGATACTTGCAGGATGACGGAAAGAATTTCTAGGTGTATGCAAAATAAAGGAAATGAAGTCATCTGGCAGTGATTAGTAGTTAAGTAGTTAAAGTGATTAGGTAAGAATCCAAGCTTGCGTCAATCAATCAATCAGATTAAATAAAACTGAGCTTGTTTCAATCAATCAGTCATCAATTTGAAAAATTTATCTCTCACCTCTCATCCCACTAGAGCCTTAAGATAATAGATACCCACATTTAATGCTTAAAAGACAAATAAAAATATTGAAAAACACACTAAAAGGACTTCTTAAAGATGTTTTTAAAACACTTGGTTTTAAGAACTGAAAGCCATGCGAAGTAACATTGGCGGGTTACAGACTGACATTAGGGACGTCCTGAGGACGTCCCAGTTTGAAAAAGGGGCGTCTCTTCCAGACGTCCCTAACCCTATCATGGACAGAGTTCGTGACAAATGGCGGCGGTCGTTCCACACGGCCGCCACCATATTGATGTAGCAGACGCTGTGCATCCGCACGTCGCGCACCAGAAGTGATGCTGTGAGTGCGCGACTAGCGCCTCGCGGCGTCTCTTACGGGGCCCAGGAAGGAGCGCGATTTCTGAGCTCCTTCCTCGGAGTGTCCGGGAGCCGCGCGGTTTGGCCGCTGCGGCTCCCGGACGCTGCAAGCGGAGGCGGAGCCAGACCACTGCAATCCGGCAGTCTGTAACGCGCCATAGTTTAGTTGCTTGGCAGAAGGGCCAGGGCCAGTCTAACTTCTCTTGGGAGAGAGATTCACAGACTGCCACAACAGAGTTGGCATCTCAACTAATCTACTAAGCCTTGGTTGGTGGTAGGGGATGCAGAAGATGGCATCCACTGTTCGGCCATGGAAAGCCACCGCTGGACCTTGGGCAAGTCACACTCTCTCATCCTCAGAGGAAGGCAATGGCAACCCCTCTCTGAAGAAACATTGCCAAGAAAACCTTGTGATATGTTCCCCTTAGGGTCACCATAAGTCAGAAAGGACTTGAAGGCACACAGCAACAACCTACTATGTAGAGAGATTTTGTAGCACTTTTGAGACTAACCAAAAGAAAGACATTGGTAGCATGAGCAGAGTAAAAATAAAGCTATTATTATTATTATTAATCATTATTACAAGATCTCTTTCTGTATTGATTCTACAGTCTAACACGGCCATATCTTTGAACAACAGGCTAGGTTTACTTGAGCTGTCTCACTTCAAGAACACTGCGAGTAGGGAAAGTATATATTTGGCCAATTTTGTTTTAAAAAATGCAGGGTTTGGGAAGATTTGGAAGACTAGTGGAGTGTTCCAGGGGCCACATGTCGGCCACAAGACTACACTATGCCCACCCTTGTGCTAGTGGTCCATGCATACCCGTGAAGCCAAAGAGTCTGAAGAATGTAGTGGAATGGGAAACTCTCTAGAGAGAAGGGAAGTCAATCTTCTTCTCTTTGGTGTGCTGGACTTTCATCTTTCCTTTTCAACAGCCCTACCGGCAGCTTGTTTTCTCAGCTTCCAGTGCTTGGCCCTACCCCTACGTCCTCCTCCTCCTCCTTGTTTATCTCCCCTTTCATTCCAAGTGTTTTGCCATCATCATCATCATCATCATCCCTGGGTGGTCCAACACCTTTCATTTGTCTGTCCTGAATCTCTTGCCAACTCGGATGCCTCTGTTACAGGAGAAGGAGAAAAATTGTTGGGTTGGATGGAAGACATCCTCTTATCCCTTATTCTCACATCATGAACCATTTTATAAACTGCTTGGAACAGGGAAAAGCCTAGTGAAAACTTTAGCTTGCTTGCTCATCGGTCCTAGAGTTATGGTCATTTGGCACAAGGGACTGAAGCAGAACCATCTTGAAATATTATAGTAGAATATGGAGGAAGAACTGGTCCGGTTTCTGTAAATCCGCTCCTCCCATCCAGCTGCCTTGTTTTGACAGAGGGTTTTGTTTCTGACTCCAAACTGATCCCCTGTGGTTTGTTCCAGCTTTAGCCAGATGGTTCAGTCCAGGAGTTCCACCACGTCTTTCTTGTCTAATATAAGATAGCCACATGGCAAAGAACTTTGTTTTCTCCTTATCCCTTTCTTAATTGATTTTCAAGGAACGGGTCCATTTGGAACACCCCTTCCACACCTGATAGGTTTGTCTTTGGGTCTCCATAAATCAGAAAAGACTTGAAGGCACACAACAAACCTCCTTGAGTCCTGAACTGGAAAAAAGGCAGAGATCTGCTCCTCCTCTGGAATCCAGGGATTTGTAGTTTGGTGATGCACCAAAGTTCTCTGGCAGAGAATGCTAAACACCTCCCAAAAATGACCTACGATATAATAATAATAATAATAATAATAATAATAATAATAATAATGCATATATTTATATCCCACCTACTCTGACTAGGACCGAGGCAGCTTACAGTAAAACAGTACAACACACAATAAAATAACAATACACAATTATCCCAAATCCTACCCTTCCCTCCTTAAAATAACGATTAACTCACAAATGCATTAAAAGATTCATACTAAAAATAATAATAATAATAAACTTGCCAACACAATTAGAGAGGTATCAAAATGCGATAATTGTGCAGTGTGGAAGGAACACTGTTCCAGACAGGTAGAATTGGAGTTTGAGAGGGCAAAGGTGGAAGGAAGATGGAGACAGGGTGGGGTGGGTCTGAATTAATTTGGTTGATCCAAATTGGAATAGACCCAGGGTATCCATGTGTTGACACACAACATACACACACACACAACACCCTTGATTCAATAGTTCTTCTCCAGTTGAGACTAACATTCGGTTGCAATGCCTTACCTCTTGATCACCCACTAGCAATTCCTGACCTGTGCTGGAGGCCACTGGGATTTTAACACAAACATGCCAGATTCCTTGAAGGTGATAATTGCCCATTTTCTCTGCAAGGGGTATGTAAAGAAGAAGAAGGAGAAGACCAAATCTAAGCCATCTTGCATCTTATGAGCTCTGCCTGAATACCTATACCACCTCTGAAATAACAAGAATATTAAAAGATTGCTACTTGCAAAAATAACAGGAGGCGAGTGGTGCCTTAATTTTGACAGCTGTCGGTACTCTTGACATTTACATGGTAAATGCAGAGGCTCACACATTCTGTTCAGAGGAGCCTCAAGACCACAATGTGACGAAGTAATGGTGATCACCATTGGACTGGCCAAGAGGCGCAATTGCAGAGAGATGGATCCTAATAACGCTAAAACGACTGACATATAGTTATGATTATAATTATGATTGTGGTTATTATTTTTCAGCACAACCGCTGTTTGCAAGGCTGCTAGTCAGTTGGTCTGTTGAGATGAGCAGTGAAATCCACATGTGGACCAATGGAGCGGAATGTTTTGGGTGTTGGGCTAAGAGCCTGGGAGTTTGTGTATGTGCATTGTGTGCCTTCAAGTCATTTCCAATTTATGGCAACTCTAAATGCATGATTTGTTCGGAGGAGGCTTGCCATTACCTTCCCCTGAGACTGAGAGAATGTGACTTGCCTAAGGTCACCCAGTGGGTTTTATGGCCAAGCAGGAACTGACTAGAGTTCAGATCTCCACTCAGTCATGGAAATCTGTTGGGTCACACATTCTCAACCTCAGAAGAAGGCATTGAACAAACCCTGCCAAGAAAACCCTATGCACACCTCCTGTGTAGCCCTCAGTGAAATACTACTTTTGTGCAACATCTCTAAAAGCATGATCTCTTACATGACAATATTTGTGCACCAACAAGATTACGATGCCTAAAGCAGAAGCTAGACTCTGGCATCATGACACGTAAGAAAACGTTCCTTGGCTTTAGCGTCTGTTCTTCAGATTGCAAAGAGACTGAAAGTGAACTGTGTGAGCCACTTGAAAGTGTAACCATATAATGGAGGCACTCGACACAGATCCCCATTAGCTGCTAAAAGAGTTGCGGAAAACATGAAGCCAATCGCTAAGTGAATAAAGAGTAAATAAAGAACCATTATTCCTTAACCGCTTCGATGGATGAAAGCGAGGGTTGCTCCTAGCAGCATTGTGAAAATCTGCAACTGGAAGGTGATATATAATGGCACATTGGTAATTCTGATAACTCCAGCCAAATTATTTACAACACAGACACATAAACTAATAGTGCAGGACTGGGAAAGCCAACATCATTTCCAATTAGTTGAGCTGGTTAAGAAAACCCTAATATATTCTAAATGATGAAAGCTCACCTAAGGAGGTCGGCTAATAGATGGCAGGCTGGAGACACGATGGAAACTTGAAACCTCAGACATCTCTGGGAATCGTAATTCATGTTAAGCTGTGTCCATCTCTTTAAAACAACAAAAAGAAAGAAAGAAAGAAAGAAAGAAAGGAAAGAGGTCTGAGTTCAGAGGTGTAGTGCTACTGTTGTGCTGCCTTTATGGCCTGGGAAAAACATGTGGAGCTCATGTTCACACAGAAAATAAAAAGGTGAGATTGCTTTATAAGAGAGAAAGAGATTAAAAACATCTTTGTTTTAAAACGTTTGTGCCAGATGCCTGCTGGTATCAGATACATGTGTAAGTTTCCTTAGTTGTAATTTGTTGGCTATTGTGCTATGAACATGGCTTGACACATGGCTGTTTAAGCAGAGGTCCACAAGTGTATCCATTTCTCCTGGGTTTAAATTTTATTCTTATTCTCAACTACAGGAGACCCAGCGTGATGTATCGGTTTGAGTATCGGACGCTGGTTCTGGAGACCAAGGTATGAATCCTTGCTCCATCAAGGAAACCTACTAGGTGAACTTGGGCAAGTCACACTATCTCAGCCACAGAGGAAGGGAAAGACAAACCCCTCTGGACAAATCTTGCCAGGAACACGCCATGATATGGTTGCCTTAGGGTTGCCATAAATTAGAATGGACTTGAAGGCAGACAACAACAACAAACTAGAGAACGGCCATTGAGTCAACTGGATTTATCTATGTCTGGACTCAACATAGTATGTCTATGTCTGGACTCAACATTGGATTTATCTATGTCTCGGTCAACAGCCATTGACACCATTGGATTTATCTATGTCTGGATTCACCATTCAACAGTTGATTCAATGGGTCTCCACCGGCTGGAATGGAACAAGATGATTCAAGCCATGCAGCTGCACATTCTTGGACGACACACAATTCTTCATCAGTGCTTCCAATGCACCTCATTATTTCTTGAGGTTGCAGAAAGAGCCACAGTGCATTCTCCATTCATTGCATTATGGATCAAGTAGCAGGCACACTGGCAGATACACCTTTGGTTGCACAATGTTGGGATAAAGAAGAAGGTTGGTGTGGCACAACCACTATGTAACTACCTTGTACTTGTTCTGCACCTTCAAGTGAACGTGCCACAACCCTACGGTTACCCTATCTTGGAATTTGTACCAAGATTTGTTCAGAAGGGGTTTCCCATTACCTTCCTTTGAGACTGAGAGAGTGTGACTTGTCCAAGATCACCCAGAGGTTTTCCAGGGCTGAGCCTGGTCTTCCAGATTCCTGATCCAAAATTGAAACCACTGCACCACACCGGCTCTAAAAAAATTATATGATTGTCTTTCAAAGATTTAATCAAAGGAGGTTTGCTTTCCTCTGAAGCTGAGAGAGGGCCCTTGACCAAAGTCACACAGGATTCATCTACACTGTAGAAATAATGCAGTCTGACATCTCTTTAGCTGCCATGGTTCCATCCTATTGAATCCTGGGATTTGTAGTTTTGTGAAGCACCATCATTCTTTGGCCAACACAGTTGTAGTCAATGGACACCTTTTCCCCACACGATCCACATCAGATATGTTAAGAAGCATAGCTCTAATTAGTCTATGGAAATGGTCATGGAGGAACAGGTGAAAGTTATGCCAATATGAGGGTTTTCCAGTTTTATCCTCCTCCCCGTTCACATGCATTTAATGTTTGTGAGCCATTTGTTCAACCTGTCTTTCCATGTGGTTGGTTAAACCTCTGTTTCCTTTGAATTCACAAAATACACATTCCTAAGGAAACCACAGGATGTTTTCAGATGCTTACTTACATCTCCTTTTATTTTTATTTTCTTTAAAAAAATTATCAGTTCAGAGGAAGGAAAGGAAGATAAAGGAAAAGTTCTGCCCATGCAGACAGTCAAATTATGAAAGGGATTGTCAAAAGACAAACTGGATGGGAAAAAAAAAGTTTGCTACTAGCCACACATGCAATGCTTTTTTTTAAAAAAATGTGGCTTTTGATCCAATAACAATTATAGTCTCACCTGTCAAAAAGTATTTAAGGATCCTTTAAATCCACGGCACTCTGAGTGCTTAATGCACAAACCAAATCCTTATGCGAGAGTGAACTATTTCTTCTCTTGACAGATGGTTTTCACTCAAGGTTTTCACTCAAGGTTCCCTTCCAAAATGAATACTGTTATATTAGGTTCAAACAACAACAACAATCCTGGACCTTTCTAGAAATTAATTAATTGTTGTTGTGTGTTTTCAAGTCATTTCCAACTTATGGCAACCTTAAGGTAAACCTATCACAGGTTTTTCTGAGGCTGAGAGAGTGTGACTTGTCCAAAGTCATCCAGCGGGTTTCCATGGCCAAGCAGGGAACTGAACCCTGCTCTTTATGTGCCAAAATAATTTGCTACACAACTTGGCATGGTTGGGTGAGGAGTGCTACAGTTGGCTATGAATTCTTCATCCATGGATTCAACCTTCCACATATACAGTCCAAAAAGCAAACCTCGATTTTGCCATTTTGCTATTTTATATAAGGGGCACTATTTTACTAGTCCATTGTATTTAATGGTACTTGAGCATCCATGGATCTTGATATATGAGGGGGGTCTTGGAACCAAACTCCAACGTATACCAAGGGCTCACTGTATTTGCTATGTAACATGGCCTCTGGTGGTAGAATGTCTTGGGTTGCTCTCGAGACCCTGAAATACATACAGACAGATGTGGACACACAAACACAAACACTGATCTCAAAGTACGTCTCAAAAATTCTCTTTTTGCAAAGTGGCCTGACTCAGTACAGAGTGTCTTGCACTTTTTAGTGCTCAGGGGAAGGAGAAGAGGCGAAAGAGTGAGAGCGAGAAAGAAAAAAGTAAGTTTGACTAAAGGAGCAAAACTAGAAAAAAGTGATCTGTGTGTTGCTACTTTGACCAGAAATCTAGGCCAAGCCCCAAGCGTTTTCCCCTGTTGCATTCCTGAGACCATAGCCTCACATCGAATAGGATCCTCATTAAAAACTGAACTCCCTTCTGCTGTTTCACTCATCGCACTACTCCAAGCAAGGTTTTTTTTGCCATTGGATGGATTTCATTTTTAAAAGGAAGGAAAGAAAGAAACATCATCATCCTGTCTTGTAAACGCTGGAAGCAGTTGAGGAAGCAGAAAGGTCTTCCTTCTTCTACTCTTTTGCCATTGGCAGTGGTTCTGTGTTCTTAGAAATGGAGAGAGAAGATGGATATTGGGGATACTGGTCATTGACCAGGAGAAGCTGAGTTCACTGAAAAGAAGAACTGAATGGAGAACATGGGGATCTATTTACTTGTTGTGTACATTTAAGCCATATCTGTCACTGGGGCCCGGTCCAGATGGGCCAGAAAGGATGCCCTCGTCACGTGCGAGGGGTGCTTCGGGGCAGAGCTTCCAGATGCCCCGCAACCCTTGCATGTGACGAGTGCGTCAAAATAGCGGTGTCCTGTACACACGGGCACCACCATTGTTACGCAAGCACTGCGTGGCATCCACACAGCGCTGTGCGGTACTTGCGTAACGAGTGCACCAGTGGTGTACTGTGACACACTCATTATGCCGTGCTGCAGCGTAGAAAGAACCTGCTTTTTGCGGGTTCTTTTTCTGCCAGCGGGAAGCCTCGCCATTTGGTGGCTGAGGCTTTCCTCCGGCGGAAAAACAGGCGCTGGCAGGCCGCCCTTTTTGGGTGGTCTGTACCCCACCATAGTGACCCGTAAGCAAACCTATCACATGGTTTTCTGGGCAAGTTTCTTCAGAAAGGCTTTGCCCTTGCCTTCCTCTGAGGATGAGATAGTGTGACTTGCCTTTGGTTATCCAGTGGGTTTCCATGGCTGAACAGGGATTTGATCTCCTGTGTCTTGATCCATCACTGAAACCACTACTGCATGCTGGCTCTTAGTCTATCTATACCTGCTCATAAGGACATAGGAACAGCCTACTGGATGAGACCAAAAGTCTGTCTAGTCCACTATGCTGTTCAGAGAGTGGGCAACCAGGCACCTATGAGATGCCCACCAGCAGGGCATGAATGTGGTGGCACCTTTCATCTCTTGTTCCCTGGACCTCACTGCATCATGGCAATGTGACTTGTGAAGAAGACTTCCCTTCACCAGGTCTGAACCTCCCTCTGTTCATCTTCAGTGGTTAGTCACATTAGGTTCTGCTGTTATCCCCAAACCATCAATCACTTTATGGACCCCTATGGTGTGACCCAGTATGTACCATTTTCTAAGGAAAACACCCTCCTTTTGCCTTCAAGTTGGCTTCAACTCATGGATGAGACATCCAGGACTGGGTTTGTAATGCTGATTCTGCCCAAATTGTAATGGTTTGCATTTTAATCAATTATATTTTAATTTATAACTGTTTTAATCCTTAAAATTGTTTAATTGTTTTTTAATTTTATATTTATGTATTTTAATATTTTGTATTGTTTTAAAATTATATTGCTTTATACTTGTTCACTGCCTTGAGTCCCTATATTGGGAGAAAGGTGGGATATAAGAAAATAATAATAATAATAATAATAATAATAATAATAATAATAGCCAAGACCCCCAGTCCTGAACCTCTATGTCAGGTCCTGCTGAAACATGCTAAACTATTATTCTGTTTTATTGGAACCAATTCCTATTCTTTCCATGTTATTTCTGTCTCTGGTACCCATGAAACCAACACCTTTGTTAACTGAGATATGTGTGTGTATGTATATGGCTTCATGTATGGTGGCTCCATGAATTTCATAGGGTTTTCTTAGGCAAGGAATACTCAGAGGTGGTTTTGCCAGTCCCTTCCTCTGAAATAGAGCCTAACATGTATACTTGTATTTATTCTATAAGAAACAGAGAAATCTTTGGCCATAGGCTACTTGCAAATTGTTGGTTATTGCTTAATCATGGCATTGTTCTGCAGGTTCATGGCCTGTTGCAGTGTCACCGGAGGATGAATAACAATAGAGAGGCGCAGGGTGACACTGGTGTTGTTGTCTGATTTCTTTCTGGCTAAGGAAGAAAATGAAGGTCATAAATCCCCCACAACCAATTTGCCCATTCTCCAAAAGAAATGCAAGCGCTCAGAAACAATTTTGCCCAAAGATGTGGGCTGCCTGTCAGCCATCAAGCAAGTGGAAGAAATCTGAAGGAGAAAATTGATGTGTTTTGCTCGGGAGATTCTTAAGATGGAAGGTTCAGATGAACTTCTGGAAGACAGCTTAATAACTAAGGAGTCAACATCAACAGGGAATGTTAAAATCTGAATTGTAGAGTATCTGCTTCCTCGAGGACTTTAATAAAAAGGAAATGTCTGTTTCCCTGAGCTGTTAGAAGGGAGAAAATAACATTGGAAAGTAAGTGTAAACCATCACCCACCATTCTTTGAAGCCTGCATTGTCTTTTTGTCTTCTTTCTTATCCACCTTTGGGCTGAAGCATCCACCTAAGCTATCATTTCTTCAGCCTTTTCAAGCAGATGTGTTAAATGGACCAATAGTTCTTATATAGTTAGTAGCTCACCTAAATCATTTCCTAGGATGATACTCCCATGCAGTAGTCCTTGGTAGCTATTCTGGTTGTTGCTGTTGTTGTTATTTACCTGCAAGTCAGTTCTGACTTCATTGCTTTCCATGGATGAGTGGGGAATTGAACCATGGTCTCATTATCCAAGTTGACCACCATCTATCACTACATCTTGCAGCAATGAGGTCTAGCTGCAAGATGTAGTGATAGATCAATCCTGCAGTGAGTTCTTTGGCTGTTACAAGAACCTGGAGCCCTTCGGATGGAAGGACTGAGATCTAGCCAGCAAAAGCTGATGTCAGCCAGAGCAGACAGTGCAGGTCTAGAGATGAATCAATGGCCAGATGTGGAACAAAGAAGCCTGGGTTGCTAACACCTCTGGTTCTCTCTGGCTGGAGCCGTCTCATGTTTCCTGTAGTGTTCATTATGTGGCATATGCAGGGCACATGACAAACCTATTATTGAGTCATCACCTTTAAACCGAAAGGCATCTCCTCTCTGTTCTCTCTTTTTCCAATGAAAATAATGTTTAGAAAGAGAGGGGGAAAAGAAAAGAAAAGAAAGATATTTCCCGGGCGAAACCCTATATTGGAAATATCCAAGGCTGG
The DNA here is from genome assembly GCF_019175285.1 of Sceloporus undulatus. NCBI lineage: Eukaryota > Metazoa > Chordata > Lepidosauria > Squamata > Phrynosomatidae > Sceloporus > Sceloporus undulatus. Next base: position 33,173,136 of record NC_056528.1, read on the forward strand.
GCTATAAACTCATAATGGTAATAGAAGGTGAGCACAAGAAAGCAAGTACTCCATCTGTTCCTTAATATCTAAGCCCAACTGGGTGCCATTTTAATGACTCTGAACACTCCCTGTTGTTCCTAGGTACTAGAGAACATATGGTCCGTTTCCCCCCTTTTAACTATGGATTTCCTTGTTTCTACCAGTTGGTGTCCTGGCTGTAATGTATTTTAATGTAGTTTGTGTGTGTGCGAATTGAGTCCAGGGCTGTTCTTAGAGAGGAGTTGCTAATGGTGGAAGCAAATGTCAAACATCTCAAAGGTCTTGTGGGATGGAGAGGCGGGGGAGAGAAACCCCTCTCTCTATACCTTTCCTTTCGTTTTGCGCCACGTCTAAACTCTCCCCACAAAATATTCACAAGAATTCCTCGGAGAGCCTCTGACCGAACCAAACCCAAATATGATTTTGCACCAGAATGAGCCATGGATGATAAATGACCACTTAGTTGCCAATACAGCACAATATTTCAATTTCCTGCCTTCACAGAGGTATTTCCAGAGGTTGTGCGGAGTTCACAGGCACAGTATGGGTTGCCCAAAATGTTCAGCATTAACTGAAACCTTTTCAATTAACCGGACGCATTCCTCCCACCAGCCAGCCAGCTGAAAAGTGAGATGAATACTACTTCTGTGATGTTTGACACGTGCAAACGTTAGTCTTAAATCAGTTGAACATGCTCACGGCGGGGTTCAGGTGAGTCCCCTTAGGTCTAGCCAAAATATCAAGTGTGTCTTAGAATATTCCAATATTCATCCACAGCAATATTTACATAGAAGGGGAAGATTGGCAATGGTGGGTGACTTGCCTTTCATGTCAAAGACTGTTGGCAACCCGCTCCTTTATGGGATGGAGGCTCCATCACTCTGGAGATACTTTCTGGGGAGAAGGGCTCCGATTGGAAATAAGAGCCAGCATGGAGTAGTGGTTTGAGTGTTAAACCACAACACTGAGAGAGCAGGGCTTGAATTTCTACTCAGCCGTGGAAACCTACTGTTTGAACTTGGGCATGTCTCACTCTCAGCCACCTCTGAAGAAATCTGGCCAAGAAAGCCCTGTGATATTATGACTTCAAGGAATCCAACAACGACAATTGTATATATAGTGGTCCCTTGGTATCTACTGTCATTTGGTTTCTCAAGGATGCTCAAGTCCCATTAAATACAGTGGCACAGTCAAATGATGTCCCCTTATATAAAAAGGCAAAATCAAGGTTTGCCTTTAGGAATTTATATACTAGCCTTGGATAGTTAAATCCATGGGTGAAAAAATCTGTGGATATGGAGGGCCAACTGTAAATGCATTGAGGAGCAAATCAAGCTTGAAGTCTCACTAGAAAACAGAGGCCTGTTACAGACAGCCAAAATAAAGCTGCTTCGAGTCACTTTGGAGGTATGGTATTTCAATGATACATGCGTCCTAAGAGTCCAAAGGCCGCACCAAAGCCACGCTCCAGTCCTAAAGACTGGAGTGCAGCTTTGGTGGTGAAGCTTCCAGACTCTTAGGACTCATGCATCATTGAAATACTATACCTCCAAAGTGACTCGAAGCAGCTTTATTTTGGCTGTCTGTAACAGGCCCGAGTGACTAAATTTAGGACTAAATAAAGTCCTGTCCCTCCTGCTGCTGCCTCTCATTCCATTTGTTCCTGGAAAGGTTTTAGTTGATGGGCAAAACCCATCAGTAGGCTTTCAATTTCATTGCTATTCCATAACTGCCTTCCAGCAATAGGTCCCACTGCAGTTCCATTTCTTTCTAGTTGGGTAAAAATATGGTACTAAAACAACAAAGAATCTTGTAACTTTTAAAGACTAGTCAGTTTTATTTGGCATTAGACTTTGTGGGGTGTAGTCCACTTTGGGAGAGGCATCTCCAGTCCAAGAAATGGTCTGCCAAATAAAACCTGTTAAAATTTTAAGGGACTCTGTTGACCTTTGGAGACCTCTTCCAGCAATATTATTCTATGACCTTTGGCTTCGCTGCCCTTTTCTCTCAAGTTCCCATCTTCAGTTTATGACTGTCGGCCTTCTAGCAACACAATCATTTCTTTCTTTGTTTGAGCATGGATTTTTCCCAGAGTTTGGAAAAGTTTTTTAGAAGGGAGGATGGAGGGGGGATTCTGGGCTTTGTAGTCCCCAAAATAGTCTGCCCGAAACTCCAAATTCGCTCGTGCTCCAGTGCCACATTTCTGTACCAATTTCGCTTTTGCCCATTTGCACCTTTCTCCGTTTCGCCCTCTGCATTCCTTTGGAGACTGTTATGGTTTCTTAAGTAGCTTTCATGCTGTGCTGAAGGATTTTAATTTCCTCACTTTGGACTTCAGGGCCTCTTGGCTTCCTTTTCTTCAGCCATCCCACCTTCCTAAGGACAAAGTAATAGCTACTTTTTTCATTTTAAAAAAGCATGGTTCTCTTGCGGTGGACAATCTTATTGACTCCTGAAAACTGCAGCTTGGAAACGTTCCTTATTTTTTTGGATTACTACTCCCAGAATCTTGTGCTGGCTGTGAAATACTAGGAGTTGAATGCACACAACAATAAAGATAGATAGATAGATAGATAGATAGATAGATAGATAGATAGAGATAGAGCAATGAGTTACTTTTTAAACACCATAATGAATGAAAATGACAAAGTACATGCTTCTACTGTTTCCCCAGAGATTGGCCAGAGTAACCAGATTTACATAAATGATGGTAATATTAATAATAACAATAACAATAACAGCACATTTGAAGGGACTTTCTGGCATTTCCAGACAGGTAAATAAGACCCTCTTATTAGAAGGGATTCTTTCCCACTGGTTTTTCCTTGATTCCCTTCTTCCTTTTTCCTTTGTGAGCTTTTTAGTGTCACCTTTGGAGGATTTTCTTCCTCTTCCATCACAGATATGTTAAATAGGAGCAACCTTCTGAGTTCGTGAAACTCCATCAGGAAAAAAAAAAAGAAAGAAGGGAAAATTGTCCGCAAAATGGGAGACAAAGTTTAGGCTGCTCCGGTAATAATGGTAGATCTACATGAAATGCGAGAAGAGTTTGATGATGAGATGAACCTGAACTCATCGCAAAACACTTCAAGCAACCCTGGTTAACATTGCACATATTCATTCATCTGGCTCCTTTGATCAGCTTCTCTGAGATTTCTCCATTACAAAAAAAAAAGAAGGGGAAAAATGTGTAGAATTCCTTAGGGCTGATTTATTTTGCTTTCGACATAGAAAGCCTCAGATTCAATCCTGGGCATCTTTAAGATACAGAAAATTTGAGGTGGAAGGACCTTGAAGAACCCCATGCAGAACCTAAAGAGTTACTAATTGTGGGGAAAATGGTGGGAGAGAAGGTAGTCTGCCAATACCCATTGTAGTTTTATATATACTCTGTTGTTTCAATGTGCCCAAGTCAACTTTTAATCAGCCTATCATACGGGTTTTTTGGGTTTTTTAATAAGATTTATTCACAGGGGCTTTGCCTTTGCTTTCCTCTGAAGCTGTGACATGCCCAAGGTTGCCCACTGGATTTCCAGTTCTGAGTGGGAATTCAGTCCCAGCTTGGCCATGAAAGCCCACTGGGTGACCATTGGCAAGTCAAGCTCTCTTAGAGAGTACCAATAGCAGGTGCTGGCAGTGAATTCATCTCAGATTTCAACCCAGGCTTTAAAAAAAGTAAGCTCAGCAATGTTCTACAGGTCCTTTGCAGGTAGCCAAAACCTGGAATGGATTCACCATCCTACTGACATGGGAGCCATCACCTGTTGGGAATTAAAGTTTCCTAAGGCTTCAGCTTTTGCATACATTTGCAAAAATGTATTCAATGGACAGTGGGAGCAAATGGAAGGTGTAGATGAAGAAAGACAGCTATCTAAACCCGACTTGCTCTAAGTAGTAAGAGAGGGAAGAGAGGATGCTGATTTTTTCCAAATATCACCCTCCACTAGTGACTACTTATTGCAGCAAGTCATTTTCTAAACATTGTTAGAGCTTTCTTAACTAAGCAATTAACTGTCTCTGTTAATACTATAATGAGAATTTGGAAGGAGACACTTTAAAAAAGGTATACTTCCAAGTGCTGAGGACAGGTGCTGAGGGATTTGTAGTGTGGGGGAAATGATTTAAGTGTCCTTAATGACAGCTTGGGAGTTTCACTTTGGGAATGCTCCGAGAGACCTCAGTTCACCAGCTGCTTTAGGCAATATGTCTACAAGAAACTCGGGATGAGATTGGGTCTGAGGTTGCAAAATGGGCTCGTAAATATTTGCTGCCCCCCTTCTGAAGAATGGACCAATTCATTTAATGGCTGTTTCTATGATTATGCTGCTAGACATGCAAAGTGAGCAGAAAGTGAGATTTCTTTCCAAGTGCACATCCCAAACAGAGGTGGTTTTAATGAAGAAAAAGTAAAATGCTGAATTCTGCCCTGTAAGAAAATGGGCAATGGTAATAAGGAAGGTTATCATCCATGATAAGAAGGAGATACTTTGTCTAGTGGCAACTGGAAACTACCTTACTTCAGGATGCAAACCAAGAATCTTCAAGTTCAGTATTAACCACACTAACATTGTGAATCACAGAGTTGATGGTACATTTATCCTTTCCTTCTTCCACCTAAAGGACTTGCTGAAGTTCAAGTCTGCCCCATCCCAGTTCTCTAGGCCTTGGATTCTGAGGAAGTAAATCCAAGTCTACAAAAGCTTATGCTACCAGCGTCTTTCTTTCATTTAGTCTTAAAGGTGCTACAAGTCCCTTTTGCACACTGATTTTCCAAAGTAACGTGGCTATATCTTTGACTTCATGGACAAGTCAGACTAAAAAGTCAAATTCATACATGGTTGATCAAATTCAAAGATATAGCATCTGAGGAAATAGACTTTAGTCTACAAAAGCTCATGTTGCCAATGTCTTTCTTTCAGTTAGTCTCAAAGGTGCTACAAGATCTCTCTACATGGATGACCAAAGAAAGTTTACCAAATGTGTACCAAATTCTGTGTGGGACTATGAAAGAAAGGCAAAGGTGTAGCTGGAGGTGGTGGGATCAAACACAACACCCCCCCCCCCCCCAGTAAATATTCTGCCTCCAAAGGAATTGTTAGTCTCCAAATTTTTAGCATTGCAGAGAGTGAGAGCTTCAAATCATTCACACCTAGGACTCTTCTATTTGCTGTGGTTTCATATTCCCTTGGTCACTTTGCCTGCCTAAACTCCGTGTCCATATGCTTGGCTGAAAATTTAAGTTACTGCAATGCTAGCAATTTGGGGACAGATGGGAAATTTCACGGTGGATGTGAATTCTTATTTGTGGGTGCAATGTATTCCTCTCTCGCCACTCGCCATGTGAAGAGCAACAGGTAATGATACCAATGAAGTTGCAAAATGGAACGGCTGAGTTAACTGATTCTTCTGTTTTTACAGTTATAAAAACAGTATCATTAAGGAGAAGGAGAGTGGATGGGGAAAAGGAGGAGAAAAGGAGCAGGGAATGGGAAGAAATAACTTTCTCCATTTGAGATTTTCCATCACCCTGTAAGCAAAACCTTAAACCATCTTTTCCCAGCCAGAAGCATGTCCCGTTTGGTTTTCCAAGCTAGAAACTGCTGGTTTGAAAGAGAGAAGGAGAGAAAGAGAGAAGGGAAGTATATAAAATATTTATTTAATTAGCTCCGACAGGAAGGGTCCTTGTATACCTTTGCAGCTACAGAGCCAAGGGAGACAAAGGTGTAGCTGGCGGCTGCAACTGGAGCTAATTCCTTCCATACCCTTCCAGGGACATTCATTAGAGACCTTTCTGGGTTTCACCAAACACAGTTAAGAGGTGGTTTGTATGGAAAGGCAGTGGTTATGTAAAGTAGGTAGCACTCCCCAGCTGTTTCAAGACAACAGCTAAGGAGCTGGAGAAGCACAATGGGGCATATCTTCTCTGACTCATCCTATCCCTGGATGGTTTTTCTCTGCCACTACATTTCCAAGCTGTTAAAAAGCATTGCAAAAAAAGTGTTGAGATTGTTAACTGGGGGAAATTGCCTCAGATGATGCTGAATTGTGAAGTACAGAGGTAGGGTTCAGAGTTGTATGTTTTCCCCTCCCCACAGAAAGAGAACTGGATCGTACTTGGAGCCCTGGCATTTGATACTTTCCGTGTTGTTGGGTGGCATTTTGCTTGGGTCTTACGTCTTGCAAGTGGCCTTGTAGGTGTGCAAAAAGTGAACTGAGTAGTTTTACAACAGCTGTATTCATGCTGTGACGTTACAATGTATGGGCATCCACTGTGGAGTGGTAGCAAGTTGAATGCAAAATGAGCACCAATACACATCAGACCACATAGCAACACCAAGGCACATCTAGACACTGGCGAGGAAGTGCCAGAGCACAGCAGGAGTGCCTAATACACATCAGAAGTGGCAATGTGCATGGACGTGCTCTTGCTGGTGCCCAGATGTGCATCTTTGCAATGCACTAACTATTTTTTTATATTTACAAAACTTAGGTTAAGTGTGCAAGTGGTGACAGCAGGTGCCTTCCATGTCAGTAGAACTTTGAATCCACTCCTGGTTTTAGACTGAACCTTAAAGGAGGTGTGTTATTTAAATTTGTTTTGGGTAGAAAGTTCAGCACTTTGGATAGATCCTTTTGAGTTGAGGCTAAAACTTGGAGTGGATGCAAAGCTCTACGGACTTGGAAGTCAACAGCGGCCACTGTATGCAAGGCTTGAGTCCATGAAGCCATGTGAGGAGTGCTTCAGAACCATAAAAAGATTGTTGAAGATGCTCTCTGCTCTCTGGCTGCTCTTATAATAAACCAGCAATTGATCAGGCTTGTGGAATCTCCCCAACACTAATCTTCCCAATGCTTTGCAAATAGTCACAGAAGATAGTTTTAGCTTACCTTACTAAAAGCAAATAAACAAAGCAGGCCAATATTAATTTAATACACTTAGAGGGTATTCTATAGCACCAGGACCTTAGGTCAATGGTGTACAATATCCAGCTGAGTTGGCCATATGGGAATGGTGCTGTATCAATCCTGTATATGTCCCTGCTGGGGTGAGGCATTGCTTGCCTGGAGGGGTAGTTGCAAATGATTAATTAGTCTTTCTCCTTCTCTGATTTTCTTTTTTTTAAACTATCACCCAAGCACTTCCAATATACAGCCATAGCTCTGGCATTCCAAACACCTTCCAGGCCATTGCCAACTTCACAGCAAAACAGGATCATCGCCTGCCATCTTGTGGCCAAGCGGAGGAGACATCGTGGCAAAACAAGTAAAGCTCTTGCTGACTTTGACCTTCTTGGCAAGGTATGTGGAGCGACAGAAGCTCTATTTACGAACTGGAGCCTTAACTTTCAGGTTCTGGTCTCTGGTCAGTTAACTGTCCCTTATTGTTGCAGTTCAAAAATTGACCAGAGCTCTTCAGCAGGGAATTCTAAGGCGCTCTTGTTCCTGTGTGCCTTCCAGTCATTTCTGACTTATGGTGACTCTAAGGTGGCCCTATCATGGGGGTTTCTCTGCAAGATTTATTGAGAAGTGGCCCATCATTGCCTTCCCCTGAGGCTGAGGTGAGGGAGTCTGACTTGCTTAAGGTCACTCAATGCATTTCTATGGCAAAACTGGGAATCTGGTTTCCAGAGTCGAAGTCCAACATTCAGGCTTCTTCAGAGGGGGTTTCCCATTGTCATCCTCCAAGGCTGAGAGAGTGTGTCTTGTCCAAGGTCATCCAGTGGAGTTTCCATGGCTAAGCTGGCATTCAGACAGGGACCTGATTGCATCCTTTGCCAGAAAAAGAGTGGCTGGGGCTTAAGGAAACAGCTTTGGGGGGGGAATCATAGTTTGCATTGGTGCACATTGTTGCCTCGGTTTGCATTGGTGCACAACAGTGATGTGCACCAATGTCCTCTTTTCCCTCTGAGAGGAGGAGACAAGAGTTTGAGATTATTATATTTTTTTAAAAAATGAAAGCACATCAAAACAACAAAGCGATGTATTGTTTGATTTCACCGCCAACATCCCCACCCGGCCGGGGCTGGCATAATAATTCCCAGGCCAGGTGGCCACACGCCCCACCCGGCCGGGGCTGGCATAATAATTCCCAGGCCAGGTGGCCACACGCC
>NC_056528.1:33181277-33238160 GCF_019175285.1 Sceloporus undulatus
ACTCTCCGCAGAAGCAATTAAGAAGCTGGGCAATTTTCTCCTGGAGGTTAGTTATTTTATAGCCAATTACCCAGGCAGCTTCAGTCCCACTTTGAACTGTGTGTGAAGGAAGGCCAGCCCTTGCATCTGGGCCTTCAATAGATTCCCTGTAGCTTCTGCCATCAAATCTATTCATCTCCCCTCCTCTCTTTCCCCCTCCTTTGCACACACTCCACATCCACCTGCCCCCCGACAACACTTAACTCCTTCCTTTGAAAAAGGACTCAAATCTGAACCAGGGGTTTTCGGAAACAGCCCTTGACTAGTTGTGATCCTGGACAGAGGGAGAAAAATATATACCAGGAGTGGCTGGAATCCTGTTTGTGTCTTGCACACGCAGAAGTTAAGGATGGTTGTTTGTTCCCTGGTTAAAAAAAGAAAGAAACTTCCCTATCATTGAGATCAATGATATATTGCTCAGTGCAGAAAAACATATGCACAAAAAAGTGTTTTCTGCACACAGAATCTGGTATGGGGAAAATCTCTTTTCTGTGCATGCTTTTGTGCAACCTGTTGTTCTCCATTTGTATCTGCACTGCAGAAATAATCCAATTTGACACCACTATAACTGCCATGGCTCAGTGCTATGAGGGTCTGGGAACCGTGGTTTGTTATGGCATCAGAGCTCTTTGACAGTGAAGGCTAAATGTCTCACAAAACGACAATGCCCATAATTCCATGGCATTGAATCTTGGCTATTAAAATGGTGTTGAACTGGATCATTTCTGCAGTGCAGATGCAGCATATGTGGAAAAATTCCTTCTCAACCCTTAAAGATGTTTCGATAGGACAAAAATGCTGTAATCCAGTGTTGTATAGTGTTGGACTTGAACTCCCAGAGATCAGGGTTCAAATCTCTGCTCAGCCATGGAGACCCACTGTGGGACTTTGGGTAAATGATTCTCTCTCAGCCTCTGAGGAAGGCAAGAGCAAACCTCCTGTGAATAAACCTTGCCAGGAAAATCCCCTGAGAGGATTTAAGGTTCACTTTAGGGTTGCCATAAGTGGGAAATGACTTGAAGGCACACAGCAGTAAAACTGCACAGCAATGTTTGTTTTCTTCAGCAGCAGCAGAAAGAAAACTATTGTCATTATTCATCCCCACATGAAAGGATGAAATAGCTGGGGATTTACGTCCCTTTATTTGCCCTTTGGATGCAGCTGGGCATTTTTTATCCAACATCTGCATTCAGTTTGAGGTTGCATAGATGGAGTTGCAGGTGCCTTGCCTTTGCTTGTGCAAATGTGCATGGCCTTTGAAATGGATCTGTCTGCTCCTACTGTTGCATGTCCAATTGTGTCTTGCATTAGGCCTTGAGTTGCTCCTCCAAGTGGGGACAAATGTGTTGGGAAGTTGTGGAATTCCTTACTATACTTCTCAGGATTTGTTTCTGTCGTTGTTTTAAAATACCCAAAGGTGCTTCTGTTGTCCCAATTTCCCAGTGACCAAATGGCCAGAAGGAGGATGTTCCAGCCTGCAAGTAATACCCTTCCATAGCATCTGAACTGAGAACAAAAAACCAATAAAATGCAGGCCTATGACTAGCATCTTCAATGTATGGTTTTTAACACCATTCCTAATGAAGAAGCCAGTGGAGCTTTGAAAGCTTGCAACATGTAAATGTGCATTTTGGTTGGCCCCATAAAGGTATCATTGTTTGGTGGATTTTTGCCAAACTGTGTGTGTGTGTGTGTGTGTCTTGTGTGCCAATAAGTTATTTCTGACTTATGGTGACCTATCATTGGGTTTCCTTGACAGGGGGGATTTGCCATTGCTATCCTCTGAGGCTGAGAGAGTATGACTTGCCCAAGGTCAATGGGTTTCCATGGCCGAGTGGGGATTCAAACCCTAATTTCCAGAGTCATAGTCCAACACTATAACCACTACACCATGTTGGAATTTATCTCCACCCTCAAGTGGGTTTCTTTTGAATTGTGAGACATCAGAACAAAGAAGTCTCCTCCTTTCTCATGCCTTTCTCAATATATTTCTAAAACAATATTCGGAGGCATAATGCATCATCCTCTTTTTCCCTCTCTCTCTGTGTGTCTGTGACTTCATGTCACCTGTCAACCTATGGCAACCTTATGGATTCCATTGGTCTTTCTTAGGAGCGAGGAACTGAACCCAGATCTCCAGCGTTGTAGTCTAACACTCAAACCACTGCTCTTCTCATTGCTTCTATTCCCACCTAAAAGGATCACAGCTTTCTCAGACCTGGGTCCCATCTATCCACAGTTGCCTTCCATCTATTGTAGATTGCATAAGCTTGAAGTGTGCCTTGTTTTGTTTTAAGTCTGTAAAGCAGTGGTACGAATCCATTCTTTTACTATATGGAAGTTTGAGAAAATATTAGTTGTTGTTGTTTTATTATATAACAACATATTGATCATTATGTCTACATTGCCTTCCATGTCCTGGAAAAAGCTCCAGGATGAACTTGGAATTGGAGTCAATCAGACCATATGCAAAAATACATCTGTAAGAAATGAAATATCAGGAAATTCTAACTCTCTTTTTGAGAACTATGGGGAAAGTGAATAAATTCATGGGACGGAATGAGAAATTGCTTCCTCTGACGCCTTCGTGTTATAATGAGGACCTTTAGAACATCTTGAGGAGGGAAAAACCCAGAGAGGCTTCAGAACGTTGCAGCACAAAGACATTCCTTCTATTACAGATTTATTTAATGGTGGGCATTTTAACATCCTCGAACCAATTAGGAAATGATTGTGATATTCCCAGAGGTTGGGGATGGTTCCCCCCTTTCCTTCCCCTCCCTCTTTCTGTCATACAAAATGTGTGATTCTTTTGTGGTTTTTAAAAAGTATAGAAATGTAAATGTCGCAGAGGGAAAAACTGTCATACAATAAGACAGTCTCGCTAAATTGATTTCAGGGTTACACAGGATGTTCTTGGCATCTTTAGACAATAGAAAATTGGGAGTTACAGAGGGAAAGGGTTTGGGGAAAGAACTTAATCTAGAAGACTGGGGACAGGCCCATAGGTTCAAGGGAATGGATTTCCTCCTAGGAAGGAGATCTGGTTGTTCATTACACTAGCAAGATTACAACACTGGTTGTTGTTGTTGTGAAGTCGAAAGCTTTCATGGCCAGCAGCCACAGTTTTTTGTGGGGATTTGGGGCTATGAGGCCATGTTCTAGAAGAGTTTTTTCTTGATGTTTCACCAGCAGCTGTGGCTGGCATCTTCAGAGAATGCTGGCATGGAAGAGAGTGGGGTATATTTACTGTTGGTTGCGAGGAAGTGACAGTATATATACCCCACTCTCTTCCATGCCAGCATTCTCTGAAGATGCCAGCCACAGCTGCAGATGAAACATCAGGAAAAAAATTCTTCTAGATGCATTGCATGGATGTGGCAATGCTTGCTGGAGAGTTCCAGAACTTGTTATCTTTAAAAGTTACTTTTCCAAGCTTTGCTGGAAAGTTAGGATAGCGTTATGTCATAAAAGGTGATAAATGAGCAATAGGACTATGGGATATAGTTTGGAATAAAGACAACACAGAGAAGAGACTCTTCCAAGACCCATCTTCCGCTGCGGTTGCATTTCCCCAGATCAAATGACATCAGCTTTGTCGCTTCTGCTCTGTGTGTGTTCAAAAACAAATAGGAAATAAATATATCAGAGACTGCAAAAATAGTCTTACTAATGAGTTAAAGAACATGTTGAAATGCTAATAGGCCCAAGTGGGAAACCAGGGTATTTTGTTCCAATTGTCCTTTGGAGAGAAAAAAAAGGCACTTAGCAAATCCATCTACATACATATTCTATTATCTCAATGTATTTGTAAGAATGGCTATTAGCTCTATTAGGCAGTACCCTCTTCTTCATTTCTCTCTGTGTCTGCATCAATAATTCCTGTGCATTTAAGGAATAAGGTTGCATAAAAAATAATGCTAATTATGAATTCCGACACTTAGCATGCAATGATCCTCATTAAAGCCAGTGATCCGTGCTTTGCTGTTTGAATATTTGCCTGTAATTTTGCCCTGAAGATACTGAGGATTTTCACGCCTTTGGTGAACGTAGTCTGATCTCAGAGTCACCGAACTGTAGAGTTTGAGGACACCCCAGGATAATCTAGTCCAACCCCTTGCTAGGGAATGCACATCTATATTATGCCTGACGGATGGCCATCCAACCTCTGGTTTAAAATCTTCCAATGCAGAAATCTCACCACCTTCTCAGATAATCCATTCCATCTCTTGCCATTAGAAAGCTCATCCCAATATTTAGTGAAAATCCCTGGTTGTGAAACCATTCTAACGGCTGGAGTAGAAGAAACAAGGAAGGTTAGACCTGAACCAATGAGTTTAAAGTATGAGAAAGGAGATTCAGATTGAACGTCAGGAGGAACCTTCTGATGTTAAGACGTGTTTCATTATGGAACAGACTCCTTTTGACTGTGGACGACTCTCCTTTATTGGAGGTTTTGAAACAAATTGGATGCTTATCTCTCGGGGGTACTTTAGTGGTGGATTTCTATAATGGCAAGGGATTTGACTCTATGGACTTTTGAGGTACCTCCAGCTGTATGAATCTACCTTTAGGCAGCAGAAAGGCATGGAAGCTATAAATGTAATCCCTGCTTTTAATTGGAGGTTCATTTCAGGGTACATTTCCATTCATATTCTGATTCAGCATCAGACATGCACCTAGATTAGTTCATAAATAATTGTGAGCAGACACCAGTGGTATTCAATTGCCATTAATGGCACTCATTGTATTTCTGCTGTCTTCCCATCCCACCCTGCCTTCTTGTGGCATAGAAAATAATTTAGTTTTGCCACTTAATGCTGTTGATGGCGTTAAAAGTAATACTGCAATGATGGTTGTATCTAACCCAATTACTCAAGTACGCTGCATTTTCTATTTGCGAGTCTCTCTTTCTCTGCCTACCTTTCATGCTGTGGCATTTCCTTTCCCCTGTAAACACTCCTTCACTCTGTCTAGCAATTAACTGCTTGAACAATATAATGAGGAAGCAATTAAGAGGTGAAAGAGAAAAATTAACACTCCATTTCACATTAAAGGCCAAGTGAGTATCTGACCCATTGTGAGTTAAACGTGTCTTTGACAACCTGTAGTTCTGAATGTATTTTTCTTTGGCATATATAAAGCTAGTTCTATGGATCCTTTTTCCGCACTTCACCCTCCTTTTGTGTGTGTATGAGCATACATCTGAAGAAGTAGACTGAAGTCTAGGAAAGCGCATGCTGCCAACTCCTTTCTTTCTGTTAGTCTGAAAGGTGCTGCAAGATTTCTTTACACACTGATTTTACAGACTAACACTGCTATATCATCATCATCATCAATAGTGCATCTGAGAAGGTAGACTCAGGTCTAGGGAAATTCATGCTGCCAACTTCTTTCTTTCAGCTAGTCTCAACGGTGCCACAAGAACTCTTTACACACTGATTTTACAGACTAACATGGCTATATCACTGAATAATAATAATAATAATAATAATAATAATAATAATAATAATAATAAATGCATCTGAGGAAGTAGACTGAAGTCTAGGAAAGCTCATGTTGCTTTCATGGAATATATAATAATAATAATAACAATAATAACAATAACAATAATAATATGTTTTATTTATAGACCGCTATTCCGCAATGATCATAGCGGTGTACAGAAAAAATTGTAATACAATACAAAATACAAGGTGACAGTTAAAGGAGGGAGAAGTCTCGTCCTTCTGGCAGTCCCTGATGTTGCTGGGTCTGCCGGATCGCTCCCTCTGAGGCCAAGATGACAGTTGAGGAGGGAGGGGCCTCAATATAATCCCAAAAGCAAACCTTGATTTGCCATTTTATATAAGGGACACCATTTAATTATGTCATTGTATAAAATGGGACTTTTGATGGATTTCCATGGACTTTGATAATCACTGGAACTAAACCCCAACGGATACCATTTCTGATTCTAAGGCAAACCTATCATGTGGTTTTATTGGCAAAATTTTTATTCAGAGGTTTTTTTTTGCCTTTGCCTCCCTCTGAGGCTGAGATAGTGTCTCACCCAGTGGGTTTCCATGGCCGAGCGAGGATTCAGACCCTGGTCTCGAGAATTGTAGTCCAATGCTCAAACACTACACCACACTCTCTGAAAGAAAAACAACAACAACAGCAACAACCTCATATCTATTTACAAGGGAAGTCAATACTGAAATGTGGAAGCCTTTTCTTAGAGTTTGTCCATGCTCCTCGTGTGCCTTCCCAGCAGGGAATATGCTGTCCTGATATAAAATTAATTTACCAGCCTGGTTCTTCCAACTGACAACGCAAAGAGTAATGTCACAGTTGCAAACTGCAACAAGGTTGGCTCACTGATAAGGATTTGTGCCTCGATGGCTCCCCTCGGTCACTTTGGCTTGCTAAAGTGACGACCAATAAATCTGGGATTCTTGCAGATGCATTGGCTCATGGAAGAGCAGCCTATCAACAGCACAAGTCCTTGGTATCTGCTACCTTTTTCCCCCCCCCCCCCTTTAAGCAGCTGGAGATCTAATGCAACAGCACAGCATGGGTCTGTTCACACACCGGGGCCACATGATGCCGGAATTGCTTAATACATCCAGACTTAAGGTGGGTTCTGGCATTGTGAGCAAGAGTGCCCGAAATGAAGGCATAGCACTCACTTTGACAAGTGAGTAATTATCTTTGCCAGTTGATAGTGTTCTGGTATTTGCAGGTCAACATGAAAAATAGGTGCTCTTTCACAAGTTTCCTTCATGGAGAGGGATGCACCCAGATCCCTCTGTGAAGGGGGTGGCGAGGAAGCTGCCAAGATGAATGGTATAAATGGGTTCCAGTGGAGAACTCCATGCCTTGCCCTTTAGGTTTCTGCAAAGGGCTTGGACATGCCATAAAGGAAATCAGGGGCCTTTTCACATTACCCATTTGTAGCACTATGATTCCATTTTAACTGCCATGGCTGTATTGTGGGATTTGCAGTTTGGCAGTGTAATGGTTTAGACTAGGCCACTGGGAGGCCACAAGGTCTCATTCCCACTACCTTTCATGCTGGATTGTGATTTGGTTTGAACCGGTTTAAATGAGCATGGTTCCCACTTAATCTGAATCTGAAAGGCGGGGGCATGCTCTAGTAGACCCATTTAAACCGTATCTTTTTAACGCTGTTCCCCCCCCACTTCTTTTCAACCCAATTGAATCTGCACAAGTGGGAACCAGAACTGGATCAGATTCAATTTCACAATTTGGTTTTAAATTAATCGTGTCAGCACAAATGGAAACCGGATGCAGATTGGAATCGGTTTACAGACATGCAATAAAGCAGAAATGGATGTCCAGTGCAGGAACCGATTCTATTTAAACCGATTCATTTCCCAATATGAACCACACATGGGTTATCTGCTTCAGGAAACGGTTTAAATAGAACCAATTCATTTGTGAATGGGGACCACAAGTGAGGTATTTTGATTCAATTCCATGCCAGAAAATGCTATCGGGGCAAATGTAGTGGGAACCACGATACGATGTCGAATCAATCCATCAATTCGGATCAGAAAGTGATTTTGATGTAAGTGGGAATGAGGCCCAAGGTTTGAGTCCTGGCTTGACCATGGAAACCCACTGGGTGACTTTGGACAAGTCACGCTCTCTCAGCCTCAGAGGATAGCGATGGCAAACCCCCTCTGAAAAGACTTGCCAAGAAAATCCTATGATAGGTTGGTGTTCGGACTGGCATAAGAAGGAATAATAATAATAATAATAAAACTTTATTTATATACCGCCCTTCTAAAAACCAGGGCGGTGAACAACAGTTCCAACAATATAACAACAGGTCATACAAAACATTAAAAACAGATTAATAAAAATAATAAAATGTCCATGCCGGCAAGACAGTGCTGACAAGGGGAGGGGGGGAGAGTAGCTGGTCAGGGGTAAGCTTGTTCAAATAAGTGGGTCTATAAGTGGTCTGACATGAAGGCATGCAGCAACAACAACAACAACAACATAGCACTAGAGTACTATGGTTGAAATTCTATGCTTTTTCTCTAAACTGCAAATCCCAGGATTCCATAGGATGGACCCTTGGCACTTATAGTAGAATCATAGTCCTATAACTGTGTAATGTGAAAAGGTTGCAGGAGAGGAAGATTGGAACAAAGGAAAAGATGTCCTAGATTGACGGGGAGAGAACTGAAATGCTTCCAGGAAAGATCCTTTATTTTCATTATTTTGTAAAAATAAAATAAAATACTTTAATAGTTAAAGAAGAAACAGTAGCATAAAAGACATTAATGAACAACATATATGAAAAACTCATATTATTTAACCTTCATTTCTATGTTACGTCCTTTCCGAATATTAAATCCATATTTAACTTCCCTCACTCCCAGAGCTGATTTCCAATGAACTTACAATTCCCTTCCTTTGTCTGAACCATTCCCTTCTACTTCCTGCAACCTATTTGCAAATCTTTTATAATGATTCAGCATGGTACTTGAGGTTTATAAACATTATTCCATACTGACTTAATCTGATTTCCGACTTAACACTAAAACAGGAATAAATCTTTCATATATTCACCTTGTAGTAATATAATATAGTAATGAGACACCAAAACCAAAGCATTGGAGATGTTAATGTGTTATGTATTATGTAACTATATGAATTACTGTACTTTTTCGTGTAGAAGGAGATAACAAAGAAATATTAACTATCCTTATGAATATCATTTAAAAAGGAAAAAGAAAACACAAGGACTGAAATCAATCATCAGGATTGTGCAGCGTTAATCTTTGCTTCTGGAGTTATGCATTGATGGTGCAACACAAGTCTCATGTTGAACGTCAGTGTTGCCCAGCCAAATGTGCCACCTGTAGCACAACCAAATGCACATCGATATCCATGTGAACAAAGGCATGACATACACATTCTGATTCGGCAGTCTTGAATTGAACAGCTCCTTTAAAATGGCACTAAAATGTGGATTCACCGCACCCTTAACATGGAAGCCACCAGCAGCTACTGCAAATAAGGTTGCAACCTGCATCTGTATATGTTCAACAACCCCACAGAAGCAAAGGGTCAGGACCAATTTCCTCTCTAGCCCCAAAGACTGCAGTCTTTTTGTCCTCACACCTGAAACTTCACTTCTTTCATTCCTGTCCACTGTCCCCCCTCCCATCGCCAACCTTTCTCACATCTTGGATAATATTCTGAGAATGCCTTAAAGGCAGCCATGTCACCAAACCGAACATTTCAAGTCCGGTGTTGCTGAGCTGCCAAGTGTCATCCCTTTTGAGTGATCCTTTTGCATCTCCTTTCTTCATTCATGCAGCCTCCCTGGAATAATTCATACATGGCTGCAGAAAGAAAGAAAGAAAGAAAGAAAGAAAGAAAGAAACCCACACGCACCTTGCATGCTACAACAACAGAGCAGGAGACGGTTGAGTTGGGCTAGAGAGTTCATATTTTATTCTTTCAGCGAGGGAAAGTGTGCAGAGTTTCTCAAGTTTTGTGTCCCAAGGCAAATGCACTGGTACTAAAGAAGTAACTTTTCTAGGGAGAAGTTTTCCACTTTTTTTTTTGTGTGTGTGTGTGACTTGCAGCAGAATTTCCAGTTGTTAACAGGAACTATGTGGAATTGTGAACTGGCTTTTGCACTACACAGTTATAGCACCACTTTAACTGCTGCACCTGCATTCAATGGAATCCTGGGGTTTGTAGTTTGGTGAATGCATGGGAGCAGGGGAGCATAGGCTCACTTCGTGTTTTGATAGCCCTTTTAGCAAGATCTCTGCATCATTACTCTTCTTCACCATTGTTACTTTGGCTCATTCATTGGTCTTCTTCCTCTGGGTCCAATCCATAACACCACGCAGAGAGGAAGGGCCAGGCCAATGAAGCCTCCATGAGCACTGAACAATTACAGTGCAATGATGCCACTTTAACTATTGTGGTTCTATCCCATGGAATCCTAGAATTCATAGTTTTGATGTTGATATTTACTGTCAAGTCAGCTTTGATTTATGGCCACCTTATGAATGTGAGGTTCGCCTTACAGTTGCCTTGTGTCAAAAACAATTTGAAGGCACACAACAACACCTGTAAGAGTGTCCGATGCACACGTGACTCCCTATATAGACAACGGGACTGATGCACAATGGGACCGGCAGCTCTTTACTGGATAGGGATGTTATGGCATTGCCCAGTTCATAAGTCCATTTATGAAGACCTAAGTCCCCAAGGTGCTTCAGGCCTGTGTTTTTAGGTAGATTGCTATCCATTCATATGGTGAGGAACAACAACAACAATGATGCAATTGCCACTGCTCAGGTCAGCATTAAATGTGGCCTTGCCAGTGTTTCCTCATGTAAGCATTCAACAAAACGAAGACCGCCAACTAACCAGGATGAGAAGCAAGGAAGAGACCGAAATGAGAACCAGCCAGCCGGGGTCACGTGATCTCCTCCCATTTTGTTTCCAGCTGTTTTCTAGTCATTAGCCTTTAATTTCAACAGCTGCTTCTTTGTGATTCTCCTCTCTTCTCCCCCATCTCCCTCCGCCACCCTCAGCTCAGGTATTTTGTGCGGTTCCAGTGATTGTCAGTTCTGTTCTGCTTGAAAGGTTTTCAGGGGATGTTGCCATGGCCACAGGAACCAGAATTGGAAATAAATGAGAGGGGGGTATCGAAGAATCGACGTGGTGCCAATGGGGGGGCTCCCAGCCAAAAGGTTGCCTCCATTACCTTGGCAGATTCCATGATATCTGCTGCTAAATCTGCCTTAATAGAATATGTAAATGCTTCCTTGAGCATAGAATTACCTCCAAATTGAGCTATCTGTGCTGGGATTTTTTTAAAAAATAAATGAATCTGTTTAGGGAGAGAAAAAGAAGGGAGAGACTATAATATGTGGTAAGTATGTGAACTAGGTCTCTCCAAGTGCATACCTGTTTTGGATCATTCGTTTTTTTCTGTTGTTGTGGGCTGGAGGCACACGATACTTGGTTTTATTCTGCCATGTTGAAGGTGGCATGCTTGAGCCATCATTCTTGGGCCGAGAGCCTATATTGGGGGCATGTAGGTGTTAATCTCTGCATGTTGATTTTCACATCAGTTGTGTTATGCTAGCCTTCTGTTGTGTGGTGGTTTGGCACAACTGCATGAAGACCCCAAATGTGCAATTCCATTCACTACCCAATTTGCATGTGCATCCATGTGTTCATCAGTGCATGATGCACATACATGCACAACATGCAAGGACACCCCATGTACAACCTTGAACCGAATGCATATACAGTCGGCCCTTCTTATAGACGGATTCAAGCATCCATGGCATGAAAATATTTTTTAAAAAAGGTATATATTCCAAACAGCAAAGATTGATTTTCCATTTTATAGAAGGGACACCATTTTGCTCTGCCATTATATTTAATGGGACTTGAACATCCATGGATTTTGTTATCCATGGGGGATCTTGGAACCAAACCCCAGCATATAACAAGGGCCCACTGTATGTATATGTGTGTGTGTATCTCTGTATGTGTGTGTGTGTGTGTGTTTGTGTATATGATAAAGTCCTGCCATGGTAACTTCCACATGTGTAAGATGCCAAGAGGATTCTACCCTTGGTTAGTTTGAATATGACTAAATGAATTGGACAGTGAAGAAAGCGGATAGGAAGAAAATCAACTCATTTGAGATGTGTTGTTGGAGAAGAGTGCTGAAAATACTGTGGACCATTAAAAAGATTAAGGAATGGGTCCTATATAATGGGATTTGAGCATCTACAGATTTGGGTATCTACTGGGGATCCTGGGGATACCAAGAGGTCTACTATCTTGTCCACAACCTCCTTCCATTTTCAATGAGTGCTATTTGCATCTGGTATTCTGTGGATGGGCTGGAATGGGGGAAAGGACCTTTCTTTTCAGGGGCTTCTCAGGAAGAGATTGACTAGGAATCCACTTGTTAAAAATGCCTGCAAAATACTGTTGAAAAGAGCAGTAGTGCCCTCATGTGGCACTCAATATCCTTGCAAGAAAAAGTGAGAAGAACAGGAAATTTTTACTGAAATCACATTTTAAATATGGCTGGCATAAAATGGCTAACTTTGGCCTGTTACAGACTGCCAAAATAAAGCTGCTTCGGGTCTCTTTGGAGGTATGCTGTTTAAATGATGGATGCACCCTAAGAATCCGGAAGCTGCACCAAAGCTGCACTCCAGTGCTTAGGAATGGAGTGTGGCTTTGGTGCGACCTCCGGACTCTTAGGACCCATGCATCATTTAAATAGCATACCTCCAAAGAGACCCGAAGCAGTTTTATTTTGGCAGTCTGTAACAGGCCTTTGTATTTTCAAGTAAAAAACGCAGAATTTTTTTTCCTGCTCAAATTAATGGAGGCGTCAAAAAGTCTTTGTCCGTTGTTTTATCACCCACAAGATGTGAACAGGCAATCTATTTCCAAATGTGAACTGCTAAGGAATTTACCAAACAGTGATACCTTTACTGGCCAACCAAAATGCACAATATACCTGTTGCAAGCTTTCGAAGCTCCACTGGCTTCTTCATCAGCCAAGATGTTACAAACCAAACAGGGGGGAAATTGGAGATGTTAGTAAGATGCTTGCAATTAAAAATTAACTCATTTCTTTCATAAAAAGAGAAGCTCCTTGTTAAAGCTCTTTCTTTAGAAATAGTATCTGTAAATATATATATCATTAAAATTGCCCACTGACATAAAATAAAAAGGAAGGGCCATTCTAGCCAAGATGCAGCGCATTGAATAGTTCCTTTAAAGTCCATACTAAAAGCCAGAGTGGATTCCCTGTTCCACTGATATCAGTGCCACAAACACTTTATCTTGTCCTGGAATAAAGGAATAAAGGCATACACAAAATAAAATAAATAGATCCAGTCAGTCAGTTATTTTCTCTCTCTCTCATTTGCTCTCTCTTCCTGACCTGCCTCACAGGGTTGTTGATAAAATGGGGAGCTTTGGTGCATTTAATCAATGTTGTTGGCTGGAATTCTCTTGGGGAGAGACACTTGCATGTTTGAACACTTTTTGTCTGATGCAGAACAACTCTATTCACTTCAGGGTCACAGAGGTGGAGGTGAGCATCCAATGCCATTGCACATTGTGCACCCTGCATGCAAAGACACATTGTGCGTTGTGCATTTGGTTGTGCGTAACACGGTGCAAGGTTGCAATTTATTAAGGACGTGGTGTTGTGCCCTCATTTTATAACTGCATGAGTGTCACTTTCATTCTGTAGGACACAGCGGTGGGTTACATCATTGGGCCAGTTTCCACCAGCTCCGACCCAAATGGACCACACTACATGAAGCAAGCTCAGATAGCTGTTTTTCACTGCAGTCCCTCTCATACTGAAGATAGCAAGTAATGCCCTGTTTCTTCCAATCACCATTTTGAGAGGGACCACAAATGAAAATCTCATTCCATAACCATAATTCCCCCAGAACCTTGTAATACTATAAACTGCAGAGGATCTGGGGAGCTTGTAGGTGTGGAATGAGATATCTTCACTGTTACAAAGGGCTTTTCTGGGGATAATAATTTTTGGAAAACCATACCATTTTTTAATTGGGGTGCTTTGGGGCTATAGGAGCCAAATGCAACCTATGACCATGGTTTGCCCACCCTGATGTAGGCTCTCAGCTCTCAGATACTACAAATAAGTATTAAACAACAACAACACATCAATTCAGCTTCCTTTCCAAAATCCACGGTTATGTGCTTGTTTGGAGTTGGGGCATGGGTGGCATCGCACCATTTAAATAGAATTGCAAAGGAAACATTAACCAGTGTGGTTCACTAAGTCTGGATCCGGCTTGTACCATTTTGTTCTTTTAATAGCAAGTTGTACAAAACGTGACATGTGTTGCATTCTGTCTGCTTCTGGGCTTTCATGGGCTATGTGCTTGTTTCATTTGAAAATAATGCACTGCAGACAGGCAGGAGCTGACATTATCACAAAAAGTGCAATTGCTCTTCATATATTTATGGTTTCCTGGAGCTCCTAGTTAGCAGCTGTTGAGCTCCTGGCAAATGGGCTGCCGGTCTATGCTGCTCTCTTTGCTTTGGCTCTCTGGGTTTTTGGCTTCCCTTCCATGACAAAATGGCAGAGATTATTAGAAAGTGTGTGGAATTAGGCTTTTCTTAGTCAAGGCATACTCAGTAGCGGTGCTGCCAGTCCCTTCCTCTGAAATATAGCCTAGAGCATCTGGGATTTATGTTGCACAGTGGTTTGAGTGCTGGACTATGACTCTGGACACCAGGGTTCGATTCCCAGCTCAGCCATGAAACCCACTAGGTGATCTTGGGCAAGTTACATGCTCTCAGCTTCAGGAGAAGGCAATGACAAACCTCCTCTGATCAAATCTTGCCAAGAAACCCCCATGATAGGATCGCTGTAAGTCGGAAATGACTTGAAGGCACGAAACAACAACTCCATCCAATTGCTAAATAGGGTCGACCCTATTTAGCTTCCAAGACCAGGCAGGATCTGGTGACTTCAGGGTATTTATGCCCTGGTGGATGGGTAGAAAAGGAATTTTCAGCAGAGTATATGGTTCAGCCCAACGTAGGTCCACATGTGGAGCTATTATGCTATCTTAAGTCAAGCTGAACTGCAGCCATAGTGACTCAACTCTTTCCCCGTTTAAAAAGGTCGGGAAAGAGGTCCTGGGCTGAACATGGCCCTACTGGCACTTCAGGGATTCTCCCATTGTTAATGATGTATTTTACTTTTACTCCAAGTTTCAATTCAGGTCTCTACCTTCAAGTCTCAAGTCCAGTCCTTGCAAGATATTTTCAAGTCAAGACTCAAGTCTAGTCTCAAGTCTGTGACCCAACTTTAATAGGAAAAAAAAAGTGGTGGTAGTGGTTTGTGTTGGGGTTTCAATAACCAGAAAATCAAGAAGATGTGCATAAAGTTAGGTAAAAAACATTTCAGAGGAGAACAGGAACTATATCAGGCAATGGTCTCACAGTGGCAGGATCCTTCTAAACCTTTTCAAGAGTGTTAGAAGGCTTCTCTGATGTGCAACAGAGATAGGCTGCTAAGGAGATTGCAACCCCCCTCAAACCCATTGCCTAATGTGTTTGTTGTTTCTGGATGAAGTTAGGCCACTCAAAGTCAGCTGCTAGAAATATACAAGTCGTTGAGTCGGATCAAACCAGTGCATTATTTATTGTCAAGTTGAGTCCAAGTTGAGTCATTGAAACAACTTGAGTCTGACCTGAGTCCGAGTCAATCGACTTGGGTCTACATTACTTCCAGTTGTCCACTCCCAATTCCTCATGGCTTGGTGGGTTACCAACTGTTGTATTGCTTTCCTCTACCATACTAAAATGATGAAATGCCTTGCTCCTTTGACTTAGTTCCTGGTGGTAAGCTTTAGTAGATAAAATACACTACTAGTTCCACCCTTTGCTGCTGACCTTTGGAAAATGGCCCCAACAACTTCTCTGAAAATTGAATATGGCCTGCAGGATGAAATAGGTACCCCATCCTTGTTGAAAATGTGTCTCGATTCAACATTAGAGGCCTGTTACAGACAGCCAAAATAAAGCTGCTTCGAGTCACAGTGAAGGTATGGTGTTTCAATGATGCATGCGTCCTAAGAGTCCAGAAGTTGCACCAAAGCCACGCTCCAGCCTGGAGCATGGCTTTGGTGTGGCTTCTGGACTCTTAAGACGCATGCATCCAGGGACGTAGCTAGGATTTTAGGAAGGGGGGGGTCCAGACTAAGTGCCACCATTATAATGGGGCTTGAGTGTGGCGGCGCAGCAGCACACACCATTCATTTTTCTAATGGAAGGGGGGGGGGGGCCCCCCCATCCCCCCCCCGCCACATCCCTGATGCATCATTGAAACACCATACCTTCACTGTGACTCGAAGCAGCTTTATTTTGGCTGTCTGTAACAGGCCAAAATTACTTATGGTATTTCCCATCTGTTTCCATCCTCTCTCTCAGACCCAACCAGTGTTGCCAGGTTGAAAACTAGAGAGGGCTTCTATACCTTTAAATGTTGAGTAGAGACTCAACCACAAGCAACAGCTGCAGAAATTCCCTTTTCTGCAGCTGTTGTTATATAACCAGGTAATAAGCAACACCTGCTGAAATTCCCTCTTCTACATAACCACTAAAGGTAGAGGAACTATTTCCAGTGTTCAGCCTGGCAGCCCTAGCTGGCAATGCCCTCATTTTGCCCTCCTCTACATAGCTACACCTATGAGGGACCTTCTGCCACTTGGTCAAAAATAGATTTTCAAGAGTCTTTGGTGGAAAGGCTGATGCCCTTAATGATGGCACTGTGTTCCCTTTTTGCCAATGCTTCCATTTGCTGTCACTATGTTCTCTGACACGGTATGTTCTTAGCTGCTTTTCTTTATTCTCAGCCACTTTGGTTTCTTTGAAGAAAAGAGGAATAACTCTATGCATGTTAACTCTTGCATGATGTGAACTTTTAGCTGTATCTGTTTTAACATTTGTAAGATGTGAAGCTGAAGGCTTTAATGGCTGGCATCCATAGTTTTTTGTGGGTTTTTTGGGCTATGTGGCCATGTTCTAGAAGAACATTTGCAAGATGCTTTGTGTCCCAGGCTTGGGAAAAAGACAGGGAATGAATGAATGAGATGATAAGAATGATGGTGATGAGGGCACTTAAAAATTTAGCCCCAAAGTTATCCTTCTTTCACTCTTTAAAACAACAGTGTCCAGAAAAATTCTGGCACTGCATCCCTATTTACAGTAGGGGGCAGCATTGATCAATTTTTCAAGCAGAGCAAACATCTCTTTCTCCAAGTAAAATGAGCATGTCTTCTGTTGTTCCAGAGACTAGAATACAAGACAGTGGATTCAAAGTATAAGAAAAAAAAAAAGATTCCACCTAAAGATTATGAAGAATTTATTAATGGTAAGAACTGTTTGGGAGTGGAATAGATTGTCTCAGAAGATGATAGACTCTCCTCCTATGGAGGATTTTCAGAAGAGGTTGGGTGGCTATTTTTGGGGGTGCTTTGGCAGGGTGTTGGATTGGAAAGGTTTTGTGCTCCATTCTACCTCTACCTCTCTGATTCTGTGAAAAGATACATGTATCAATAGTCTTCCAGCTCCACTGGAATTGTAAACAGGCTGCTCTGTTTGCAAAATTCACTCATTGGGTGTTCAGAGCCTCCAAACAACCAGACTATTTCAGAGAGAGAGAGAGCTGCATTGCCTCCTTAAAAATAGGATTGGGTCAATTGGAACAAGAAAAAAGACCACCGTTTTGGGGGTCTTTTAGTTCAAAGAAAAATATATTGAGGAGTGGAGAATGATTCACGGTGTAGAATTCATGGTCTCCTGTCGCAGTGTAGGACTACCACTGCCCCCTCCCGAATTCGTCCTTTCTCGCTTGCTGCCCCTTACTCCTGGAACCTTCTTCCCCCAGATGCACACCTCATCACTTCTCTACCCAGTTTCAAAACTGAGTTAAAGACTATATTGTTTAGAGAAGCATTCTCAGAGGTGAGCCCCTCTCTGACCCAGGATGACTCCTTTTAACCATCCATTAAGAAGCCAAGCCCTTCCTCCAGTCCATCTACCTTGGTCCAGGCCTCGGAGGTGGAGAAAAACTGCTGGACTTGATCCCATTCCCCACAACCTTTCCTTCTCCTTTTGTGTCATGTCTTTTTAGATTGTAAGCCTGAGGGCAGGGAACCGTCTAACTAAAAGTTTGTATGTACAGCGCTGTGTAAATTTACAGTGCTTTATAAACAAAGGATAATAATAATAATAATAATAATAATAATAATAATAATAGAAGAAGACAGTTGTCAGACTCTCCTGTTCTGTTAAAATACTAGCAAATGGAGATCCAAATGGAGATACAGGAGATTTGAAAGGAAGGATTCCTCCGTACAGGGCATAGTTAAAGTATGGAATTTGCTTCTGGAAGACGTAGGGATGGCTACCATTTTAGACAGAGACCGGGGGGATTGAATAAATTCATGGCCGGTGAAGCTTACAGTGGCTAGTAGTCCGGATGGCTATCTGTTGACTGACATCTTGCTGGTGACATATCCAGGCAAGTCCAATTTATGCCTGCATTAGTGTGATTTGTTAAAAATATTTCATTTTGGTTGTTGTAGAGGAAATCTCTACATCCTTTGTGTAATGATCGAAACACCCTTAAAACTCATCTTTCCCATGGAGTAGCTAAGGGAGAGCAGGAAATGACTGGAAACTAATGGATATATCCCTATAGCTTGTAGATGAGGAGGAGACCTTTGCAAAGTGGTCCTTTTCCATCCTTGCACACTTCTAGCAGAGGGCAGTGTTGAATGTCAGTGAGCTAAAAGTGATACCCTGCCATCCCAGCCACTTTTTTGGGCTGGGATTTGTAGTCTAGTAAAGCGCCAGAGCTCTCTGACAAACCTGGCTGAATACTTCATCACACCATAAATCCTAGGATTCTAGAGGACAGAGCCATGATAGTTAAAGTGGTGTCAAACTGCTTTATCCCTGCAGTGTGGTCTCTCTGAGCCAAATGGCTTTACTCTAGTTTTTGTCTCATAATCATCAAGAGTTAATACATCTACAGCTTAGAGAAAAATAAATATTTCTTCACTAAATTCACCCATCGCCACTCCAACTAAGTCACTGCTGAGTGCTTATGAGTAACAGGATTCATTAAGCAAAGTTGAAAATTAAAAAGGACCTTTTATGATTATTATTATTACTGTTGACTGGCAATGATGGCATCGTGTTGCAGTTATTCACTTCCCAAGAGCACTTGTGGTTCACGCCGTCTACAACAACGAGCAGATTACCTCTCTTTTTGTTGTTGAGCCTTGCCGTTTATTAGCCACGTGGGCTTTGCACAGTTAGTTCCCGCACGTGGATGCAATACAGGTGTGTCTGCCAGAGACAGTGTCTCTGTAAAAAATTGGTCACCCTTGAGTCACAGGTAAATGAATTCAAAAGGCAGTTGGCACAGGATGAATGGAAACAGAATGTTATGTAAGTAGAATATCCATCGTTGCTGATGTATGTCATAAAATTCTTCCAGGCAGGCAGACAGGCCCTATTTTTATATCTACCATTCATCTCGACAGACATTTGTTCAACTTTTTAATTAAAGTCTTCATCTCACAAGTCTAAAGGAGCCCAGAGCAGTCTACAGAACTAGGATGCAGTGGCCCAGATCCAGCTGAAACTAGCAGTGACTTCCAAAGCAGTCTGATGCAATGGACTACAACTCTGGAGACCAAGGTTCAATTCTTAGGTTGACCATGAAACTCACGGGCAAATCTCATACTCTCAGCCTTGGGGAATAACAATGGCAAGCTTGCTATAAATAAACCTTGCCAAGAAAAAACCATTATCGGTTTGCCTTAGGGTTGCCATAAGTCGGAAATGAGTTGAAGGCACACAGCAACAACAGTACGCTGATGACACCCAAATATGCTTCTCTGTGTCTCCAACTGATGCAGTGACTAGGGATGGCATCTCTCCTCTAAATCCCTGCTTGGAGTTGGTAAAGGGCTGGATGAGGAAAAACAAACTCAGTTTGAATCCAGAGAAAACGGAAGTACTAGTGATAGGCTCTCCCAGTCTGGGTGGTGAAATTTGTCCACCTGTCCTGAATGGGGTCACGCTCCCCCTGAAGGACTCAGTTTGTAGTTTGGGGGTGCTTTTGGACTCGTCGCTCCAGTTGACTTCTCAAGTGGATGCGGCGGTCAGAAGCACCTGTTACCAGCTTCGGATGATACGCCAGCTGCGACCCTACCTAGACCGGGGGGACCTTGAAACAGTGGTACATGCTCTGGTAACCTCTCGGTTGGATTTCTGCAGTGCGCTCTACATGGGGCAACCCTTGTACCAAACTCGGAAGCTTCAGATAGTGCAGAATATGGCAGCTAGGTTGGTCACTGGATGCTCCAGGGCCGACCATGTAACACCAATTTTGCGAGATCTCCATTGGCTGCCTGTTCGCTTCCGGACACAATACAAGGTGTTGGTTATAACCTATAAAGCCCTAAATGGCTTGGGCCCAGGGTACTTGGAGGACCGCCTCTCCCCATATAATCCGCCCCGCACACTCAGGTCAGTCGGGAAGAATTTGCTGAGGATCCTGACAATGAGATATGTTGTCTTTTCCATCTTGGCCCCTAGGACCTGGAACACCCTTCCCGACAAGCTCCGCTCCACCCCCTCCCTGGATCTCTTTAAAAAGAGACTCAAGATCTTCTTGTTTTGGCAAGCCTTCCCCGATGTCCCTTGAGACCATGTGACTCCCCCCTATATGGATTGTATTATTGACCGTATTCAGCTGTCTTGGTTTTGATGTGATGGTTTTAATTTGTATAATTGGGATGTTTTTATTGAAAGTTTTATTTATGTATTGCAATTTTTATTTTTATTTTGTATTCTGTGTTTTGTTCTTGCAATTTTTACTTGTACACCGCTTTGATCATTGCGGAAAAGCAGTTTAAAAATAAAACATTATTATTTATTATTAACAAGTGTTACACAGAGAAGCCCCTCTCCTCCCCTTTGTTTTTTCCCTGTTGCCAATTTATCCGTGCTCTTAGGACAAGGGAATAAATCCAGGATGACACCATCAATTGGTCAATATATTGAAGAGAGCTTGCATCCAAAACCATCACCAGCTACCTCTGGTGAATGTTGCTCTACTGACAGGACCCATTTGAGAAGCCTGCATCACACCTCCTTGGGGTGGATATCTAAAAATAAAACCCAAATGAGTTAGAAAAGGGCAGGTCAGCTCTGCAAGAAGCGGCTATTCCTCTGATTTAAGCGTTAAGTCCCAGTCCTGGTGGATGTTAATTGGGTGAAAATAGCCACCATAATAAACAGGTTTTATTCCCCATCTAACTGCATGGTGAGCAGAAAGTGAATCTTCAGCCTGGGCTTTTTCCTTGTCTAACAAGGAATTCTTATAACAAATATGAGTTAAGCCCATTTAAACTTTGCAACTGTATGTTGTTTAATTAGGCAATTTTAACATTTGCTTGTCAGTTCTGGCAATGTATGTAACTGGCTGGATCTATAGTTTCATAATAAAGGTTTCCTGACTTTTAACTACCGAATCCTGGATTTCTGAACTAGGTATCCTCCTGGACTTGGCACAAAGATGATAAAATGTGGGCAGAGATACACTTTCAGACCGTCTGGACCTAAGCCATATAGGACTTTATAGGTCATAACCAGCACTTTCAATTGTGTCTGAAAATAAACTCGTAGCCATTGAAGCTGTTTCAACAAAGTTATATGCTTCCTATAATCAGCCCTGTCCACATCCTCTAAAGCATTGAACAAACAAAATGTACCACAACCCAGGTTTTAATTCCTCTTCTTCCCTGTCTCGATCTGAGAGTCGATTTGCGTTCTTCCAGAATTGCCTAACGGAGATAGGCAGGTCAGTAAATTTAAGTGGAATATTCATATTAATCTGCCCTCTTAACCATATTAAGCAAGCAGGTTTGCTAATCTTAATATATTGTGATGATTTTGTTGTGGGCTGGCAAAGGCAAGACGACTACAAAGTACTTCTCGATAAATATTTAATATACCTTTATTGATCCAATGTTACTGCAGAATGTTATCGTAAGCACTCCAAGGCTATCCGTGGCTTGGACAGCAACTCTATGGAACCGCTTTCAGCCGGAGACCGTGGATTTGTCTCATAAACACCCTTCTGGGAATCTTCTCTTCAAGTGTTACATCTTGATGGGTGTGCATGGAGAGAGATGGAAGCATCCAAGAACAAGCCTGGGAGGATGTTTCTTATTGCCCTTATCTTATTGAACTCACGGAGGGTCAGCAGTTCAGTAGACCTGAGCTAATAACATGGAAACCTTGGGAATGTTGGACATGAGGACAGGAGTTATCACTGGACACGTCTCCATTGTTCTCAAGCTGTGGTGGCAGATAATCCATTTTGTTTCATGTTTTACATCAGGGTAGTGCAGCCCATGGACCACATGTGGCTCAGGATAGCCCATTTAGTGATCCATGATGCCTTCATCAGTTTTAACAGTGGTCACTGGGGGACAAAGGCAGGAGGAAAGATGTTGCCTAAGGCCAGGGTGAGTACTGACCATATGAATGTTGGAGGTACATACCACATTCCAAAATGGGTTCCACCATTCATATGGTCATCCACCCACCTTGGCCTTAGGCCTTTGTCCCTCAACAACCATAGTTCAGACCTCTTCACTATACCCACAAGTTGTGGATTTCCTTGGGTATTCATACAGTCTACAGATGTCCTCCCTCGGCATCAGGTCAGAGGAGTAGGCCAAGTCTACAAAAAGCCCATGCTACAATATCTTTCACATAGTTAGTCTCAAAGGTGCTACAAGATCCTTTGTAACACATTCTTAGCAAACTCTGGGTTTGAATTTGAAAGCTCCAGTACAGCCAAGGGAAGTCCATTTTCTCTGCATTTTTTCCCATTCAGATTTTATGTGTGTGTGAGCACAAACATTGCCTTTTGTAGGAGTTTATCGGACAAGGGAAATTGGAAGTATAATCCAATGGCAATAGGAATGCAATCATGGGGTTTAACATTATTGCTTGATAACCCACTACACACAAATTTGGGCAATGGGAAGTAAGAGAAATTCCTCCCATTTGATAAACTCTGTAGTCTTGTCTGCTTTCCTACTGGAAGATTGTGTTTGTTTCTTTTTTATTCTGCTGCTGTCTACACCATGCTTGTGAGGAAGCCTACTTATCTATAATATCTACCAAATTCATTATACTCTATGGAGACACTTGCTTTTCTGTCTCCAGCAGGCATTTTTAAATAAAGGGGGGAAAAGAGCAGCTTTTCAGAGACCACGTTGTTATTCATCAATGTTATTAAATTGCTGTCCCATTTCCTCCTCCTTTTCTCCCTTCTGCCTTCCAGTCCTTAACTCCCAAAGCTACAAATAGCAAATGTATATAAAATTGCTGAGGACAGGCAGAATTTAAATCAATCTGTCAAGCAAGGGACTCTTGGAAAAGGATCTTTTGAGAGGGGGCTCACAACAAACATAACACCATTGTTAGAGGGAAAGCCCCTGAATCTGTCAAACAAGAGACTTTTTTTGAAAAAGGTCTTCCATGAGGTGACTCACCATAAGAGGTGTAATGAGAGGTGTATGGTTCCAGTGCCAAAACCAGGCTGAGGAGTCTCTAACTGCAATGGTTCCATGCTAAACAATTCTGAGATTTGTAGTTTTGTGAGATGTTTCACCTTCTCCATCAGAGAGCTCTGGTGCCACAACAAACTACAAATGCAAGGATTCCATAGGATGGAGCCATGACGGTTGAATCAAACTGTATTAATTATGCGGCAGTCCTGGACTTGTGTGGCCAAGCAACATCAGAGTGTGTTCAGTATGGTCAAGCTGGCAAAAGAACACAGAAGCTAGGAGATGCTGCAGCAGTTTGCTTTTGCTTGAGCCTACTGGGAAGGGGAAGATTTTCTCCTTCCCTTTCCTCTCCCACTGCTGCAAACTTGAATGCACACTACTTTTGGACGTTTCAGCTACTGAACTGAGCAGAGGACAAAGGTTGGAAATGGAAGAGAGAGAAACTGGTATTTATAAAGCAGCTGAAAAGTGGGATGGCACAGGATTAATCAGGACTGTCATGTAAAAGGTATAGATGTCTGCTAGGCAGGGGCATCACTAAGGGAGTGTGGGGAGTGGAAACAGCACCGGGTGACATCTCAGAAGGAGGTGCGCTGATGAAAAGGGGCTGCTTTCTGGGTCTGGTGGCAGTGCTGGTGAGTCTCCTCCTCCTGCGTGGTCGTAAGTTCCACCTGATCTGGAAAAAGCTGCAGTGTGACAGCAACAGCAACAGCTCATCCCTACCAGCCACCATGGATGGGAAGTGGTCCTCTTTCTAGGTCTGGTGAGTCTACTTGGAAAGCAAGACACCTTTCTCATCTGGCTAAGAATGCCACCAGATCCAGAAAAGGCTGTTGAAGAGAGGAGGAGAATATTAAAAATAAGTTGCAACGGGTGTCAAATATACCTGGTACAGCACTGCTGCTGAAGAAGGATGGGACTTGCTTGTTATGGCTACATGACTCAGGGACAGACTGCATAAAGAACAGGAATAAGAGGAAACATGTTCAGACCTGAGAATACCAAGTGACAGGAAAAGGGAGAAACATGGAGACAAGGTAAAGCAGGTCTGCTCTGCTGAACCTTCATTTCTGGTTGCTTGTTCTACTGCCCCCCTGTAGACACAGAGCTGCTTTTGCAAGTGTAATTGCACATCCCAATTGTCAATGCTCCTGTTCATTTGAGGAATAGGGGCTTTAAAAACCGGAGGGTGGCTGAAGTTAAGCCAAGAGCTTCCGGGAAGTGGTGTGATGTGAAGGGAAAGGGTTTAGAGAGAGAGAGAAAAGTAGCCACCTGTAAGCTTTTTTGGAGGGGAGTGGTGTTATCACTAACTCCCATCTCCCATGGCAGTGGAATCAATTTGCCTTACTCTTCCTGCCAAGAGTGAATATTCGTAAACCAGGGAAAAGGCAGGAAATGCGAAGCAATGTGGCCATTTGGAAGCACTTCAGGCCCATTTTGCAGAAATACAACTTCTAGGCCCTAGAGGTATCCCCTTGTGCTAATGGCTTTCTTAAGTAACAAAATGGTTGAACAAACTCATTATACCTCTGGCATCCTAATTCTGGGAAATGGCGCTCTAACTGCAGTTTTTGGTGTGACTTGGACAGTTACACATTCAAATGTGTGGAAAGCAAGAAAGAAGTCATTTATCCTTGTATCCCAAAGGGTCTCTGTCTCTCTAGCTGGTATTTCCATTTTGTGTGGGAAGGGGTCTTGTTTATGTCTGTAAAGCAGGTAGCAGGATGTGGAAGCAAATGCTCTTTTTTGTTTAAAATTGTTTGGGGTGGCTTTGGCTCCTCCTCTGAGAATGGTGGGCTTTCCAGGGATTCAGTTTTGCTTAGTTTTTCTTTTTTTAAAAGAATAGATCAGTTGAATGAGTGAGATTTCCAGAAATGTTGGGGCACTGCCTACTGGCACTACCTTAAGAGGTATTTTATTTGGTGGGTGGCATCAGCAAAATGGTATTCCATCATTGTCACTATGTCTGATGAAGCAGGAGCTTAGCCATTGTTTTTCAGCCCATGACATCCAGAATTCCCCAATCATTATGCTTTCTGGGATTTCTAGGACTTATAGTTTAAAAATAACCTTCCCAAACTCCACAGCTAAAGAAGGTCAAGCCACTTCAAGAAGAATTTCCAGCCTTTCGGTGATCATTTCCAGGTGACAGTGTAAGACAGTAATCAAATTAATCCACTATTATTTTCTCTTGCCGTCTTGGAAACAAAGAGGCTGTTTTGATGGGAAGCCTGTTTCAGGTACCTCAATCATCTTCTGACATAGAAGAAGATGGCTGGGCAGTTTTATCCAGCGTTGTTGCTTTTATTTATCACCTACTTTTCAACGAGGCCCCAAATGTTGGATGGTGCAGCCTTCACTTCATGCTGAGATGGTGCTTTTTCAAACACTGATGCAGACAAATTATTCTGTTTGGAAATGCATCAAACGCTACCTTCAAAGTAGAATCCATGACGCCTGCATATGTGGCCATGCATTCTTTTGAGGCCTGTCTCAGAGTCATTAGATTTTAATGATGTGATTGATGATGGTGTTTCCACCAACAGTTGCTAAAGAGTTTTGTTTTTCTTATGTTAAAAGAAGAGGTTTTGCAAGCACATTACATAAGAGTTCCCTCGCTGCCTGATCATGGCATTGGGATGAATCGGTGTTCTCAAAGACTGTGGCCAGCATTCTGTATCAGTTACTTTTGGAAAGCAGATTTATTGCTATCACACATTAGCACTAACTGACCCTTGTAAGGATCTGAAAGACCTTTAGCACCTTATGCAACCCTTTGAAAATTTAGGGGGCGGATCATGATTTGCACCCTTCTGGATGCTATTACATTCCATCTCACTCCTGCAACTATGAAAATATGTTTTATACCTGAGAGATACCTTTAATATGTTTTAAAGCCCAGAGAATCCCATCAACATGTGAACTATGTGCCGGTGCAGGGATGGCAGGAGGAACATTGGTAGGTGGCCAGAAAAGGTCAGAAAGAGATGACCTGGGCCTGGCAAGCCATTTTGTCCTGTCTGGACATTCCTATTCTTTTAAATTCCAAGACATATTGGAATATGTACACTTTTTTCCTCCTTAAAAACAGTATTATTTATTTTTAGCATTCTTGCTACAGTGCAGTCAATGAAATTGCAGTTCTTGGGTGATAGTGCAAAACTCTATAACTTTTTCAAAAGATTCAAAGAGGAGAATTTAAATCATAAATTGCACCATCTCAGCAAGCCATGCCCTCTTTTACAGAGAATGTTTGGAAAGGCCCTAGTGAAGATCCATGAAATTGCTTGCAAACAGCCTTTCCAAAGAATAGAATGAGGGAATGTGGAGGCAACAACAACCAGTAATTCCAGACTAACACAGCTATGTCTCTGAATTACAAATATCGGACAGCCTTAAAACAAACCCCACAATGATTCTGACCCACAATTACTATTTCGATAGCTCTTGGACAGAATTGCGAATCTTTTAGATCTTAGATTCTCAGATCTTAGATAGGATCAATAGTATGTTTATTATACTTCTATCCAGTTTTTCTTCCAAGGAGCTCAAGCCAATATGCTTGAACATCCTTCCCATTTTTATCTTTGCAACAACCCTGTGTGGCAGGTCAGGCAATGCTAGAATGATTGGCCCAAGTTCTCCCAGTGATTTTCATCTCCAAGAGAAGGTTTGAACTTGTGTCTCCAAATATTTAGTGCAGTTTCTACACCACGCTGGCTGTAGAAACCCGATTGTTGAATTCTGTTCCTACACAGGGAATTGACAAGGAAATAGCTTCTTCGCAGACAAATAGGCCAGGGACGGACAACCTTTGTCCCTTTAGATGTTTCTGGTCTACAGCTCCCATCAGCCATAGCTAGCATAGCTCATGACAAGAGGCTATGGGGAATGAAGTCCAAAAACATTCAGAGGGCCACATTTGTCTCTCCCAGTTCTAAACACAGATCTGTAGGGACAGGAAGGTAAAACTACATGTTTGTTTTATTTTAACTGGATATAGTACCAAGCGAACATAACGGTTCTGGGTTTGGAGATGTTGCGTGCACGAGGGAGAAAAGGAGATATGCCAAATCGGTTATATCTGGAACATTCTTGCATGAACCTTAACTGGCCAAGTTGACTGTCTTAATGACAAAGTAGGAATTGTAGCAGCTGGAAGGGTGGCTTTTCAGTGACCCCCAGCAACCATCTCTGGGCAATGAGATAGAGTTCCTTAATGAGATCCCGCCTGAAGAGGGATGCAGGAGGGGAATGAGACAGCTGCAGCTCTCGCTGGGGGAAGAGACGCATTAATCCTGTGCAAAATGAATTGGATGTGCAACTTGAAACAGCCTACAGGAGTCACGTCACTGCTAAAGAGTTTATGGCTTTTTATTTATAAGTCTTCCAACCTTTTTCTCCCCATGAGATGGGTTACTTGGAGTCACTTTGATCAAAACAACATGTGACTGTCTTCTCGAATTCCCTCTGAAGGAAAGTGAGGTGGACCAGGGTCTGAATAGTTTTCTTTAGCCTTCTCTCCCATTTTCTTCCCCACAGCATGGCTGGAAATCCACTCCTGGGTTTACAAAAAGGCATCTCCCTGTTTTTCCTCCACATCGCATCTGTGGAAGTTTGAACCCAGGGTGGCTAGATGTCTTCACTGCAAAGGAGGACATGGCGCTGCAAAATGCTGGTCGTTCAAGAAAAATGGAGGACATGACCAAATAAAAGCTTAACAGCACTCATCTAGGAATAAATTCATGCTTCTTAGTCACACTCAGAATGGAAGCCATTTTGGAATTTCTCCTGGACAGGAGGTTGAAATGGAAGATATGTCCTCAAAAAGGAGGCTGGGTCCAGTCACCCTGTCTGAACTGGGGTCTCCCAGGTTCTAACTTTATGATAAGAGCCTACATCATATTTGAGTAGCATAAACCTCCACCTGTGGAGCCACACTCCAATTTTTCTATGTGACTGATGTTGAAAGGTCATGTTGAATTGAATGCAAACTCAAATGTGCAGAGAAGCTCAACCAAATATGCCTTTGATATCTGTGCCCACAAAGGCACCCCATGCTTAGCTTGTCCTGAATGTGAACATTTTGCATCAGAGAAAAATGTCCATCCACTTCTGTAGGGGAACTTATGCCTGCATAAGATACAGTACTGTACAAGCAGGATCCCATTCTTAGTGGAGTATCTCCCAAGCTCTTTTTTATATATAAAATGACAGCTCCATGTTGGGGAGATCACTGGGGCCCAGAAGAGGTCCAGGGACCACAAAAATAGATTTGAGGCCGCATAAGGCCCTGGGCAGAATTCCTTCTGCCTTTACTTTACAGTTTCACCTTCTAGTGGCCATTACCTGGGCATTCATCTGCTTTTTCAGTTCTGACTTGTTCATCCCGATGGGTTAGTACATTCTTGCTTACACACAGTTTACTAAATGGGCAAATAAATTAAACCTCACCTTCTCTGGACGTCATTACCTCCCACCTATGCAAGACTGAGCTGAAGACAGAGAGCTCACAGGTTTATCTATTTGAAAATATCCCCCCAAAGAGTCCAAAAACATGTTTTTTGAGTATTGCAAAACCCTGGTGAGAAGGATCCAGGACTAATGAAAATCTTCATTGTTTGGGACTTATTCTGCAAAAATTTTACACATAGTTGTTTAGCAGGAAACAACAATGATAACAAGTTTTTTTTCTGTAGAGAAAATATTTATGCAAAGATTTCTGGTGCAGAAAATGCTGCAGTTGGGATATTTAGTGCAAAATCTGCACATGACGTGGTTGATTTGTGCAGAAAACAACATATAGTTATACACAGAAATATCTTTGGAACAGAAAATAGAACTGTTTCCTCTGCAGAAAATGTTATTTTCTGTGCAAAGCAACCATGTGTGAATTTTGTGCAGAATAAGTGTTGGATTACAAATAGTCAAAATTAATGACAAATTACATCCCTAGTCTGCATGGAGAACACAAGATAATGTGCATTGGTCAGAGTGTATGTAATGGAGCTTGAATCTCCTTTGCAGAGCACACTGGGTCCCAATGCAGAACATGTAGCAATGAGTACCCAGCTTGTTGGGGGGCAATGGGTTCACACATTGTAAACCAGTTAGAGAGTGCTTAGCACTATAAAGCAGTATAGAAATGTAAGTGCTATTGCTACATATTACCTTTATTGTATACCTTATCTTTATTGATACCTTTCCTTTATTCCTGTTGAAATTCATGTGGTTGTTTTTGGCCCAGCAATCCAACCTGTTCAAGCAATTTTGAACTCTGATCCTGTCCTCTGAAGTATTAGCTACCCCCCCGTTTTAGTTTCATTTGCAAATTTGATAAGCATGCCCTCTGTTCTTCTTCCAAGTCCTTGATAAAGATGTTGAACAATGCTGGGCCCAGAACAGAAACCTGCGGCACCCGACTCGGCCACTTCTCTGCAGTCACATCTTAAAAGCATAATTTTATCTGAAAGCACAGGGTGAATAAGAACAGAATCTGAATGCAACAGCAATAAAGAAAAGCCACCATGTTCATAACAAGGCTTTTGTGGCCCACTTACTCAGCTTCCCAAACAGACGCTATGCCATCTTTGGAGATTCTGGCCCCAATATCAGCACGCAGAGGATGTTTTCAGAAAATCTGGCGCGCGGAGTGCATGAATAATTAATGCATTCAAATGTCATAAAATTATCATCTACCCCAACAGTTAAAATCAGCCTTATATCAAATGTGCATCCTTTCCCCACTCCCACATGGTCTATTTAATGCAGCCCCCCAAGACCAGGGAAGGAAAGACGGGAGGTGGACATTCAGGTCTGAAGCCTATTGTAGTGCCAACTGAAGTAGACCCACTGCATCAATGGGATTTACATAAATGTTGCTGTATAGACTTATTTTAAAGAGTGTCCAACAGTTCAGTTGATGAAAGTGGAGATGGGAACCATAGGTCCTGCCTGTTTGTGTTGGGATATAGCAACTTTGCATGCTAAGCCTTTCTAGTACTATATCTCTATGATGCTTTTAGGCCAAGACCTTTTCTAGGAATGCATGTCAATGGTAGTTTTATTGCTTACTAACAACCCCTCCTCACTTCCACTATCATTTCCTGTTTACCATGAGGACACTTTATTACCTTTCTTTGTTCTTGGGTGAAGAAGACACAGATTGCCATTACCTTACTTGCTTACTAACTAATTAGCATGCCTATGCCTGGAGCTGAGAAGATGCTGGGATAGCATCCTTCTTAAGATGCATGGAGACTGTTTTTTTTTACCTGAATTTTCCTGCAACATGAAGCTGTGCCTGTGTACTTGTTTGTACACATGATTTTGTAAGTAAACTTATTTTCCTTTTTTCACTTTTAACCAAGTGACTGTGTTTCTTTTATTGGGGACACTGGGGGCTGGGAGAAAGGTGTGGAGCTAGTTAAACTATTTTTCCTGCTTGCTCACTCTTTTGCTGTGGGGAACTTTGCTAGCAAGACTAAAGCTGATCTTGCTTCTCCTTCCTGAGTTTCTGACAATTCTCAAGGAAGACCCAATATTCCCAACAGTTTGTGACATGACTGCACATCCCAGCAGCCCTAGCCAGTAAATCCAATGCTGAAGAATGCTGGAAGCTGTAGTTCAACTGCCTTGGAGGCCTACATGACATTTCTACCACTGTCCCTTGCTCACTAAAGCATTTTGGCACATCTGAAGTGGTGCAACTTCACTTGAGACTGATTTTCAATGTTTTCTTTTGTTTTTTGGGGGGGGGGGAGGGGGGGGGAAGGTTAGGAAGTAAACGACCACATTTTACGTAAACTGCCTTAGGTTCCAACCTGGGAGAAAGGAAGCATATAAATGAATAAAGTAAGTAAATAGATAATTTTTTTCAAATGCTTTTGGTGGTTTCTGGCCAATTTTCAGTCTCCTCCCCAAAAGCCCAAAATCATTTCTTTGGAGGGAGGCCTGAATTCAGGGTGATTTCTGGGTTGGTGTGTGTGTGTGTGTTCAGGGTTGTATATGTGGTCTATAAGTCGCACTTTACCCAACCATTTCCAATAGGATTCAGATCTCATACAAGTGATGTCCATTAAACATTTGGCTAAGAATTGAAAAGGTGGGGGCAGGATGGGAGTGCTGGTTTCTGTGTGTTGGGGTGGGGGGGGGAGAAAGTGAGTTTTAATGCTATTGAAGACAATCAGTGGGGAATGATTAATGGTTCATAACACTTGTTGCCATTAATCCCCATTAACCTAAAATCTTTGTCATTTATTTTGCAGCTGTCTGATGTCCGGTTGCATTTTAATAAGCATTCATTGTGTTTCAAGCGGAATTGAATGTTTTATGGTAGGGGTGAGCAGCTATCAGAGGTGGAGGGGCTGCGTATTAACTCCATGGGGATGAGAGGGAGAAAAGGAGAGGGGGCAGAATCTTGCTCTTCCCAAAAGACCCAGGCAAAAGCAAACGGCTGCAGCCTCTCCTGGCTGGAGTGGTCCTCCATGTTAATTACTTTAACCGTCTTGACTACCTACTAATGTTTCTTGGCCATACATGTCCCTGTTTTTATCTGTGATATGTTAGAGGGTATGCATTCCCCTCTCTGTTATTCCAACTCATTTTTGACTTATGGCAGCCTGAAAGTGAACCTCTCATAGGGTTTTCCTGGCAAGTTTCTTCAGTTTCTTCAGATGCCATTGCCATCTTTGAGGCACAAAAGTGTGACTTGCCCAAGGCAGGATTTTTTCTCCACCGAGATGCTCCCCAGTACTCCCTAGGTCAATTTTATGGTCAATTTCAGTTGGAAAACAGAGACCTATGATTGTCCCAGGGATCTAAAATGGCTCTAGGAACATAATGGGACTTTTGAGGCACAAATACTTTCCATTCTTTGAAGGGGGTGGCGGTGGTTATGTGATGGAGGTCCACCATAAACAGCTGAGGTGCCCCCGATGTGGCAGTCCTACAGTTGCCTACTCTAAAGCAAGGGCAGGCAGTGTTTTCCCCATTTCACCCCTGTAAATAAATGACTACACAAAGCCTGATCCAAAACACCCTTTAGGGACCATGGGGTCTTTTTTTTTTGGTCATGTTTTTGGGCTCCCTGGGCCACTTTAGGTACAGGAAAGGCTTTCTTTTAGCATCAAGAAGAAACCAAATGACATGTCCTGTTCATTTCCTGTTTTACAAAATGGCCTCTTCTGGACCTAAAAGTGACTAGGGGATTAAAAAAAAAAACCTTGGCGGGCATTTTGGCGTACTTTGGGGCATATTATTTGAATCTGATGGGCTTTGGGGGCCACAAAAATGGCACAGGGGGGGCACATGCAACCACAGCTGTATTTTATCCTGTCTTGTTTTAAGAGATTCATAGACAGGGCAATTCCTTTGAATTTGTCTTCTGTCCCCCATAATTACATCATATTTCCCCCCAGTCTAGTTTATGGGGTTGCCATTGCAAGGCACCCAAAGAGTTCCATATCTCAGCCAAGGTAACTCCTGCCAATTTCAGGACTGTTCTGGCCCCTCTTCTTCTTTTGCTAACTTAATTTTACACCAGGATCGTGGAATCCCCTAGGCAGCATGACGGTTATGATAACCAGGGGAAGGGAAGTAACTTCTTTAAAACTCTGTTCTTGCTACCTGTTAATATGCCCTGTCTAAACAAGAAATGAGAGGAGCAAAGGGGAGCAGTAACTTCAGCACGTCCCAATGTCTCCCGTTGCCCAAAGGGGAATAGAGCACATTGCAGAACCTCTTGGGGCTTTTTGTTTTACAAGCGATGACATCAAGAGAACAGGGCCTTTGGGAAAATGGAAAAAACCCCAAGGGCAGATAATGAGCTTTCTACAAGTCTCATGCGTGCCATAGGTAAGGTCCCATGGGATATGAGTCCCAGCAGGATCAGCAGCAACTGCTGAAAATATTGGACAAATTTGTGCTGCCATATTACATGATGAGCTGGGTTTTTGCTCCAAAGTCTGAGCACATTTACCCAGAATGCCCTCGGGTCGGCTGACCTTTGCATCCTTTGTGGCATCAATCCAACATCCCCTTAGTGTGGTGTAAATGCCTGCATGCAGACCTATGCTTCAGGAACACTATGCAACCCCTGTGCAGAATAGGAACATTGCACATGTCAGTGACAGGGTGCGGCTGTGCAATGCACAGCCACAATGTGTAATCATATTGTCTACACTATAAGTCTACAAAAGCTTATGCTACATCTTCTTTTGCACAGTTAGCCTCAAAGAGGTTACAAGGTCCCTTTACATGCAGTCTTCTCTTTTTGAAAAAGTAGTTCTGGGTAATGTGCAACGCAGTCCTATGCATCCCTACTCACTGCTTTGGGTCTTCCAGAAAGAAACTGGCCAGCCATTGTGGAGTTAGAATAGTGGACCAGAGCATGACTGATGCAGCAAGACTCTTCAGAGGTTCATTGAATTCAATGCGAGTTGACCCCTCAGATATCCGCATATAGGCTTGTAACCTCAATTTGTTAGATGAGTTCTGCACCCGGCTCTGTTCTCGCCTTTTGAGTTTTGCTTTGAAGCTTTTATTATTGTTCCTTTGAATTTGTCATGCATCGTATTTTTGTGTTTTTAATTATTTTAAAGTGCCCTAGGATCAACGCACGAGGGGTGAGGTTTGAAATACATCTTTTTAAATACAATTAAATTATGTGTTCAGAAAGAGCAGCCTATGGTTTTTTTAAAAAATATCTCTTTAATTTTTATCTGAACAGGAGAAGGAAAAGAATGGGAACTAGGATCCATGTCTGAGTCCCTCTCCAACACACACACACACACACACACACACACACACACACACACAAATTCTCTATAGCCAAATACATTACACCAAGTGTGATTTTACACCAGGATTAAAGGGCAGTTGGGTATAGAAAACCTCAGCCACAATATTTAGTGGGAAGGTCTTGAGCGGCTTACAAAGTTGCTGCAAAAGGAAAGTGACAATTATTTTGCCATGACAACACCATCCACTTTGTAATGCCAGCGGTTGTTATCCTGCCCATCCCTGTTGTCATCCTCTAAGGATTTTTTCTGGCAGCATGAACAAACTGATCTGTCTCTGTCTCAAACAAACCAAGATGCCTCAGAGTTGTTTTTATTCCTTTCTAACAGTGGGGAGAATGAGCGATTAAAACCCCCTCATCTGCAGAAATACTGGCATATCATTTTGATAGTGGACAATACATTTCGTACATTTCAATACACAGGGTTCTGTCCTGGGCCCAGTGCTATTCAACATCTTTATCAATGACTTGGAGGACAGAATTGGGGGTATACTTATCAAATTTGCAGATGACACCAAATTAGGAGGAGTAGCTAATACCCCAGAGGACACGATCAAAATTCAAGATGACCTGAATAGACTAGAAAGCTGGGCCAAAGCTAACAAAATGAAATTCAACACGGAGAAATGTAAGGTACTGCACTTAGGGCAGAAAAATGAAATGCACAGATATAGGATGGGGAACACCTGGCTGAATGAAACTACACGTGAAAGGGATTTGAGAGTCCAAGTAGACCACAAACTGATCATGAGTCAACAGTGTGATGTGGCAGTTAACAAGGCCAATGCGATTTTAGGCTGCATCAATAGAAGTATAGCGTCTAGATCAAGGGAAGTAATAGTGCCACTGTATTCTACTCTGGTCAGGCCCCACCTGGAATGTTGTGTCCAGTTCTGGGCCCCACAATTCAAAAAGGACATTGAGAAACTGGAGCGTGTCCAAAGGAGGGCGACTAAAATGGTGAAGGGTCTGGAAACCATGCCCTATGAAAGACTCAGGGAGCTGGGGATGTTTAGCCTGGAGAAGAGAAGGTTAAGAGGTGATATGATAGCCTGCTTAAATATTTGAAGGGATGTCACATTGAGGAGGGAGCAAGCTTGTTTTCTTCTGTTCCAGAGAACAGGACCTGGAACAATGGGTGCAAACTACAGGAAAAGAGATTCCACCTCAACATTAGGAAGAACTTCCTGACATTAAGGGCTGTTCAACAGTGGAACACACTCCTTCCTTGGAGTGTAGTGGAGTCTCCTTCCTTAGAGGTTTTTAAACAGAGGCAGGAAGGACATCTGTTGGGGATGGTTTGATTGAGATTTCCTGCATGGCAGATTGTGGTTGGACTGGATGGCCCTTGTGTTCTGTTCCAACTCTATGATTCTATTCCAATAATTTAAGTACTGTCTGATCATCTCCATTAAATGTTCATGTATATATTTTCGTGTGTGTGTAATTTTGAAAAATAAATAAATTCAGTAACGCTTGTTGGATATTGGCCATCCACATAAACAGACAGGATGGGTAAATTCGTTAACACACACACATGGAAGTTAACAAATTTATCCATCCTCTTTGTTTATACGGATGGCCAGTATCCAACAAGCATTTCTGAATTTTTTTGCCTAAGATGTTCTCCGTACATATTATATATAATGTACTGTCAACATCTTCCCACAGGCCTCTAGGATGTACTGTGGTGTTACAACAACACTTTTCCATGTTCTTGTAGTACCTTGTTCCTTGGAGACCTTGAGCAAACAAAAAGTCTAAGGAATGAGAGCCAGAACACTTTTTTTTTCTGCAGGAAGGAGCTAACATGGGGACCTGGTGCTGTGTTTGCGATTCTTCTTAGCTACCTGAGTCAGCATTTGTCTTCTTCGGTGCTTTGCCTGCCTTCCTCCCAAGTTGTAAACCTTGATTCAAAAGAGGCTGCATATCAATTATTTGGATGCCAAAACCTCTTATATGCAGTCCATTTGTCGTCTTGGGATTCCACCGCAGTGTGTTGAACTTTCTTGTTGTCTTGTTCTGAAGATGCTTAGGGCTTTGAACAATAAGAGCTAGAACCTTGGTTCAAGTCCTAAACCAAGCAATGCAAGTCAAATCAGGCCTGACTTGTACATTCAATCCATCTTGATCCAGACAGTACTGCAGCAGTGGCTTTGGCGCGTGGTGGTTATCATCATTTCTGTTTATGTTTCAAGGGTAGTCCTATGTAAAATGCTTTACAGTAGTCCAGCTTTGATGTTGAAGAAACACGCGTGATCGCCATAAGTCAGAAATGACTTGAAGGCACACAACAGCAACAACAGTTAAAAGGCAGATGCAAAACAAGGCAGAAAGTGAGCCCTGGCACCACAATGAGTGGAAAGGAATGAGGAAGCAAATGCATAAGTAAATAGAGTAAAATAAAGTACATCAATAAGTAAATAGATCCCCTTGGAGAGTCTTTGTAAGTTGCAGCAACAAACAAGCAAGCTTAGCAAATTGTAGCAAGGTGGTCCTCTATTAGCAGGAGATTTGCGCCCAGCCTCCTTTCCTCTTGTTTAGAGTGAAGCTCATGAAACATGGAGAATTCTCACCTTTATCTGTCACAAGGGGATGACCCACAAAAACTGGAGATTTAGGGACAGGCCCTGAAATCTGGAAACCCTATTAATAAAAATGACACCATCAATGGCCCAAATTCAGCAGT
This sequence comes from Sceloporus undulatus, assembly GCF_019175285.1. Taxonomy (NCBI): domain Eukaryota; kingdom Metazoa; phylum Chordata; class Lepidosauria; order Squamata; family Phrynosomatidae; genus Sceloporus; species Sceloporus undulatus. The sequence goes on from NC_056528.1 coordinate 33,217,993, forward strand.
GGCCGAGTGAGTGTATCCCCATCCAGCATCCTAAATTTAGCCGAGGTCTTTCATTATTTTATTTTTATTCATTTGATAAACAGGCATGTCACCTTCAATACAATCCCAAGCAATTTCACATAGAAAAGAGATTTTTTTAAAGCATGCAATTATAGTGCAAGGAGATTTAAAAATAACAAATGGCAACATAATCCCATCTGAGGTTGATCGGTGTCCTGCAGCTACTTTCTTCCTATCTTTAAAACTATGCTAAAAAGCATAGAAATTGCCATTAAAAGAGCTGTTCCAGGGGTCATTTGTCTATATTTTCCTTGCCAGCAGAGTGCCTTCCCAGCAATGTTGAGTCTCCAGTTTCTTCCTCCAAGTCCTCTGTCTTCCTGTCTTACAAAGAGAGCTTCTGGTTTCCATCAGCATGGATTATAAACTCTCTCTTTACGTTCATTCCACTTTTATAAATGGCTTCTGTATTGCTCTCAGGGTAGTTTGAGAATCTGAATGTTGCAAACTCAAATCAGCTTGTAACCATGCATCTTTTGGGGAGAAAGTGCATACATGCAAAGCGATGATTTGGGAGCCATTTTACACAGTGTGCAGTGGAAAAATGAGGTGCAAACCATTTTTCTTCATTTGCACGTACTCACTGGCAAAGGGAGGCAGTCAGCGAGAGTGACTTGGCTGAAGGGGTATATGTGTTTGTCTGTATGTGATGGACCTTGAAAAGTTGGAGGGGGGTTCCCTACAACTCTCCTAGGTTGCATCTACACTGTAGAAATAATGCAGTTTGACACCACTTTAATTGCCATGTCTCCATCCTACAGAAACTTGGGATTTGTAGCCCTGCAGTTCTTTCATAAAGAAAATTTCAAGTTTTATTTAGTCATTTACAGCCTGTACAGAATGGTGATAAACTCCAGCCTTAGGGCAAAGTGGGGGCATGGCGTTCACATGATGCATGCCCCACCACTGACATGCCATACACTTGACTGCATGGCGGGTGGTGTCACGGCGATCCTATGTGGCTGCATCCAGATGACATAGTGCCAAAGGAGTGCCGATAAGCCACAGTGCTGGTGGCTATGGCACCCTTTCCACTTTTTGCATTTCTTTCTTGTGCTGTGGAAAGGCCAGATTGGGATGTGACATATACTTGCCGCGGCCCCAATCTGGTGAAGAAAGAGGTGGCTGCAGGCCACCCCTATGTTACTTATTTCATAAAAGGGGAAGGTTTTACCCAGAGGGTTTCATGGCTGTGCTGGGAATCAAACCCTGGTCTCCAGAGTCATAGTCCAACACTCAAAGCACTATACCACACTGGTTCTCAAGTAGAATTTTAATTTTGTTAGCTGTTTATGCCACAATTATTGCATTCAGTGATATACAGGGATCACAATTTATGAGTAACGTTAGTATAAAGCAGGGGTAGGCAACCTTTTTGAGCCGGGGGCCGGGTTGCTGTCCCTCAAACAACTGGGGGGCCGGAGGCAAAAAGTAAATAATTAAATATTTTTTTTAAAAAAAATTAAATAAATAAATAAACCGGGACAAATGTAGGACAAAATTTTCAAGTAAAGGACACTTTTTTAAAATTGGAGGACATGAGAAAAAATTTGATTTTTTTAAAAAATGTTAATTTAAATGCATGTTTCTGAGGCTTCTATAGACAATTGCACCCCCCCTTGCCCCCCTCGTGCGAGAGGCCAAAAGCCCCGGCAGCAATCGGCGGCAGGACCGGGCTGGGGCCGGTCCCAAGGCCTCGCCAGGCCGGATTCGGCCCGCGGGCCATAGGTTGCCTACCCCTGGTATAAAGAAACATTACTAAGGATACTGTTTGGTGTGGGGTGGGGGGAGGTCAATGGGAGGGAGACACCATGAGTTACTGTGGTGGTTGATGCCAACCCTAGCGATGCCACTGGTACCTAAGCCCTTGGCCACCCCTTTCAACTCTGCCTGGAGACGGGCCAATGGCTTGTGAAGTTATTGCAACAAAGGAGTTTCTATTCTCCCTGTAACCAGCTTCAGTCAGCTGTCTGGCCACAGGATTTGGGGCCTCCTGAAGTTTCTGAACTCTTTCCAAAGTCAGCTTTATGCAGAGCGCATTAAAGTAATCCAAATGGGGTGTAACTAAGGCATGTGTCACCGTGGCCAGATGAGACATCTCAAGGAACAAGCACAGCTGGCCTTAAAAGAAAAGGAAGAGAAAGGCTACTTCTCTAGCATCTGTAGAAGCAAAGATGTCATTGATTTAAAGAAATGTGTGGATTTCTTTTGTTGTTATTTCCCCTCTGTGTGACTGGTTTCTTTACTGATATTGTCATCTGGTTGGTGATCCCTGGTTACATATGCCATGTATTTTCTTGCTAGATTTATTATCCCTACTGGTTCATATTTTTTTCCAGGAGAGGGGAAGACTACCAGCTCTTGTGAGGCCATGGAATTATGGGATCTGTAGTTTTGGGAGATAATTAGCTTTCTCTGTCAGCGACAACCAACTACAAATCCTAGGATTCCATAGCATTGAGCATTTAATAATGATTGTCAATAATAATGATTATATTCTTATGAAATCATTATACGATGACACTGATAATGTATGTATTTCTTAGCACATACCCTGAACTGGAGGAAAATGCAAAGCAGTGGATTTTTAGGCTTCTGATAAAGTTTCTGGTAGTGCAGCTTGAAAAAAAAACACTCCTGGAATGTTTAACCACTTTTCCACTCTCAAGGCTATTTTCATCAGCCTTGCCTGCTTCCTATCCGTGCATTAGTTACTTTTTGAGTGTTGCTCTTTCAAGGCCAATCAAAGACCTATGGAAGAATGATCCTTGCCTGTAATCAATCCGTCAGTCACGCCAAGCTTGTCACTTCTAAAAATGATAGAAACTTCCACAAGGGCTTGGTATTCCTCCCATCACAAAAGCCTGAACAGTTCCTCCATCCCAACTGTATCATTAATGCTCCCCAGCTATCAGCCTGAGCGATAGGGAAGCTTTGCTTGATAGCCTTTAAAAGGTAAACAAGAGCAAGGAAGAGAGAGGCTGGATAACAGAAGAGCATGCAAGGAACTGAAAGACGATACATATATCAGCCCCATTCTTTCGGCTTCATATTATCTGGTTGGTCATGTTTGGCTAAAGAAGATAGCTGGCAATGAGGGCCAAACGCATGATGCTATTGTATCCCTCCACATCCCTTAAGGAGAGGTGGGGGGCATTTTGGGGCAAATCATCATCATCATCATCATCATCATCATCATCATCATATTTCCCACCACCATGTACAGATGTGAGATCTGGACAGTGAAAAAAGTGGATAAGAAGAAAATCAGTTCATTGAAGATATGGTGCTGGAGAAGAGTGCTGCGGATACTGTGGACACAGCCAGGAAGAGAAACAAATGGGTCCTAGAATACATTAAGCCTGAATTCTCCTTGGAAGCCAAGATGGTCAAATTGAAGGTGTTTTACTTTAGCCACATCATGAGAAGACTGGACTCAGTCAAAAAGGTGGAGGGAAGTAGAAAGAGAGGAAGACCACATGCTATATGGCTAGACTCAGTTAGGGAGGCCATGGGTCTGAATTTGCAGGAACTAAGCAAAGCAGTGGAGAACAAGGGTTTTTTGGGCATGTCTCATCCATAGGGTTGCCATGAGCCAGGGTTGACTTGAGGGCAGTTAACAACAACAAAGTATTTTTTTTAAAGAGGTGCATCAGAATACATGGCCCTCAAAGTCCCTTGGAAGCTATATGTGGCCCCCTAATTTTGGACGGTTTCCCAGAACATCTTTCCTTGTCTGTTGTCTTATTTTATATGTCAGCTTTTCACATAAGGTAATATCCCAAACTTTTGAGAGTCATTCCTGAAAAGACAGTCCAGATAGTCGCCTCCAGTGATGTGCAGTCTGCAATCTCATCTCCAAGGCTGTGACATGAAGGTTCCTATGAACACACACGCATGCATGTATCACCAGTGAGAAAATCAATCAAAATGTGGTGTTGATGATCTTCAGGTAGCCTTCCTTCATGACCGCCACACCTGCAGCCTTTTCTCACTTGCCACCACCACCACCACTGCCTAGATGGTGTGGTTGGTCTTCCAGTTCCTCAATGCTAATTGACAATTGATGTGTTTTCCCCTCCGTCTTTTCTTTCATGGAACCCTCGCTGCCATCTGTCTCATTCATATTCATAAATCTGATAGCTTCGCACTCTCCAAAATTGAATTGCCTCCTTTTGCAACCTTAGCTAGAGACACTATATGGGATTGTTTGATTTTTTTAACACGGCTGATAAGCTGCAAGGTGCATTCTGGTAGCGCAGCCTCCTTTTGATTTCAAATAATTTTAAAGTTGGCCTTCCGACAACCCATGTTCATCCTGGGATGATAATCAAAATGTGCTTTTCTTACAGCGTTACAGCAAGGCTTAAGAGGGCCAAAAGACAATCAAGGCTTTGTGCCTCCTAAAACTTGAAAAAGCCGGGGGCGATCTTTGTTTTCGACACCTTTGGGTAATGAAATTGACTTACAAAAAACCCAAGCGTGCAAACAAAGACTGCTGGGAAATTGATGGCTGAGATTCCTGCCTAGCTATATATTTCTTTCCCCTCTACAGCTGCTAACAAACTCTATGTGCATATGTGTGGCATTGTGTTGATTCACTGGTTGGTAGGAGAGCGAATGCGGAGATGATGCAGGTGACCAAGAAGCTGTCTATCTTGGCTGAAAGGGGAAGATCTGGGAGAGTGAGTTTGGCATTTATCACACGAAGGTTTTGGGGGATTTTTAGAGCTAAGATCCGGGGTGACTGCGGGTCCATGATGCGAATTCACGTCATAACGTGAATGTGTTATCAGATGAGATTCCTTTCTATGGGCGCTCCTTCTGTGGGGCTTCCACAGTGATTTCAAAGTGACCCCTCATTTTGGTAAAACCGGGAAAAAGTGAATTCACAGAATTTGCTTTCAAACTCACTTCGATTTCAGTGTGGAAGATCACTCCGATGTCGACCCCCCCCCTTGGTCCCTTATGTCCTGCTCCTTCATACCCCTCCTCCTCCTTCATGCCATCTCATCCTCTCTGCCACCCTGCGACCTATCCCATCACCACCTGACTGCTTCTTCAGTCCGATCCTGGCTGCTGTGACCCCTGCGACCTATCCCATCATCCCCTGACTGCTCCTGCATCTGAATCCTGGCTCCAGTGACCCCCTGCGACCTATCCCATCACCCCCTGCCTTCTTCTGCATCCGAACCCTGGCTCCAGTGACCCTCTGCGACCTATTCCATCATCCCCTGCCTGCTCCTTCAGTCCGATGAAGGATGACAGCTAAGGAGGGGGTAGGGAAGGAGCACAGTGTCCAGAGCCCCACGGACCATGTGCAAGGGTCCCAATTCGAATAGTTGAATCTGCATGGTATGCACCAGTGTGGTAATACAATTTGCACTCACTCTGCTTTGCATGAATCCGCATCACGTGACTTGCCTTGGATTCGATTCCCCCCTCGATTCGGAAGGGCAATGGAAGGGCAATCAGGTGTGATAAAACATTCAAGTTGTGACATGAATTCTTATTGCTGAACCAGGAGTCACCCTGGATCTGACCTGCAAAAAGCCCAGTGTGATATTCTCCACAGTTTCTCTTCCTCTTGGATGCAGCTTCACTGAGATGGTGGGTGGCTTGAATCATCTCCTTCCCTCTCCATTGGTCAGTGAACAGCCACAGCAGAGCCTACCTGGAGCATGAATGTTTTGGGGGTGAAGGTTTAGGACAGTGCATGGGGGGCTAACATATAGCTCCTTGTCCACTGTGCAAAAGAAAATGTAAGTGTCAGTAACCCTAGGCTACATGCATGGATGTCACCAACAAGATTTATTTATTTATTTATCTTATGTGTTGCCTTTCTCCCAAAGTGGGACCCAAGGTGGCTCACCTCAGATAAAATTGGTTAGAAACTGAACCATAAAAATGTAACCCCCCCAAAAAACCCCAAATTAAAACCATCTCATTAAAACAGTGTCTATGATACTGTAATCTAAAGGCTGAATTTTTCTAGCTGTTTATATGTTGTAACTATTGCCATTGCATTCAGGGCTGTACAGGAATTACTGTTTCCAAGTAACATAAGTGACAACGAAAACATCACTAAGAATTTTGCATGGTGTGGCGTGAAAAGAGATCAATGGGGGATGACACCATGCGTTACTACACCAGGGGATGCCAACCCTGGCAATGCTGCTGGTTTTATCCCTGAGACAGAACTGAGATGCCCATAGACTTTGGTGAGAAATGTAGGCAAGATTAAGTAACAGTGGGCTGTATGTAACACTGGACCTTCCCCTGTGCAAGCGTTTGTTGTTTCTGAGTGCCTCCAAGTCATTTTTGACTTCATGATAAGATCTGTTCAGAGGAGAGAAGGCATTTCCTTCTATCTTCCCACTTAAAAAACCCAGACCCACTTATTGCTTTGTCTCTCTCCACATTTCTCTTTCTGTCCATCAAACACATGACTATGACAGTATGGCAGAGACAAACCCTGGAATGTCTTCTGTGCTTTGCTTGCTGTGACGCAGAAGTCAGTTTGAATTTTAATTCCCTCCCAAATGGACAGTAAAGGACAAAGCGGTACATTAGAGCCACAGCGCTGTAGCATGGCAGGTGATTAACAAACAAAGGCACAGTGAAGAATTTGTTGGCACTTTTTAAAAAAGCAATTTTTTCACCTGCCGCTTGAAATTAGACCACAGCTGTCTGCGTTCTGCTAGGCTTTCCTTTCACTGCCTCTCTCTTTGCTAGCATTTTCAAAAATATTCTTTTTCTAATAAGAATGCCACTGGTCTGCATCACAACAATCATCTATCAAGTGCCCACACTTCAACTGTCTCAATTTGGCAGGGAAAGTCACTACTAATTCTCTACCACCCCACTTTTCCAGCTGTTTTGAACATGTCCCAGTTTCTCTCTCCTCCTCCCACTTCTCCCTTTGTCTTTAGGCTAAAAACTGAATACAAACTGCAAATGTAGTTTGCACTCCATTAACTCAGCACTGGGGAGAGGAGAGAAGAGAATGGAGTCTTGTACTTCCCAGTAGTCACAGGCAAAAGCAAATTGCTGCAGCATTTCCTAGCTTGTCTGCTCTCCCTTTTGCCATCTTTATCCAGACCCTATTTTTTAGGACGCCATTCTGTGCCTGTCTTCACTTTTGTACAGGTTGCTTTCCCATTCTAAGTGGTTGAAACGCCTCCCTTCAGTCGTAGTTACAGGCTTTCAGTTAAAATATGCTGGTATTTTTTGCCCCGGCCTTTTTGCCTCTGGCCTTCTCCTCCACAGAAATGTGGCTCTCAAGAACCTCTTTGAAACTGAATATGGAAGAAAGAGATTCCTTCTGTCTTTGTTGCACAGCTGAAAATGACACATATCATATTTAATTCTATTTCCTTAGGATCATTAAAATGTCTGTAGTTGTATTTGTAATTGGTTGTTCTATACAGTACTGGGCTGTGACTGCAATAAAATATATTTACTTGACATTCCACATGGTAAGCTCTGAGGGACAGGTAATGCACTTTGACACCTTTTGAACTGCCATGACTCCATTTTACTGAATCCTGGGATTTTCAGTTTTGTGTGACACCAATGCTCTTTGGCAGAGAAGGCTAGAGACCTTGTAAAACTACAGATCCCAGGATTCCATCAGATGCAGCTACAACACTTAAAGTGGTTTCAAAATGCATCATTCCTACAGAGTAAATTCAGCCTCTATTACATGTCCTAGACTGGAAATTGTGCAAACCAGTCCTCTGCAATTTTTCCTCAATGGCAGAGCTGATTTGATGCAAGACCAATAAGAACTGCAGAGAACACCAAACGCCATGAAGTTCTTCACAAGCACAATGTTTCATCTCCTCCCAAATCCATGCTTATGGCTGGTTGATGATGCAAAACAGAAAGTGTGATATGCTCAGACGAGGCTTACAAATTGTCACAGGGAAACCACTGTGGGATGCTGCACCCAGAATAACAACCAGGTCCCCCCCCACTCCACCGCACACTGGCATTTCCCATACCTTTACATTGTGCATCATTGCCATTGGCGGCTGCACAGACATCATTGCCATGGCAACACCATAACTCTTGCTTGTATCCAAGGAGGTCCCCCTCATCCGGCATCCTAAGGTTTCCCCCAAAATCTTGTCATCACGAAGCCACAGTATCTTTTGAATACAGATGAAGCTTCAGGCATGGGAGGTGGGAGAAGGCGAGAATGCTGTACATCCCAAATAGGGCTACAGCATAGAGGCTGGTGGGTCTGGAATATTAATGGGATGGGTGAGGGGGTGGAGAAGGGAATCCCCAACCTCACAACAGGCACATCAAGAGCGCACGGCTCCTTTTGTCCTGCCGGATCATAAACCCTAGCAAGAACAAGGTGGGATTCTGAGCTTGCCTTTGTGTTGGCTGTGGGCTTGGGTGAGCAGAGTGTGTGTGTGTGTGATGTGTAGCTGTGTTTGTGTTGCTGTGTGTTGGGAGGGTGAGGGGTATTCTCTTTAAATGCACACTGGTGTCGTTAATGCAGCTCAGGGGTGGAGGATTCACTTTGGGGAGAACCTCACTCACCGCCAAGGGCATGCAAAGCACTAAGGCAATATCCCAAGGAGCGCATCCTTCATTTCCTTCTTGATTCCACTTTTTCTCTGCTGTGTGGATGCCATTGCTGCATCATTCTCTCTCTTCATAGGGAGCCATTCTGATTAGTCATGAAGGGGAGTCCCCCCACTTCACATTTTCCTTGCAACAGATTTAAGGAGGGGGAGATTCTCTCTCTCTCTCTCTCTCTCTCTCTCTCCATCCAATGCTAAGCTTGTTTCTAGAGAGATGGGACAATTCTGGGGCTTTGGAATCCCCTTCTGAGATAAAAAAATATACATCTGGCCTTCCATATCCATGGATTTTTTTTTAATCCATGGATTCATGCATCCAAGGCTTGAAAATATTCAAAAGTAATATCAATTCCCCAAAAGCAAACCTTGATTTTGCCATGTTATACAGTTGGCCCTTCTTATACACAGATTTTTTATACACGGATTCAAGCATCCACAGTTCGAAAATGTTAAAAAAAAGTATAAATTTCAAATATCAAACCTTGCTTTTCTATTTTTTTTAATAAGGGACACCATTTTGCTCTGCCATTATATTTAATGGGACTTGTTCATCCACGGATTTTGTTAACCACAGGGGATCTTGGAACCAAATCCCAGTGCATAACAAGGGTCCACTGTATAAGGAACACCATTTTACTATGCCACTGTATTTAACAGGACTTGAGCATCCACAGATTGTGGTATCTATAGTTGCTCCTGGAAGAAAACCTCATCAGATAACAAGGGTCCACTGTACAACCAAGGGGAGCTGTGTTGGCTGTGCAAAATACAACAAAATCTAAACCCCAAAATCTACAGGCAGCAATGGACCCTATCACACTATACACATATAGCACTTAAATTCCACTTTAACTGCCATGGCTCTGTCCTTTGGAATCCTGAGATTTGCAGTTTAGGGAGGGACATTTAGAATTCCCAGCCAGAGAGATCTAGTGCCTCAGCAAACAACAAACCCCTAGATTCCATAGGTTGTTACTATGGCAGTTAAAGTGGAATCATTCTGCTATAGCCATGCAGTGTGAAAAGGCCAGTACCTTTATTGGGCTAACTCAAAAGCATAAAATGCCTTGTGAGTCCAGTGTGGAGCAGTGGTTTGACTTGGACTGGGACTCAGGAGACCAGGGTTCGATTCCTTGCTTGGCCATGAAATCCAGTGGGTGACCTTGGGCAAGTCACAGCCTCATAGGAAAGCCATGGCAAACCTCCTCTGAACAAACCTTGCCAAGAAAACCCCATAATAGGTTCACCTTAGCGTTGTCATAAGTCAGAAACCAACTGAAGGTGCACAACAACAACAGCAAGCAAGCCTTCCAAGCTTTACTGGCTCTTTTTATGCAAGGAACTTTCCGGGATGTGATGTACACACCTTTGATACCTAGGGGATGTGATGAATCTGCTTTCTCCAGGGTCATCCCTAGCATTAGGCAAGTAGATTTGGGATGTTATGAAAAGGCAGGTATTTGTTACTCTTTTTATCCATTTCTGTTGTATTTTTACTCTTATGGTGTTCGATGGGAGATGATACCCTTGCAGAATAATCTACTTTATGGGCCAAGAGGATTAGAGTAGCCCCTGACTACTATGCACTTTTGCCTTCTTTCTTGTGGCACATCCTATTCCAGAAGATCAATTTTTGGCTAGAAGTTGACAGATCTGGCTGGCTGGCAATTTTCCCATCTTTTTGTGGCTTGCGATCTCTGTTCAGCCATAATCAACGTCTAATCAGGAAGAATGATTTGCTGCCATAATATGAAATTCTGGGAACAGGAGGCGAAGGAGTAACACAGGCTACTGCAGCATTGTTACAGAAGCCAGTGAATAAATGAAGTCATTGTCTTGCTTGAAGGAGCCGAGAAGAAAAGCAGATGAAAAACAACAATGGCACCTCAGCATCATGGAAAAGGAGATCTAGGGGAGCCCTCTCTCACTCCTTTCCACCCAGTTTTTCCTCCCTAAATAACTGGGTGGTAGTGCAGAATGATATAGGTCCATTTTTTAATGCGAATGTTAAATTAATGCATTTTTAAAAAGGCAAGATCTGAAAAAAAAGAGAGGCAACAGTTGAAACCAAGGCAACTGAGACATAATTGTAGGCTGTGAACATCTAAGAAAATGACATCCGATTACTTTAATCCTCTCTTCTTATTATATTTCTGTATCTAGATGTTCACGTAACACATAGTTTATGCATATGGATAGATTGTGGTGAACGTCAGAACCTTGCAAACTGGTAGGTCTTAAGAGCAAAGGAGGTCAGTGGGAAGTGTCAGAAAAGGACCGTGTTTGATGCTGGGTTGGGGAAACTCAGGACCAGAGGAGGAATATAGACCCCTTGGGGTCCAAACCCAACTGTTTGGTTTTTTTTTTCCCAGGTGACCAAGCCCTTTTCTGATAGTATAGGCTTCTGCCAAATTGCAGAATTAATGCAGTTTGACACTGCTTTAACTGCCATGGCTCCATCTTATGGTATCCTAGGGATCTGTAGTTAGTTGTGGCACCAGCGCTCTCTGACAGAGAAGGCTATCTCACAAAACTACACATTCCAGAATTCCACAGCATTGAGCCATGGCAGTTAAAGCGGTCTCAACCTGGATTATTTCTGCAGTGCGGATGCAGCCCTACTTTCAGTTAGTCTCAAAGGTGATGCAAGACCTCTTTGCACACTGGTTTTCCAGACTAACATGGCAGTGTCAAACTGCATTAATTCTGCAGTGTAGATACAGCCATAGTCACAGGGTGGTTTCTTAGCTTTTGGACGTGTGTATATGTGTGTGTTTCCTGTTCTAAAAAGTGACATACTTCTTTCTTGGATCCCAGCTTGAGAGCTTGATGCTAAAACATACTGGTAGTTTTTGGTGCTGCCTCACTCACCAGCAGAACATGGCACTCAAAATCCCTATGAAAAGGAATTTGACCCTAAGGCTGAAAAACATTCCCCACCCTTGTATTATACCTTGACGTATATTAGAGGAAAGCTGCCTTCACTGTTCTAACTGATGTATATATTTTGAAAGACACTACAGTTCTCTAGATGGGTGCAGGGACGTTAGGAGCCAGTGTCCCCTCTACATCTCACCAGAAGTTGTACACCAACCCAGCAAATTCAAATAGGTCTGTTTTCCTTTGCAGTCCCTCTCAAAACGGCAACAGGAATGCTGTTGCATCACATCACATTTTGAGAAGAGCTGCAGAATAAAATGGAGGTATTGGGTGGTAATACCCACCCTGGGTATTACCCAGGGTGCTTGTGGGGACATTTTTGCATTGCATGTATTTGAGGGGCTTTCTGCATTATTTGAGAGCATCACACTATTTTTTAAAAAAGGATTGTTTTTTGGGGGGAGGACTGGTACAGGACTCCAAGGGAAACAAAAGTGAGATGCAGGTATTACACCCCGTGGGTCACATCATGCACACCCCTGCTTTAAAGATTGCAGAAGAAAGAATTTGAGCAGGTAGTAGATCTACCGAAATTCCCATTTCTGCCATGCAGGATCCCTGGTTCACCTGGTAACCCTATTCTCAGATGACAGACTCACATTCTGGCATGATACAAAAAGGAAAAAAAAAGAATGGGGAGGGAAAAGGAAAGAAAATTGCAGAGGCTGGTGCATGGGGGCAGTCTGGTCTTCCCTTTGCTATGATAATAGTTTTCAAAGAAATAGCTATGCTAGTCTCTTGCAGCATACAAAAAGAGGAAGGGAGAAGTGGGTTCCCATCCACAAAAGCTCATGCTAAAAAAAAACATTCTTAAAGGTGCGGCCACATAGCATGCTATTTTTCTCCTCCTTCTCCCTTCCTACGATGTTATTTCTTTGGTGTGAGTGAGTGACAGCCTCCCATCAGTCCTTGGTCACTGAAGCCAGATGTGTTGCTTTTGAGCCCCAAAGGAACTGTCTCTCTCGTATGCGAAGCTATGCAGATATAACTGATCAAAAACTCCTTCAAGAAATTGACAGCTTTCTTTAATCAGATCATAGCCAGGCTGACAACTCTTCCACGTTTCCTCACCCTGATATCTGATACGAAGCCATTTGCTTGGCATGGGGCTAACACAAGTCCTTCCTCCCCACCCATTCCTTTCCATCTGTAAACCTATAAATTGTTGCAAAGGGACATGCGAGGTTACGGCAGGGTTAATGCGCCAAGTTATTCTCCTCATTATTTGGCATGTGAGAGAAGATAAAAAGCTCAAGTTCAATCAATGGGAAACATTCTTCTATCTGAGACATTCAAGCATATATCAAAGTCAGACAATATTTGAAATAACGAGCTCTTCAAAGCTGGAACAATTTGGATTTGCATATGTTCTTTCCAGCGTGCGCAGAAGCAATCAATAGCTGCTGTGTTTCTGGGGAAGGAGCTTCGGCAAATCCAAAATCGTTTCATAGCTGGGGAATAAACAACTGCAGTCAGGCAGGGAAATGGAAGCGTTTTGTTTATGGCAAAACTCTCTGGGCCAAATGCTAGACTCCATTGTACGTGGAGAGATGTGTTTTGAAAAATAAATAAATAAATAAATAAATACATGGAAATGGTGCTCAGTTGCATGCTCATACAGATGGATGTAGCAAATCACATGATGTCCAATGCCCCAGCTATCCAACCATTGTATTGAATGTGCAACTGAAAGGGCAGCCTAATGCACAATGGTATGCTCACCTATCGCTTCTCAGCCTTTTGGCTAAGATCAAGTGTAATAGTGTGCTCACCTACATGTGCTGTGGCACAACTTGTGCAGGTCAGCTTCCACAACCATTCCACAATTGAATGGATAGTGAAGTGTCTCAGACGGTGGTCTTTGGAGATCTTTTAGCAGAGGTTGGATGGTCGTCTTTTAGGAGTGTTGTAATTCTGTATTTCTGCATGCCAGGGGGTTGGGCTGGATGACCTTTGGGATCCCTTCCAAGGTTCTATAAGCTGGGGATATTTAGCCTGGAGAAGAGAAGGTTAAGAGGTGATATGATAGCCCTGTTTAAATATTTGAAGGGATGTCATATTGAGGAGGGAGCGAGCTTGTTTTCTGCTGCTCCAGAAAATAGGACACAGAGCAATGGATGCAAGCTCCAGGAAAAGAGATTCCACCTCAACATTTGGGGGAATTTCCTGACAGTAAGTGCTGTTCAACAGTGAAACAAACTCCCTCAGAGGGTAGTGGAATCTCCTTTCTTGGAAGTCTTTAAGCAGAGGCTGGATGGCCATCTGTAAGGGATGCTTTGATTTAGATTTCCTGCATGGCAGAATGGGGTTGGACTGGATGGCCCTTACAACTCTAGGATTCTATTATTCTAACCAAATGTACATAGCCATGTGAACCCACAATGACAGCCCAAGGTCTGCAAATATCCAACCACACCCCGAGGGAAACATATGCACATGGAAGAGACCAAAAGACTTCCAGAGTGGATGAAAGAGATGAAAAGGAAGAGCTGTTTGGCCATGAGATGTTAATGGATGCAAACAAAGCATGGAAGGTAAGAGTGAGAGGATGCCTCTGCACAACATAGCAAAGGTCTTTTTGTAGGCATTGTTAAAAAACCTTGAAAGGGTGCACTTCTTGACCCAGCCCAAAATGGAGCTGGAAAATGTGTACTGTTCAGCCCCAGCTCTAGCTTCCATTGAACAAAAAACACCCCTGCAAGTGAGCTGTGAAGAGCTTAAGGAAATGACACGCATTTCTATTCTCCCCCCTCCACCTTCTCTGACCATCCAGTGTCCAAAATGCAATTTAAAAATCATTCAGCGAGTACACAGATTATTTCTCTCTGATAATAAAGGGAAATGAAAGCCCCAATGCTCTTATCTCCATTTGCCCACGGAAGGAAAGGAAATGAAATCTAACATTTTCACCCTGGCAGCACAGCTGCAAGCTTGTAAACAAAAGTCAATGGAAGGTTTCATTTGATTACCGGCTTTGATCCGTCCGCGACTGGATTCTGATTTGCTCTTAACACTGGCCAGATTGCTTTCATCTTAAAAAATATACAAGGAAGCTAGATGACCTGGCCAGATTTCCTGAAATAGGATTGTAGCGACCCTCCGCCCCGATCTCTTGGTGACAATGATGTTTCCATGAATAACACTATGAAAACTGTTTGCTAGGAGCTGGAAAAGAAAGGCATCTCTGTGAATTCGGAACAGAACTTTTAAAGGCTTCACAGGTGTATAGATCACAGTAAATAGCAGAAAAGTGTTTGTTGGCATTTATTGCTAATGGCCTTTCCCTATAAATGATGGAAATCTGATCGGTTTTTTTGTAAAGGAGCACCATTGACTGTGACACTTGCTAGTCAGTTTGCCTCTAGGTTGTGGCAGATCACAAAACAGATGGGGATCATGCGATATGATACCAGCGGCAAGAACACTTTCCACTCAAACTTGGAAATGGACCAATGCACCAACGACAGAAGAATGGGTTGTTAAGGTTGCTGAGTTAGTCCAAATGGCCAAATTAATATGGTTTTGAAAAGATAAACCAACTGAAGATTTCTGGAAGTCTGGAAATCATTTATGGATTTGTGTGTGTGCATTAATTCTGCAGTGCAGATGCCATCATGGAAGCCACCAACCTCTACTGGACGGTGGAAGTTGTCATCAGTCCTGCTAATATCTATCTACTATATATCTAACTATCTATCTGTTGTTACTGTGTTCCTTCAAGCTGTTTCTGACTTATGGCAACCTTCTCATGGGGCTTTCTTGGCAAAATTTGTTCAGAGGAGGTTTGTTATTGCCTTCCTTTGAGGATGAGAGCGTATGATTTGCCCAAGGTCACCCAATGGGTTTCATGGCTAAGCTGGAAATTGAACCCTGGTCTTCAAAGTCCCAGTCCAATCGTTACATGATGCCGGCTCTCATCTGTCTGTCTGTCTGTCGGTCGGTCTATCTCCATTGTTATTGTGTTCCTTCAATCCATTTCTGACTGATGGCAACCCTCTCATGGGGTTTTCTTGGCAAGATTTGTTCAGAGGAGGTTTGCCATCACCTTTCGTTGAGGATGAGAGCGTACAATTTGCCCAAGGTCACCCAATAGGTTTCATGGCTTAGTTGGGAATCGAACCCGGGTTTTCAAAGTTGCAGTCCAATCACTACATGATGCCAGGTCTCTATCTATCTATCTATCTATCTATCTATCTATCTATCTATCTATCTAATCTTCTTTTGCTTTGAAACTGTGGACCCTGCTATCACTACCGCTCATGGTTCAACTGGCTGCCACTTTGGGGTTTGGAATGAATATTACCCAAACCCAGATTAGCTGGTTTTTCTGTGAGCAGTGAAAACATTGCATGAGGAGATGAGGATGAAGATGGTGCTGCTTCAGCCTGCTTATCAAAGTGAAGCCAGCTCTCACTGCAGATTCAAATGAAGCTGAATCCTAATAACATGAAATTAGCAAAGGTGCCCCCCTTACCCACTGATGAGAAGAGTGTCTATTTTGGGCGGAATGTGTGGGCAAATCAATTCTGTGGCAGGAATGGAATCAGCGATGGGGGCAGCTAGGAATGCAATTACCATGGAGATAACATTTGTATCTCATTTTAAAAGTGGTCGGTCGCCCCAGACGTAATAATATTTTAGCTCTTCCTCTGTGTGTATATGTGTGTGTGTATGGGTGGCCTGTAATGCTCACATCGAGAATTTGTGAAATGGTTCTGACTGTAAATTTCCAACAGTTAATTGCTTTCTTCACACAACCCAGAATGGTTTGGGAAGAATTTGCAGCCAGAAATTACAGAAATGGTTACTTTTGGGGGAATCGGAAGTCCCAGAATCCTCTAACCAACATAGCCAGTTGGTGGATTCTGGGCATCTTGGTAGGGGACAGGTGTGTTAGCTGCAGGAGAGTAGAGGCTGTTGCAATGTCATAAGGTTTGAGCTCCCTCTTTGAAAATACACAGGTGGCTGTTTGGTGCTTCATAACAAAAACTTGAGGAATGTTCCGCACTCGCACAGAAGGAAAAAAGAGAACAATCAGAATATGCCATTATGGGTGCTGGAATCTCATTTAAAACCTAATTAGGTCTCGTACAAAGCTAGAGTAGGCTTGTCTTGGGATAAAGAGATTGATGTGTCTGCATAAAATATGTGATGTCTTTTCGTTCCTCTTGACTAAAAATGAAAGAAAGAAAAAACACTTATTAAGAAAGTGGCATTGTGCGCGTGTGGATGTGAACTCTCCATGCGGATATAGCCATTCTTTTTGGGAGGCTGATGGGCTTTTGATGAGAAGGATAACAGAGAATGGGCTTTATTTATTGCTTCCTTCCACCAAGCTGTCCAAATGTGTCACACATATTAGCAATTCTTGATGGTGATGGGAAGAGATGCCTTTTTTGACTGATCAGCCTTTGAAAACATGGATGGTTGTCCAGGAGCCCTTAAGGCAGAGTGGGCAACTTCTGACCCAGGGCTATATACTGCTCTTGGTCCATCCTGCCACTAACATTAAGGACAATTTGTGCCCTGTCCGATATTTTGTATCTATAATAAGCAGAGTGCAGGAGGCTAGTGCGAGATGAGCTTATTTGGAGAAATGACTCCAAAGATTAAAAACACACCCTTGTGTTTATTGTCTGAGGAAATCCCATCTTAAGATAGTAAAGGATCTAGATACTTGGCTGCAAGAGCTCCTAAAAGCTGGGTGTAAGCTAGCATCCATTGTTGGCGTTGGAATTTCATGGATGCTCCTTCTAGACAAAGGAAAATGAGAGACGAAGGCTGCATCCTCTTTGCAGAAATGATCTGGTTTGACACCACTTTGCCATGGCTCCATGCTATGGAATTCTGGGAGCTGCAGTTTTTTCTGGCACCAGAGCGCAGCCATGTTAGCTGGAAAATCTTGCAGCACTTTTGAGACTAACTGAAAGATAGATGTTGGTAGCATGACCTTTCATAGATGCATGTGAATTACGCTCGAGTCTATAGAAGCTCATGCTAGCATTTTCTATTTTTCAGGTAGTTCCAAAGGTGTTGCAAGATCTCTTTGCATACTGATAGACCAAGATACAGAGAGGTGAAAAAAAGGGGCAGGCATTATCCAGACCCCTCTTTCGCTAATCGCTTTATACAAGCATTGATGCCTGTTTTGCTTCCACCTCCCCACTCCAAGGAGTCTGCCAGGGAAGGAGAGAGAGAATGAAATGATGGTGTTAAGAAGACAGAAAAGGAGAGAAAAAGAAATGTGGGGTGGGGGATGGGGAGGCTGAAAAAGAGAATACAGTCAGCCCTCCATATCCACTGATTCTTTATCCACGAATTCAAGCATCCACACTGTAAATAATTTAAAAATACATACATGCTAAAAAGAAAAGCTTGATTTTGCCCTTTTATATATGTGACATCATTGTACTATGCCATTGTATTTAATGGGACTTGAGCATCCATGGATTTTGGTATGCATGGGGGTCCCAAAACCAAACCCAGCAGATACCAAATGCCCACTTCACCTTCCCATTAGAGTCCTGATTGGTGCCTAGTAAAAACATAGTTTTAATGAAAAGCCTTTGGGACCAGACTTCATTCACAACCTGCACATGCTTCCTGATTTCCAATTGCTTTCACTTGTCCATTGGATTTTAATGGTCTTGCCTTCACCTTGTCTGGTTGTTTAATATGCTTCCAATCTGCTTCAATGATTTCTTTTTCTGTTTTATGGTGTTTAAATGGGTTAAACTGATACGATACACGTCTGTGCTGAGAGACTGTATGACATTTTAAATGAATGAATGAATGAATGAATGAAGTGGCCCTGCCCACAGTTGGCACTGGCCACATCGACCTTTCTCTCTGGCCCCATGCACCATTGGCTTCAGCCCCATCTACCAATTTTTGTTTTTCAGGACACAGTTTCTGATATATATTCCCTAACCCTTACAAGAAAATAATAATGCTGCACACACCACCATAAGATGTCTAACATGAACCCGTCTTTCCCAAGATAATTTGTGCATTGGGCATTGGCTCAGTCATGGAGAATCTCCTATAATTTTTATGTATTTAAGGGATTTATATCTCGCTGTTCTCCCAAAATGGGATTCAAGGCAGCTTGAGAGTCCTACAATGGGGGTCTAGACTTCTTTACCTTCATTCTGCAACCTTTTGCAAGAAATCCAGTCCTTTCTGTTGCACAGGGCCATGGGAATGTTGTCATGGCACCCATCTCCCACTAGATGGAGCTCTGCCCAGAACTAGACACTCAACAATGTCATGTAGATGGCTACCCAATTTCAGGCAAGGAGAGACAGACAGACGATCAATCTCCTGTCTTAAGTGGGTACTTCAGCAGTATTTCCTGATTGATTTAAACGGTTAAGACATGCAATTAATTAGCAATGATAACAAGGTATAAACAAAATCACGACGGGACACTGTCGGCTTCACATCAACGCACACACATCCCACACACCATTTGCCATTAATTGGCTATTGTCTCAAAGTGTCCCTCTTTCTCTTTGTTGTGATCCAACCAGTTCTTTGGCTTTGGATATCTTCTCTGCAGGATTATCTGTCTCAAATCCTTCTCTCCATCAATGGCGTCACTAGGGTTGGCATCACCCGGTGTGGTAACTCAGGGTGTCATTGACTGCCTCCCATACCAAACTGTACAGAATCCTTAGTAATGGTTTTGTTTTTTGAACTTACCTTACTCATAAATTGTAATTACTGTATATCTCTGGATGGAATGGCAATAGATGTGGCAAAAACAACCAGCAAAATTAAAATTATACCTTTAAATTACAACGTCACACGCACAAGCTACGTGTTTTTACATGTACATAGTTTTGTGTGGTTAAAGTGAACCTTTGGTAAGATGTGATGTTTTGAAACCCTGAGGTCTCTCTTTTCTGCTCCCCCTGAATCTCACCCCACTCACCTCACTGAGTTCTAGGATTTTAAAGGGTCACAGGCCAATGCCACACCCTGTATCTGCTCAAAGGTAGATGTTTGGGGAACAATGTTGTCACCCCCTTTAGGCTGTCATCTGGTGCGGTCCACACCCCCTGCACCCCTAGTGACGCCCTGCTCTCCATCCTCTTTTTTTCATGCTACCTACACAATTTTCCTCCTTCCTTATTCTGGAAGTTTTCATTGATCTACCATGTAAATCCCTAAACATGTATTTGGGATTCTTTTGCCACCCGCATTCACCTCTTCATCCAGGAAAGGTTGACAGGATACAATTGGCTTCACCTTGAGCCTAGCTCTGCAACTCTTGTGACAATATGATTTATGCTCCGGTTCCTATTTATCAGCTCTTCAAAAAGAGCAATTGGAACAGCCATCTGTGTTGGGCAGCTGTGAGCCACCCACCATTTAATCTTACCGTCTTTCAGTACCATCGACCACGGCATCCTTTCTGCAATGCCTGACTGGCAATGAAAAATCCATGATGCCACTAATATCAGGAGCAGATTTGAGAAAGTCGTTCTTTCCATTGACCTTTGGTCAACAAAGCACCTTCCTTCCTTCCTTCCTTCCTTCCTTCCTTCCTTCCTTCCTTCCTTCCTT
>NC_056528.1:33238170-33252283 GCF_019175285.1 Sceloporus undulatus
TGTTGTTGTGTCCCTTCAAGTCATTTCTGACTTATGACAACCCCAAGGCAACCCTATCATGGGGTTTTCTGGGGTTGAAAGAGTGTGATCCTCCCAAGGTTGGCTTCCACAGCCAAGTGGGGAACCAAACCCTGATCTCCAGAGTCGTAATCCAACTGTTAAACCACTATACCCCACCAGCTGCTTCCTTTATATCCCACCTTTTTCTGCCTCTCCCCCAGTATGGGTCTCATCATGGTGTAGTGATTTCAACATAGGACTATGACTCAGGAGATCAGGGTTTGAATCCCCACTTGGCCATGGAAACCCACTGGGTGACTTTGGGCAAATTATACTCTCTCAGCTTCAGAGGATATCAATGGCAAACCTCCTTTGAAGAAATGTGCCAAGTAAACGCCATTATTTTCTCAGGGTTGCCATAAGTTGGAAACGACTTGAAGTTGTGCAGCACAGCACATGGGATGCAAGGAGGTGTACGACAGTTAGATGTAAATAAAAATGTACAGGATCCAAAAGTTGACTTATGGTGACCTCAAGGCAACTCTATCATGGGGTTTTCTGGGGCTGAGAGAGTGTGACCTGCCCAAGGTTACCCAGTGGGTTTTCCTGGCTGGGTCTCTGGTGGTCTCCAGAGTCGTAATCCAGCGCTCAAACCACTATGCCATGCTGACTCTTGAAGCCATTTTGAATTCCTTTATTTCCTTTCAATGTGTTTTATTAGATGACCACATGGCCACAATGCTAGGAGTAAGGAAGGACTTAAGTTTCCTAAGGAAATAACAAGAAGTTGAAATACCTCTGGCTCTAGGGCTTACAAATGTTCTTGTTAAATTAAATAACAGTACTTTCTCTCTCATTCCCTTGTTTTCCCAGATACATCTATGGCATTCTTTAACACAGGGAGAATAATGTGTATGTGAATTTTTAGCTTAACTTTAATTACTTAAGGCATTTCAAATAGCAAAAAATGACTCTCTCCCCCTCTTTTGCTTGTTAACCCGGAGGGTTTTCCAACATCTATGGGTTTGCTTGAATGGACATAATCCAATCTGTGGTTGATTTGCTTCTTTAAGCACACTACACAGACACAGACACACACACAGAGTCCAACTGCAGTGGGATGTATGCTTGATTTCCTCCATGTATTAAAGTAGCCAAAAATATGTCAAGAACAGGGAGTAACTTTGGTCAAAAAGGAGCCTTTCTGCTGCTCTTCTTGAAATGTTCCCAAATCTGGATCCATTTGGTTATTTATTCAAAAATGATGCTTTGCACGCCGGGATATGTCCAATTAAATTTAATGTAGCTTCCTTCAGAGTAGGACTGCACAGGTGAAAAACCAAAAACCTGGTTTGAAAGCCTCCAGAAAACCCAGGTTGAATATGAGCTTGTTGGATGAACTCTGGGAATTGCTGCAGAAGACGTGTCAAACAAATACAAATTAGTTCACATTCTTGTATACGGAAACAAATAATTCCCCTTTTTTCTTTGCAAGGCAAGATGATGATAAGGTATTGACCCCCCCTTTTTTTTTTTACATTTTGGGAATTTTCTTGAATTTTTTAAATCACAAAAATGAGGAGTTATAAGCCAAAGAATCCAACAGACACTTTGGTACGTAAGACGGTGTATGTGCACAAAATGCATTATTTTCGGCACAAAATGTGATTCTTATACAAAAATCAAGGTGCACTTGGGACAGAAATCTTTAACCTTTTACATGCGGAGATGAATAGTTATGACAATTTTCCCTCCCTCTGTGGCAAAACAAATTCACATTTGGGTGCAGAATTCTCTCCATCACAGAATACTAAAGTTAGGATTGTCCATGTTTCCCATTTCTACATATGGTTCTGCAAACTGCACAGTGAAGAAAGCTAAAAGAAAGAAAACCAACCAGTTTGAAACATGATGCTGGATAAAAACGATTACAAAAAGGAATAAATGAGATGCTGGGGAAGAGTTTTGAGGATGCCATGAACTGTTAAAGAGACAAATCATTGAGTCCTAGAGCGAATTAAGCCTGAATTCTTCCAAGAAGCCAAGATGACGCAATGGAAGCTGTTGTATTTTGCACATAGCATGAGAAGACATGACTGATCAGAAAAGACATTAATAATACTTGGCAAGGTAGAAGGCAGTAGGCAAAGGGGAAAGGATGCATCTCAGATGCATAGACTCCATCAAGGAAATCATGGCTCTGGTTTGCAAGACCTAAATAGAACTGTTGATGACAGGGGGATTTGGGTCCTTTATTTTTGTGCCTATATATATATATATATATATATATAGAGAGAGAGAGAGAGAGAGAGAGAGAGAGAGAGAGTTTTATGAGATAGCCTTCTCTGTCAGAGTGCTCTGGTCCCACAAGAAACTACAGATCCCAAGATTCCACAGCATTGAGAAAAGACAGTTAAATCAGCATCAAACTGCATTAATTCTGCAGTGCAGGTGCAGCCCAAGCCAAAAACAAAACCAAAAACAGAAAGATGGGAATCCTTTGAGAAGTGCAAGACAACACATTCTGCCACTCTGCAATGATCAATGTGTTTTAAAAGAGTAGTACTTAGGGGGTTGGAGCATTGTTGTTGTTGTGTGCCTTCATGTTGTTTCTGACTGCCATCAACCCTAACGCAAATCTGTCATGGGCTTTTCTTGGCAAGATTTGTTCAGAGGAGGTTTGCCATTGCCTTCCCCTGAGGCTGAGAGTATGTGACTTGCCCAAGGTCACCCAGCGAGTTTCATGATGAAGTTGGGAACTGAACCTTGGTCTCCAGAGTTGCAATCGAAGACTCAAACCACTACACTATTCGGGGATAATTATTCATTACCTCTGAATAAAAATTCTGCTCCCTCCCCCATGAAATGTCTCTACAGTCCCTAAATCTGTAGCAATATGATAACTATAGGCCCCTTAAAAGCAGTGACTTGAATCCTACAGAGTCCCAAATAGATCAGGCCCATTGAATCAATATAATTTATCTATGTGTTTGCTCAGCATCCAACAATTGATTCAATAGATCTACCCCAGTGGAGACTAAGCAATAGGATTTAGCCAATGCCATTAAAAATACTAGTATTAAATAAATAAGCAAAGGCTTAACTTTACTGCTAGCAATTTCCCCATCAATTTCTGAGGGCTTTGATTGAGGCTGCCAAAGGCCATTTTAATTCTTTGTGGGTTAACATGTTTGACACGCCAAAGCTTTTTCAGCATGAAAATAGTAACAAACTGGAAAAAGATTACGTTGCTTATATTTATGATAACCCTGAGTAACCACTTCCATACCTTGGATTCCCACAGAACGGATGATGTCCTGGTGCGTCTTATCCGCCGTAGTCCAGATAACAGCGACTTTGGAAATGGTGTTCTTGGATGAGATATGTGTGTGTATAGTGCTTCATCTCAGAGATTACCTTTGTTCATTGCTCTTAGAATTCAAAGGAAAATTACATTCCTCCATTTTATTATTTATATCCACAAAATAAAGTAAACTCCACTGGCTCATAAGAAAAATTTAAAGCATGCACCATTTTGGCAGGCCATACATTGGTTCGAACCAACCAAACAAGAAGAGAATTGTTGGCAAGGTTTCGAGACCTTCCAAGCTTTCCATCAAGCAAGGTATTGTAAAAGAGGGAGAGACAAAAGGGATAGATTATAGAAAAGATATTGAAATTAAGAAGTCAGAGTTACAGAGTGATGGAGGATAACTTAAATCAAGGTTAGGGAACCTCTTTGGTTGCAAATTGCACCACTTTAGCAAACTTTGGCTGCATCTACACTGCAGGAGCAATCCAATTTGACACCACATTAACTGCCGTGGCTCAATGCTGTGGAATTCTGGGAACTGTAGATTGTTGCAGCACCAGAGTTCTCTGACAGAGAAGGCTCAATGTCTCACAAAACTACAGTTTCAGCATTCCATAACACTGAGCCATGGCAGTTAAAGCAGTGTCAAACCGGATTATTTCGACAGTGCGGATGCAGCTCTAGTCAGTGGTGAAGAATGCTGGGAGATGGAGTCCATCTGCATCTGTATATCCATAGGATTCCTACTCCTGATTTAACTGAATTAACTGGGGAGCCTTTTCAGTGTCAGGACGAATTTGGAAAGGGCCTTGGGGACCTCATTGCATCAGTGGATGTGGCCAAGATAAAGATGGCCAGATGCAATTACTATACTTTTTTTTTGGCACTTCCCTCCAAATAAGCAAAGCATAGGTCAGTTCTACTGGAGAGGTAAACCTCAGTATAAGAGTTTCTCACACTGCAAAACACAACCCAGTGCCACCCAGCAATTTCCCAGGTTGCAAAGCACAGCTCAGATATCATGCAATAACTTGGTGGACTACAAAGCAAAGGTTGGTTACACGAAACAGTTTCCCAGGCTGCTAACTACAGCTCCGATCCATATTAGTTTCTTGGACTGCTGTTGAGCTCCTTTTCTTAATTTTGTTTTGGCTGAATAGCTCACTGCTGAGATTCTTTTTAACTCCTGAATGTTTTGGGTAAATTATCCCTGTTGTGTATCATTAGTGTTTGCTTGTTTTAAAAATATAGGCCTATGACTCAATAAGTTCGCTGCCCCTTTGGCTTGAAAGGTGGGACAGAAGTATTTTCATACATCTGTTTTCAGGGAAGAAAATAATAAATAAAAAAGGCACTTGATCTTTTACGACTGTGCAATGCCGTGATGTCCCCATTAAATATTTCCTCACCGTCTGTTCTTCGTCGGAGTTGGAAGGAAGTCAAATAATTTGAAATGTCAAAGAGGGAAAGTCTTCTGACGGAAGGAGGAAGAGATAAATCTGAGCATTTGGGAAGGGATGCAAGTTTGAGCCCTGTCATTTCCAAAGACGGCTGAGAGAGTGGGAAGTCCTGGAGACCTGCTTTTGGTCACTGTAGAGCAGGGATGGGGACCATTCATCCCTAAAGTGGCTTATACAATCCCTAGGGATTGTATAAGTCACTACTAGGGATTGTAGAAGCTACTTTAGAGATGAATGGTCCCCATCCCTGCTCTACAGTCCCATTTTCCACTTCTGCCATAGCAACACAACTAAACATAGATGGGATCACATCCATCTTTCTCTCCTCACTTCTTTCCTCATCCCTTCTGGAAAAGGAGGAGAGAGAAACTCCAGCTTGCATGTTGGAAAGGCTCTATGGTACTGGAGAGTGGTCTAGAACTCTCCCATACCATAGAGAAAGACCGTATTTTCTACTGAATTTCAGCTGTTGCAGTCACAAAATTGGCATCCACCAATTGGTGGGTTTTGAGGTTTTTGTGTACCTCCAACCAATGGAAAGTCAAATTTCTTGCCTGTTTGCTTTGGATGCCTCAACACCATTTTTAAATGCCTAACTGAGGTTTTGAGTGATGGCAATGCTAGAAATTTTGAGAACTGAACAAAGTGCATGGTGTGTGTGTGTGTCAGAATTTTTATTTGGGAGTAGCAATGCCCTCATTTTCCCCATCTCTCCAATATCTACATCCCTCAGTGCCACAGACCAGCTGTTTCATGAAACTTGCATGCACAATAAATGCCATCTTGAAGGTCTCAATCCTTTCCCCAGAAGTACCCAAAGAGGCTGGAATTAGTAAAGGTTTCAGGGATGGCATATGGTGGATACAGTTTGAAGTACCAAATCCCTGCTCCCCCTTTCCCTCTGTTTTCCTTTCCAGTGTTCGGCTGAACATTACTTGGCAGCAAAATCCATTGCTGGACCCCTCCAGAGACTCATTAGAAGCCCAGATAAGTCTGAAGTCGAGCACAATGGCTTCTGCTTGGTTGGCTATGCCAATTTTACAGAGGTATGCGAGGGGAGATAGGATACTTGTTTCTTATTAGACGGGTGTGAAATGAGGCAGCAGCTAAAGCATCCAGCACATGTCTATCTATTAAAACACATTTCTTGACATGCGACTTCTCTAGCACCAAAGGGGCTTCAGGACAGGGGAGAAGGGACAAACATTTCAGCGTGACACCGTTGATATTTGCAACAGTTAAGCTCCAGAAAACATCCCAGACTTGGGAACAATTACTAAGGAAGGTCAAAGAAGAAAGTGCAAAGGCAGGATTACTGCTGAACATAAAGAAAACAAAAATAATGACCATGGAAGACCTGCATACATTCAACCTAGAATTGAAATAGTAAAAGAGTTCTCATACTCCTTTTTACAGTGGCCTTGCAGGAACAGAGTTGCAGGAACCTGAATCCTCCCTCCCTTCCATCTCTCCCCCGCTTCGAATTTCTGATAGTGGTGGATCAAGGGCTCATTGAGGAAAAACTCAGTGGGTGCTGGATGTGGACTAATCCCCATTCCTCATAGGCAGAAGTGGGCACCTGGTTGCAAAAAGGTTTATTTTTTGGAGGTTTTCGAATTTTGGATTTGTGCATAAGGGAGTTTCAATCTGTATTCATGTGGAGGTTCTGAAAGTGGAAGTGGGCATGTTGGGGCCATTGCACATGGCTGTGAATTATGCATGAGTGTCAATCCCACACAGTTTCACATAAAGCACATGACCTTTGTACATCACTGTGCATGCAGTGTGCAGGCACATTTCATTTCACACTCATTGTGCAATGTTGTAGTTCACTCATGAGATGGCTTTGTGTAAAATTACACTCTGTCTCTACAATATAGGATATCAGCCAAATCAATAAATAGGATTAATGTTGGATTAAACCCAGAGCCCAGGTTTTCTACTGCATTTTCTCTTCACTAGGCCTTCCTGTCCTACTCCCACTGGAATCCTTCCAAAACAATGATGCTAAACATTCCTTATTTTCTATTGCAAACAGGAAGCTCAAGATGGTGCTGAAATATCGATTTCCACCAAGTTGAACCTACTCCCTTCTCCTCCCTACTTCCCATAGTTCCCCATTTGTGGAAATGTTGCCAGTCTATCACAGACTGTTTCCATCTCCTTGGCCGGCAGCATCTCTGCATCCTCCTTAGAATCTCTAATCAAACATAAAAATATTTAATTCTGATAGAAGAGAAAACAAATGTATTTTTCTCCTCCGCCCCCGTCCTCTTCTCAAAATGGCATTCGGAGTCTCCAGTGACCATCTGCTTCTTTTTCTTCTTTCCCCCCCCATCTGCGGCGGGTATAGTGTTATAATTGGACATACGCTTTTGACACCTACTGTACTAGGAGAGATCTGCTCATTTCTGTAGCCAATTTTAAACTGAGATTTTGTTGCTGGCTTCCCATCCAGGCGTCTTATTAAGGAGTTGTCAAAAGGTGAGGTGAGTGAATGGTTAATGAGGATTCTGCCTGTACCAAAGAGACAGAGGGAATAAAAGAGAGAGGGAGGGAGAGAGGGAGGGAGGGAGAGAAGGAGGAAGATAATAATTATCCCACTTCATCTCCTGAGACAGAGAAAGGGCTCCCATTGCCAAAGAAGACAAAACAGCTGGTGATTCTCCTGCACAGTTCCTGTTGGAATGAATGGGAGTTGCTCTGGAAAGATCCATGCTTGCACTGATCATCAGGAACACTGGCCAAATTGCTGAGAATTATTGCAACATTTAGGTCCGAGAAGGGTCTTGTCTGCACTGATCTGGGACCAGTTAGGAGCATTTTGCTCTGGAACCTGCCCCAGACTGGCCATGATGGTGGCCGCATACACTTGTGATGTTGTTCACAAGCCATGACATGCCAGTGACACAGCTGGCTTATCCGCTGTCCACGGAGCTGCAACTGATGCTTCTGTATTTGGAGATGTTCCCTGCATGCCACCACTTTTCCTGGTGATAGGCTTGCCCATGCAACCAAGGAAAACAGATGGTAGAGGAACCTCCAATCCCCTGCCACTTGATGGCGGTCCCTTTACACTTTTTTCTCATTGGTTGCATGGACAAACCCACCTTCAGAAGTGGCGGCATGCTCAAGTCCCATTGGGAACAGTGGCATAGTAAAATGGTGTCCCTATATAAGATGACAAAATTAAGGTTTGCTTTTGGAATCTTTATTTCTGGAATATTTTCAAGTCACGGATGGTTGAATCTGTGGATGCAGAATCTGTAGATTCAACCATCCATGACTTGAAAATATTCCAAAAATAAAGATTCCAAAAGCAAACCTTAATTTTGCCATCTTATTTAAAGATGCAGAATCCGTGGCTACAGAGGGCTGACTGTACTTTGCAAACCCTCATCCACCCACGTACATGTTTTTGTCTGTTGAAAAATTGTCCTGCAGCACTTTCAGATGCTGAAATACTGGGAGAAAATTGTGCAAATATTCGCACTGGTCTATTATGCTTCCTGATGGAGTTTTCTGATTATGA
This sequence comes from Sceloporus undulatus, assembly GCF_019175285.1. NCBI lineage: Eukaryota > Metazoa > Chordata > Lepidosauria > Squamata > Phrynosomatidae > Sceloporus > Sceloporus undulatus. The sequence goes on from NC_056528.1 coordinate 33,246,476, forward strand.
GACATCAATTTTTTAAAAAACCTGGGAACGAATAATAACAAATACTCTCTCCATCCCTAACCTAGAAATAGGTCTGCCTGAGCCATCCCACATTATCTGTCTTCCACGTTGGTCCCGGAGCAGCCCTACTGATGTATGGCATGTGACATACAACTCCCTGGCTGTTAAGGCAAACGTCGACTAAATTCCAGCTTCATCTTACTCAGAGAGCAAGAAACCAGCTTTTAATATGGTGTGCTTTGCCAGCTCCCTTCCTGCAATATTGAAAGGGTGCCCTCTCCATTTGGCTGCTGCCCATAATGGATTACTGATCTCTCTTAAATGTGACAACTTTGCTCCCATGATCTATGATGGAGTGGCTCATTCCCAGACAGTTCAGTTCACCAGTGGACTTGGGTTTAATTACAGGAAGCTAGCGATGCCAACGGCAAAGAGGCTTTGGCACCAGAATGGTTGTGCTGGGCCAAAGCAGTACTTGTTAATTTATTGATCCATTAATTTTAAAACTTGGGTGGGGTGCAGGGACAATGTACACAATTGCAATTACCAGGCATTTTGCATTCTTAACAGTATATCTCACTAGATCGAGGGAAACCTTGGCACAGAGAATCCAGAGGTGGGTGGGAGGATCAAGACGGGGTATTTGTCATGTAGTTTGCTTTTGCATGATTGCTTTTTCTTTAATACCCAGCGGGCAGTGATGGTGTGGGATGGCAAGAGGGAAAAATCATAGATTTATGGAGTTGAAAAGGACTTCAAGGCCCATCTAGTCAAACCCTTTACCATGTAGAAATAAGTAAAGCCCTCCTGAAAGATGACCACCCAACCTCTGTTTAAAGACATTGAGGGAGAGGCCATCACCTTCCATTCCAATGTTCAACAGCTCTTGCTCTAGGAAAGTTCTTCCTAAAGTTTAGGTGGAATCTCTTTCCTTGTAATTTGCATTCACTGGTTCATGTTCTAGCAGCAGTATGAGAAAACATGGCATGTCTTCATGTATTTAAAGACGACTATCATGTCATCTCTCATCCTTCTATTCTCCAAGATAAACATACTCAGCTCCCTAAGTTCCCTGAACCCTGCAGTGTTGAAATGATGGCGCTTCGGGAAGATTACCTCTTGGTTTTTAAGCAACAGTCCTGTTTTTGAAAAAGCAACCGGGGAAGAAGTTAAGTGGTAGGGGTTGCATATTTTTGCAAATGAGTAAATGAATGAATGATTTCATTTTATTAATGGTTGCTTCATTCATTTGACCACTGGTGCAACCCTTTCTGAGTCCAGAGGCCAGCCTGCTTAGGCACAACAAATCTTTGCCCGTGTATGTGTGTGTGTGCATGGTCACACTCATGTCTGTTTGCCGTCAGCCTTGGAGTAGAAATGAGATTAATGTGCAGATAGGCAATTATCAAAAAGCCCCATTGACACGGGCCTTAACCTAATAAAAATACGGTAGAGTCACAAGCAATAGCCCGTTTCCCTCGTGAGCCTTTATCATTCCTCTTTACAAATGTTAGCAGTAATAAATGAGAGCAATAAAACTCTTTGGGATGCTGGAGAAATGAGTGAGCGAGCCTATCTCCCTGCCACCCCCGCCCAGCGCACACATGCACACTTGCTTGGAAAGAGCAGCAGGAATGTGTGGGCAGAGAACTACTGCATTGCCGTAAGGAGTTTGCTTCCACACTTCCCTTTCGCTGGGGTTGTTTCCCCGTGATTGTCTTCCTGCTCCCTATTAGGAGATATTTGGCTTTGGCTGCTTATTATGGCTTTTTGTTTTTATTTCCTCGCTGACTGTTCTGGGCCATCTAGGAGTTGGGATTGCCAACAGTTCCCATGGGGAAGCGGGGAACTGATGGGCAAACTAGACGGCTTTCTTGGAAACTGTTTTTGAAACACGAGTTAGCATCAGAGATGTGAATCTTTGCTTCCTACATTATTGCATGTGCCAACTGAAAAATAAAAATCAGTTTTCTTCCCATTGAGATGTTGGGGAGAGGTTTTTGGACAACTTCTTTGCATTTTGGGACCCCTTATTTCACATATATATAAAAATAAAAGAACACAAAGAAATCTTTTCGTTTTAACTCCCCTCGCCCCTGTCTAGGAGTTGATTTTAAATGTGCTTTCCTAATTACATTTCATTATCTCTTCTCTCTCAGTGTTCTTTCTACTTCCCTTTTCATTCTACCCTTCACCTTCTGTTATCTATGTACAAAATTTAATGTCTCTTTTGGCTTCTCTCTTTCTCTCTTTATTCTATCAGTTTTGTATATACCTTAATATCAATATATCTATATTATTCCATATATTTGCCCGTTTACCTTGCTATGCTTTCCTTTCCATTTTTTTCTTGTCCTTGATGCAAAGGTCAGTCTGTTACATATGCATATATGTGTGTGTGCGTTATACATTATTTATTAATATTCCTCAAAATTTAAACAGATATTTCACTCCGTTTCTTTTTCCAAAATTCTATAACTTTCAAGCAGATTTTTGGGCCCTCTTTGTAAGAAAACTCACCAGCTGCCCTTGTGCAGAAACTATGGTATCTTGTGCAAAATACAACGTTGTTCTCACATGTAAAATACAGCATTGTTATCTTGCATAAGTGCAATATTGTGTCTCGTGCAAAATACAACAGCTAAGATCCTGCAAAGCTTCATCTTTGTAGATGCACATCCTGGAAAAGAGGATACCTAGTCATCCATAGTGATAGTGGAGTGCTGAAGTGGCTTGTTGCAATGTACCTTGCTACTGGGAGAGGGCTGGTTGCATCCTCACTCTTTGCCCCACTCTCTAAAACCTCACACAGTCCTCTGTTGTGAGGGCTGTGTACCTTAAATGGTAGCTTGTGGGGGGCCCTTTTGGTCATATTAATGGCGCAATGACTGTAGAAGGGAGTTGGTATAATTATAATGTTGCGCGTTCAGCTTACAAGATTGCAATTACTGAACAGGGCATCAGCCAACATCATAGCATGTACAAAACACAATGTTCTTATGCATAAAACATTTTTTTTTTGCACAAAACGCAATGATTTCAGACCCAAAGGAAGGAATGAGGGGGGAACACCCAGACGTTCTTCTATGCAGGAGACAGAGGTCCAAAACACACTGCAGAAATAATTCAGTTTGAGACCGCTTTAACTGCCCTGGCCCAGCGCTAGGGAATCCTGGGAGTTGTATTTTATTGTGGCCCCAGTGCTCCCTGACAGAGAAAGCTCAATATCTCACAAAACTATATTTCCTAGAATTCATTAGCATTGAGCCAGGGCAGTTAAAGTGGTCTCAAACTGGATTATTTCTGCAGTGTGTTTTGGACCTCAGGTGTTAGTGGTGAGCCATGCCTACAGTTTGTCCCGTTGTAGCTCTGAATAGTGAAGTCCAACTTCTCATGTTAGCACAATCTATCAAGGGGATGCTTACCAAAACTAAAAATCCCTGTAGTTTACAACAACACTCAAATACAATTAGTAGCTATATGCTGGATAGATAAGTAGCTATATGTTGGATAGAAACATCCTGATATACTGCATGCAAGTTGAGATCTTTTCAACTGGCGTCTGGGTTTGCTCCTCCATTTAAAATGTTCCTTTTGTGGGGTATTCAAGAATCATTTTGCCCACTTGCCCCCCAGTCAATGTCATATAAGTCGTTCCTCTGTGAGGAAGCCTGGTGACCCCAGAACCCTTTCCAATTACAAACCCGCAACTCACACACTACATTGCCGTCAATTAAATTGGCCTAAAAATAAAACCTCCAATCAAACCCCAACCTCTTATATAATTAGTAGTGAGGCTGTTTGCCTTATCTCTCGTGCGGAATGCCAAATTAAAGGAAAGGGTTTTGCAATGCATATTTAAAGGGATGGGAGCAAGTGGGAAGCCTTTTCATGGAAGCGTCAGGACATCCCATGCCAGTTGTGAAGCTGGGCAAAATCTTCCAACCAGCCAGACACCTGAACACAACATTGTGCATGGAGCAATGAATGGGAGGCAAACAGGACTGAACCCTATAGAGATGAATGAAAAGGACATGGATCTGAGCTGTTGGATGCTCTGTAAATCTGGTGCATGCAAGCTAAGATCTTTTCAGCTGGCATCTGCAAGTGCAAGAGAGCTCTTCTTGAGTGTCAGTCTATACACAGTTACAGCAATTGAGTGGCATTTTAGCTGCCATGACGCCTGCCTGTGGCTAGGGATTTGTAGTTGGTTGAGATAATACTCTTCTAGAGACCTCTAGTGCGCTGCCCTACATTATATGGAGAAAATATTGATCCTGCTGATAGACGCCTCTCTCCAATAATAACCTCTATTTCAAGTAGAGGCGGATTCATCAGAAGGCAAGGGAAAGAAGCCACCTCAAGCAGTGGATTATGGTTACTGTTGAAAGATGGCTTTGGATGGGGGCCAGAATTGTCTTGGGTTTACACCCAAGGTTTTTGTGAGATTAATCATTATTTGGTATTTTAATGTAATTTAATGCTGTTTAATGTTGTAAGCTGTCTCGATCCAATTGGAGAGGTGGGATATACAGATATAAAATTATTATTATTATTATTATTATTATTATTATTATTATTATTATATAGAATTCTAACAAACTCACCAAACTGCAAATCCTGGGATTCCCTAAAATGGAGCCAAGACAGTTAAAGAGGCACTAAACTCCTATGGGGCTGTGCACTGAAGATGTGTGTGTTTCTGTGTGTGGTGTGCCTTCGAGTCATTTCCAACTTGACAGTAAGGGCTTTAATAGATAAAATATGCTGGCATTTTTAACAATACCCTTTTGCCATTAGGTTTGTCTGCTACTAGAAAGTGTTCCCCAAGAACTTCTATGGACTTGAATGTGGCACTCAGGTTCAAAGAGGTGGGGGATCTTTGGTCAAAACATTTGTTTAATCCCAGGATAAAGCCTGATCTGTCAGAAAGATCTGGTGCCGCACCAAACTACAAATCCCTGGATCCTGCAGGAAGGAGCTATGGCAATTAAAGTAGTGACAAACTGCTTTATTTCTGCAGTGTGGATATACACTTCGTAGCATCACAGACATCAAGCCTCACACAACTGCCACATTTCTTCCAGGGCTCTCTCATTTTTGCAATCCCAGGGTTAGCCATCATATAACAATCCCACAACACTGTGGGGAAAAACAATCTTATTCTCCATTTTTTTTGTCCCCAGTCCTAAAGTATCGTGCGTCCCTTTGAATAAAAATACATATTATCTAATTGGGAAATAAATTATAATAATGGCCTCCTTTGAAAATCAAATCTTTTGTCACTTAACTTTACTAAAGAAATTTCCCTTTATAATGGAGTTTGCATTAGCTCCTCGGGCTTTTTAAATGCATATTTGCAGACATCCCTCTCTCCTGGCTCCCTCCCGTTTCCCAGCAGTCCTCTAAAAGAAGAGGAAACTTAGTTATTGGGGCTGGAAAGATGCTCAGAATGATTTCTCTCTTCTCCTTAAACACACACACACCTGTTTCTACGGAAACCACTTCTCCAGTGCCCTTTCAGAATTATCAATTTTGCTGCCACACACGGCTCAGTAGGTACCATCCCTCTGCTAAGAGTGAAAAGAAAGCAAAGGCATAAATAAATAGTGAGATTTTTTCAAGGATATCTGTCTGTCCATCCATCCATCCATCCATCCATCCATCCATCCATCCATCCATCCATCCATCCATCCATCCTCTATCCCTATTTTATCTTCTGTCCAGCCCTGTCTGTATCTGTCTGTCATTTCTCATCTATCTATCTATCTATCTATCTATCTATCTATCTATCTATCTATCTATCTA
>NC_056528.1:33252293-33316958 GCF_019175285.1 Sceloporus undulatus
ATCTATGCATACATATCTCTCTACTCCAAATTTATCTCTCTCATCTTCAGTCTAGCTCTGTTTTCTATCACTTTATGGATCTATATTAGCAATCCATCTCTATAATCTCTCAACAATATCCATCTATTTCCATTTATCAGCTATCCATACGCCAATCCATCCATCCGTTCATCTGTCATCTCTCTCTCTCTCTCTCTCTCTATCTATCTTTAACACAGTTTATTTAAAATGGGTCCCCCACTAAACACATATAGGCAGGAGCCATTTGGTTTGACTAACAGTCTTTCAAAAAGGAAGGAAGGATGGAAAAGGAAGTATGCACATTATGAATGAATATCCTGTACATCTCCAGATGGAAGTTCATGGCAAAACATTTTCTCCAGGTTTACTTTCTTGAAGATGATAGACAACTCAAGGCTTAAGTTCTCACCATGACATTAGAAAAGTATAGCATTCTTGGGGACAAAGAGCAGGTATTCTTAGATGGCCGTAGATCCACTCCCCTCTCCCCAATCAGATCACTTCAGAGGCTGCTCACCTCTTCCTTGATGCCTCCAGCTAACTTACCATTCCCCCTTTATCTGTGCATCTCTCTTTGCTATTATTTGTTGGAACACATACGTGTAAGAACTCCAAAAATTCAAAAGACACATCCCTTTGAGCATGAGATACAAAGCACCTGCTGCTTCTGGATCTAAAAGAGGAGATGATGATGATGATGATGATGATGATGATGATGATGATGATGATGATGATTTGGGCCCCCCTCCTCCTTCCTTTGGCAAGATTTAAATAAGGTTACTAAACTGAGACTGTTTCTCCATCTTCCCCCTACACATTTCCTGTGACACATTGCTCCATTTATTGCTGTCTCATGGTTCCAGACACTGAAGCAATTGAAAAGCAAGGCTCTGCTGTGCAGTTGACTATTTTAACACTGGCTTTACTACATCCTGGGGTTTAAATACTAAGATTCACCCTTTTAGAATGAATGAATGAATGAATGAATGAATGAATGAATGAATGGCTCTCTTCCATTACTTGTAATGCAGTCTTGGAAATAGGTCCAAGAACCTTGCAGAAGTGTTTACCATTCTGACAGGTGATGAGACATTTGTCCCTCTTGGATGGAGTATTAGCATAAGGAGGTTAACATCTCAAGAATATCAACGTTGCATCAGACCTAAGGCTCAGCAACTCCAGCATTTTGCTCACACAGTGGCCAACTACTTGGGAAGCCTGGCCACATGATAGAAATGCAACTGTGTCTTTTGGACCTTGGAGGCATACCCAGAAGTGATCTGAAGTAGTCATGACTAGTAAGCATTGAACTCCATGGCATTTCTTAGGGGGGAAAGGCCTCTGCCTGTCAAAGCTTGATCTGCGATGGGGTGAAATGGACCTGATATCCTCTAGGACAGTTGGCCAGAATCCTGTATGCACAAAGTTGATTCATAACCATGGTAGCCCCCAATCTCTGCTTACCTCCTCCAATCCGTACTTACTGGTCAATAGCTGTTGGGTAGTTAGAAGTGTATATCTGAGATTTATTCACTTAAGACTGTTTTGTATTCATGATCCCTATATATCTCTTGTTTAGGGTATACATAGGGACCGTGAAAATCCCTCAATCTGCTTTTACCAATTGTTCTATGGAGTGTTATGTGGCATTTTTCCCTCAAAGAAAATGTTTCAAATTTTAAAAAGAGGTCCCCAGGTCCCTAGAAAAGGTTTCAGGGGCAATGGCCCAGACCCTCCCAAGAAACAAGAATATTGAAATATCTATATCTATATCTATTAAAAAGTTGAAAAACATGTTTCTCAAGTGTCAAGGAACTCTTGGACTGATCAGAATTTTCACAGTTCTAGGCTTATTCTGTGCAAATTTTGCATGCAGTTTCTTTGTGCAAAAAACAACACTTCCTGCGTAGGAAACATTATTTTGTTCCTGTAATGAAAATGGTATTTCTATGTATGTGCTCACCTTTCATATGGTTGTGTTTTGAATGACATCTGTGGGGCAGCGGGTCACAGAGTTGTATCCTGTTGATGCCAAAGCCACAGTTGAGTTGCCATGCCCAGTGTGACTGGCAGCCTATATCTGATGCCACAAGGCTGGCGTTCCGGTGTCTAAGCACAATCCTCTCCAACACGAGGCCAGCTTCTAATCCACCCTGGGATTTGACTGCGTCTCTAAGCAACGGCCAAGATGGATTTACTGATGCTCCGTATCTTGGCTTGTATCCTTCACGTGGATGGCCCAGTGTCCTCAGACATTGCTGTTATTCTCTGCCTTTGACAGAAAGTGTGGAAGGTATTTTCCTTTCTCCCTCTTTTTTTAACCACTTGGCAATCCTCCCAAGCAGTGTGACTGCTAGGAAGGAAAAGGCCTCCTACTCTAAATATAGGAACTTCTTCTGTATTACTATAGCTACTTATGTGGGGTGTGAAATGACACATTATTGTGTCCCAAGAATTCTGCATATCTTCTGATGTACATCAACTAGACTTTTAAAGGTGGCTGTGACCACCACAGGCTTTAAAACTTAAGAAGAGGACAAATCCCTCAAATATTTGAGGGGCTGTCATGTGGAAGATGGAGCAAGTTTGTCTTCTGTGTTTCAGATGATAGAACCCAAACGGATGGATTCAAATAATAATAAAAGAGATTCCAGATAAACATTAGGGGAAACATCCTGATGGTAAGAGCTGTTTGAAACAGGAAGAGACAGCTCCAGATGGTGATGGCCTGTCCTTCATTGGAGGGTTTCAAAAAGATGTTGGATGACCATGTGTAAGGGATGCTTTAGTTGTAAATGTCCTAAACTGGGATGAGATTAGATAACCTGTGAAGTTCCTTGCACTTCTGTCATTCTATGATTCAGATGTATTGTACCTCATGGCCAAATACTTCCATATCTTTATGGAGATGATGGTCCTTTCAAGTTTGAGCCAACAGGCCAGGTTTCATCCTGACTGGGCACAAACCTCAGATGTGATGGGATGCCATGACTCTGAAGTCCTTTTTAGGGACTTCTAGAGAGTGAGACACTTCATCCACCCACCTTAGGGTTGTAGACTCTGGTCTTCCAGATGTCTGTGGATTGCAACTCCCATCAGCCCTATCCAGAAATAATGGTGAGAGGATAGTGAGAGTTGTAACCCAACCACACCTGGAAGGCCATACTCCCCCTATTCCTAACTAGCTTGGTATTATCCACCCCAGGCTTCAGTTATCCAAGCTAAAGATCTATCCTGTCATCTCTGGTGGCTTTCATGTCAGGTCATTCTGAAGCTCAGCCTAGGTTATACTTAGAAAATCAGTTCTGAATTGAGCTAATGAATATTCCACCAGAGAAACACAGCAGCCAAAAATGGTGACAGGCTGGCTGTGTGAATGGAGAGAAAGATAGATAGATAGATAGATAGATAGAGAGAGAGAGAGAGAGAGAGACAAGGATGCTTTTTGCTGGAAGAGGTATAGAATCACGCCGCTCTGAGATATGGCCTCTAATGGCTTTTGAGGCTGGGCTGACAATGAGATATTGATTGGTCTTCACCAGTGTAAGAATTTCTCATTTTTTGAAAGAAGGGGAAAAAGGAGGGGCACACATGATTAATCCTTGTCATCCCCCCCAAAATATGACGCACAACTTTTTGCTTGGAGGAAAAACTCCCCCCCCCCCCTTCATTGAAAGCTGTGGCTTATTTGGAGATGGAGCTGTTTCTAGGGGAGAAGTCCAGAAGCTATGAAGCAGCATTGTGTTTTTCTGGTAGGTGGGTGGAAGGAGAGATGGTTAACCTTTTCTCCATTCCAAATCACCTGTCTCCAGCACTTTCTGTCCCCTGATCTCCATGGGTTGTCAAACACGGGGAAAAGACGTTGTTATTGCTATATGCTTTCAAATCATTGCTGACTTATGATGACACTAAGGCAAACCTATCATGGTCTTTTCTTGGCAAGATTTGCACAGAGGCAAATCAATGCCTTCCGTTCTCCCCAGGGCTTTTAAAACAATTTCTCAAAGTACATGAAAATGAGTCCCCCCAGAACATGGCTCTCCGGCCATACAGGGAAAATGGATGGTTGAAGACTAGATTTCAACATCTAGTCCTGCTTTTCTGGTCCTCAAAGCATGGGAGGAGGAGCATCACCTTGAAAAATGTCTCTCTCTGCGTGTATTCCTAATTTGTTTAACTTGATATTTTTATTTGAATTACATTCTCTTTGTGACTGTGGCCGATGCATGAAATATCATGTTTAATGATATCACCTGAAGGTCTCTCCTTCTGTGGAATCGCAAGGAGCTATCCCTAGCTCTTAGGCTGGGCCCTGATGTCTCAGAGCCTGGGATAGTCTTGATATGGTGACCCCATTCAAAACCCATTCTACAACCAGGATCCTGTCTTGTAGGTCAAACACATATTTACAGAATTACAGAACTGGAAGGGACCCCAAGGGGACGTCTAATCCAACCCCCTGCCAATGTATTTAAAAGCCCCAATGATGAGTGGAATGGAGAGATAATGGAATGGGGAAATGATGAGGCAACCTCTCTCTTTGCAAAACACCAAAGATCCTCAGTGTAGCACCTTCAAGATGTCTGGATTTATTTTAGCATGTGAATGTATGAATTACAACCTGCTTCCTCAGATGCATTGAGTAGAAAGGTATCAGTTCCCACCTTCAGGAGCTCTCCCAATCCACCTAAAATACCCACAAGGCCCTCATTTGAGCTTTGAACATCCCAATCCTATGCTTACTTACTAAGATAATATTCAATGGGATTCTTGCCTAGCAAAGGGCACAAGCTGCAACTAAGCAAAATGGAAGGTGGCTCTGGGCTTTAATTCTCCTGTGAAAGTTCTTTAGTTATGTTGATCTCATTCTGGTGGCAGTGGAGCAGTGAATCCATTGCAAGGCTTAGTTTGGCCTGTAAAAGAATAAAACCTATTTTGGGGGGTAGTATTCAACACTGCAGGTGCCTCCTTTAAAGTCTGGATGAAGCTCCAGAATGGACTCATTGCCCCAATGACATGGAAGTCTTTACCATCCCCAGCATTGGTGTGTGAACTGTGGGTCCTCATGTCTTTCTGGACTTCCACTTCCAGAAGGCTTAGACAACCTGTCCAATAACCAAGGATGCTGAGAGTTGAACTCTAGCATCATTTGTGTGTATGCACCTTTGTCGCCTGATGGGGACCCCATGAATTTCATAGGATTTTCTTAGGCAAGGGATACTCAGAGGTGGTTTGGTATTGCCTTCCTCTGAAATATAGCCTAGAATTCCTATCAAGTACTAAACTGGTCTGACTCTGCTTAGCTTCCAAGATCAGATGGGATCTGGTGCCTACAGAGTATGTACTCCTTCTGACAACATTGAGGGACCCACATTTGGGAACCACTGGCCCACACCACAGGCATGTTTGTGCGTCTGAGGTGAGAAGGCAAAGAAGATCCATGGTTTTTAAAAAACAAATCCACAAAAGCTGTTGCCTTTTTTTAAAAAGTACATCATAATATAAATTAGTTTATTCAGTGCATGGTTGTATACAACAAATAATAAATGTCTCCTTCATACAGAGCAGCAGGAAACAGCTCTCACCAAACCATGTCAGCTTTGTACAGCTCCGTAACAGAGGCCAACAATGAGCAATGCACAAAAAGTCTTCACGTCATGCAATTCTTAAGCCAAGATTCCAACTTTCTCCCATGCAACGGATATGAGGAAGTAAATGAAACTCTTAACGGAAGATTTTGTTTTATTTTGCTTTAAGGAAAGGTAGATGGGCAAGGCAAATTGAACCTTCCTGGAGGCAGCAGAGCAGGGTCAAAGGGAAGGGAAGACGATACAAGATTGCACCCCATCCAGTTCCTTTACCAGGCTATCTCCAAATCAGGGGCGTTGTAACTGGTGAAGGCATTAAATATTTTCCATTATTCATCTCCCAGCTGAAAAATGGGTTTCCCAGCACTTGGGAAGCATGGTTGGGAAGAATAACACAAAAGTGAAAAAATTGGCAGTTTTTGCCCTGTATTTATACATCCAAAAGTTTTTTGGGGGAAGTAATTCTGTGCAAAAATACAATATGGGTCCACCCCTGCATGAATATGTGGATGTTGTACAACCTCCTCTCCACACCCTCCAAAAACATATGCTGTTTTGGGTGCAAAAATTATTAATTTTTTTTGCACAGGAAAACCACGTGAGTTTCTGAAGAATGAAAAAACAACAACACCCTGTTTGTGGGGACCTGTTTTTTTTCATTGCAAACTGACTTACAATTGCACAAAGTTAAATTCTGTGCAGAGAGATCTTGTAGCACCTTTGAGACTAACTGAAAGAAAGAAGTTGGCGGCATGAGCTTTTGTAGACTTCAGTCTACTTCCTCAGATGCTTTTACTGAAGCCTATGAAAGCTCATGCTGCCAACCTCTTTCAGTGAGTCCCAAAGGTGCTACAAGAACTCTCTACATACTGATTCTACAGATTAACATGGCTATATCTTTGAATTTTACCACTATGGAAAGTTAAATTGTGTTGCTGTGCAATGTCTGTATGCTCAGGTGGGACACAGAGGCCAATGTGCAGGTAGAGCCAACAGTATGGCCATTGGGCACAGGTTCCTCTGCAGAATGTGCCCCAATGTTCAATGTGTGCTGTTGTGTGAGCAAAGTCTGCGTTCCACAACAGGGCATCTTGTGCAGCGGTTCCTTGTGCCTCATTGCAGTTAACTAGCATGGTTGCATATCATGTCAGTGACATAGCTCCATCATTGCAAAGTTACACTTTGTAATATCTGAAGTAGGACTTCAGCCACTGTTTGTGTGAGTGCAAAAAAACTGACATTTTTTGACTATAAACAAACCGAGGTGTATTTCTGCACAGAATTATTTCACAAAACACTTTGGAAATGTGTGAATGCCGTGTGAAAATGGCACAGAGATATTTGTTTTCTCCTGCGACGGGGAGAAAACTACGGAAATCATTGCTCCCTGTGTTCAAGGATGAAATAGCTGAAGGTTTGCATCCCTATGCTGCCATATTCAGTTCCCTGAATGTATCCTCCTCAATGGAAGACGAGCAAAAAAACCAATGTTGTCCTACATAAAAGAAAGTCATTGAAAGGAATGGGGACTTATTAGTCAGAGTTCCTATTGATTGCAGTGGGTCTACTCTAGGTAGGCCTAACAGCAGATTTAGCATCTTTCTACCATCCCACTACCTTTCTGTGCATAGAAGGGACTGGATGTTTTTCCCTTTCCATAAGAATATATATATCCTTTTAGCAATGAGTGTGTTTAAAGCTCCTCCTATCCAAATTTATGTAAATTTAAAAAAAAAGAAGGATACATTTGTTCATTTTTACAAATCGGATGGTTAAGTCACCTTAGATCCACAGTTTCTGTCTTTAGAAAAAAGAAGCCACGACAACAGGGTTGTGGTTGCTTTTAATAGGATACACAAAACATCATTAGGAGAGAGAAGAGGGGAAGGGGAAAAAGTTGACAGAGTGGGGATGACATGATCCCCCTTTTAAAAATAAAACAACGAAAACAAAACATCATCTTCCACTGACTGGGGTTTAATGTAACACCTCAGTTCCTACAGACTTGGGGTCGGCACAACGACTCGAAACAGGATATTACAAATCTATTTCTTAAAAAAAAACTGTATATATTTCAGTGTTGTTTTTTTTCAAAACCACAAGAACACTTTTTGGCTGGAGCCAGAGGTTCAGCTCCAAACCTGAATCCCCTTCCCCCAAATAACCTACTGCTAGTAGCATCATTTTGCTTGCAAAGACACATCTCTGAAGAAGACCCATTGGAGTTAATAACTCAAACATCTGCCCTGTTCCAAAGGGGGGGGGGGAAATGCATTTGGGTTTGTTCTGCCTAGCAAGATTTAAAGAGATATAAAATGGGAAGCCGAGAAACAAAACAGAAAAGGTTCTACGTTCCTTTTTTTTTTTTTTGCCCCTCTGATGCTAGATATATATAAAATACTGAGCACGAAATTTCCCCCTGAAGAGGAAAGAAAGAGAAAATGGTCTTTCAGTCTCTCAGATAGGAAGCAAATTCACACCAGCTATGAAAAGGTTTCCTATATGTTGTCTTTTTGTATTTGCTTTGCTTCTGAATAAAGTTAAAAAAGAAAAAAGATGGAAGGAGGGAGATAAAATAGTTCTTCTCCACTGTTTTTATGCCACAACGCAAGGATGCCTGGCTCTCCTTGTGAGATCGCACAAGCACAATCTATGCTACTGGGATGTCTCCTTTGAAAAAGGAAAAAAGCAACCAAAACAATACAAAAGAATAATGTTATTTTTGAACAACCAAGAGGTCTAACATGGCTGATAAGACAATGCGACTCAGGCCAGTTCCTTGGCGTTTGCCTGGGACACGGAACGGTTGGGTGGGTAGACGGCTAAGTTAGGGTTCTCGACTGTGATTCCAGAGCTAAGGTTCCATCAATACGTCTCTCCGCTCGCTCTCCAACGCTGGCTACGTCGATTCGTGTTGGCTCATGGATTTCCCACCGTTTAGCACTCCGGAGACGCTTCTGCTTTTTGTGGGCGTTCCACTGCCGGACCGTGAAAATTCTGTGAGATCGTGGAGGGAGGGTTCTTTGTACATGGCCACTGGAAGAAACAAGATATTTGAGTCACTTAAGATGAGATGGGGAACCTAATGCTTAGGGGAAAGACCTGACCCTTCCAAGCTCACAGCCAGGACCTCTCAGAGGGCTGCACCCTCTTTCCCTCTGTTCTGTTCCTTGCAGAACTGCTTTGATATTGAATTAGGCTCTTAAACTGAAATAACTTTTCCTAGATGTGGTTCTAATGCCAGCATGCCAGAGTATGCCCAGCTTTCCAAAGGAGTTATCTAAGGTGATGAATGTAGTTGAAGGACAGGTTCCAACACCATGGATAGCTCCTTTGTGAACTAAAACCAGGAATCATCACACAACTGACTTGGGAGCCACCAGCCATTATGGGGTTCTTTACTTTTTTTGCTATGCTTTTGTGTGTGTACCAGATGGCCTTCATCACTGAGATTTTGTCCTGTCAATAGGCATCCTCTCTGCTGTTGGATGGCATTCTCTCTCCATCCAGCCACCACTTTTAAGAGGGTTAAGATTCTTCCAAAATGGACCCTCTACAACCCATTTATGTCACTAGCAGACTGAAATAAATTAAAAGTAGGGAATCTGGCATTCTCAACATATATGTGCATTTTTCTGCAAGCTACTAAGGCAGTTCTCAGCAACATTACCTTTTAATGGTTTGGGAAGGAAATGTGCGGCGGGCTTGTTTTTCTTGACGTGGTTGCCTTTCATGATTTCGCCTTCTTTGTTAAGGCCCAAATACCAGCCTCTTCCTGACTGCTGTTGTCTGTAGATCATGGAGGAGTAAGTGACATAGTAGTTTTCAAAAACGGATTCTTTGAACTTGCATTCTGGTGTGAAATGTTCCTGCAGCAAGGGGGAAAAAAGGTTGGGTGGTGTGGATGGGGGGAAAAGAAAGAAGGGAAAGAGAAGGATCAATGCGTGCTACACAACATGGCTGAGATATTACATTGAATCTGTGTAGTGCAGGGCCTTGTCTGCACTGGCCAGGATACTCTGGGCCCACCATGGAGTATCCTAGCCCAGAAACTCAATCTCCCTCCATTACCTGGGGCCCTCTATCCTGATACCAGGCAGATGTTCACTTGGATGTTATACTCTGATACCCAATGTATCCAGGGTGGTGGCATGTCACTCACTCCTGAGGTTAGAACAAGATGCCCAGCCTTGGTTACATAGCTGGGCTCCTTCTTCTTACCTCAGAATGAGTGACATGGGCCAGTGACACCTGCATTGGGTGACAGAGCAGGATGCCCATGTTAACAGCCACCTGGTGTTCGAACAGAGGGCTCTGGATTTGCACAGAAGATCTGAAGAAAATGGGGAGTTATTTAATCCATTTTAACAATAGTATACCCTGGGCTTAGTACTGAATGGACCAGATATTGCCTGGTCTATTCTCGCCAGACTTGACGTATGACCTGTTCATTGTTCAGTATCCCTGTCAAGAGGATGGAGGAAGGCTGATTTATTTAGTCTATGCAGACAGAGCCTAGGTCAGCACTCACATTGTTAGACAGAGGTTGACCTATGCCACTTGTCTGCTGAATACCAACATTGTGCATTCAGTGGTTTATCTGCCAGTTTGCTGGCTGATTGAAGATACTGAAGATACTGATATTGAAGATACAGATGAATTGCTATGCTCCATCCAAAAATGCACCCCTGGAATTTTGTTGGCTGGTCCCAAATAGGGCAGACTCACTGAACCAAGTCTTGATCAGTGAGTCAACCCAGAGGTCAAATAAATCGATTCAATGGCTCTACTCCAGTTGGGACTAACAATAAGATGCAAGCTCATGGGAAATGTCACCCCTGCAGCCATGAACTGAAACTGTCTAACCTGTGTAAGAAAACCCATACATGTGTACATGACAACAACAGGAATCTGGTCCACATCTCTGAATGTAAAAATAATTTCATACATTTTCACCCCAAAGGGCTCCCATGGCCACATGTCTACCTCCTCCCTGAGTGCAGAACAGTGGCCTTCAAATGAATTTGAGCAAGACGTAATGCAATTTTAAGCACGCAGACTGGCTCAGGGAACAACTCGAGGGCAGTGCGGTAATAACACCTTAAGTTAAAAAAAAATATTGATCAGAAAGACAATTGCATTATCAGATTAGAAGTATCTATTTTAAAAAAAACACAACAGCAGCAATAGCAACAACATCAGCAGTGTGAACAGCTTGCTGGGTTGTGATGGGGAAATGTTGTCTAGAGTGAACAATTCCAAACAAACACTCACTGCATAAACAGCCATTTACCAACTGATGGATGTTTAAACGATGTCTGAAGGTTACCTTATTGCATGGCGATTATTTATTTGCAAACTTTTATCAATGCAGTGCAGGCAGGATGCCCTTGAAAGCCTATAATAGCGACCAGAAGCCCTCACAGTACAAATTGGATTGTGCACTTGGATCATTGTTGTGTGTGTGCCACAATGCATATAGATTGTATATGCACTTATCTGCATAGCTTGCATTGATTTTAGGATGAGATGGGAAGCTTGATGGCGGCATTCCGCACGGTTCAAAACGAAAGCGTTTCTTCCACTCAACGCTTGCTGAAGTGAGTTGGTGGGACGAAGAGGAAAACCACGGAGTGCGTCATCCAATTAAGAGCAGTAACAGAGAACCCTGGAGCGTGCAGCGGGTGATTATAGCTTATGTATGGTAAAGTGCGGCTGTTTAGGGAGCACAAAACTTTTTCCATTCAGAGATGAATGATCAAATTAAGAGCCAAGCCACACCATGCACAAGCAATTTCTTCTGAGGGCTCTTCCCAACATGATGATCTCTGCATCTCTGCAGCCAGTGGGATGTTTCCATAGACACACATATATTTATGCATTGTACATTTGAGGATGTGCTCAAAAAATGTGTTTCACCCAGGAGACCTGAAACCCACAGGATGGCTTTGGGCAAGTCACATACTCTCAGCCTCAGGGGATGGCAATGGCAAATACAGATGACAAAAACCCTGTACGGATGAGAACCTTCACAGTTCAGGACTTATACTACACAAAATTCACACAGGGTTTATTTTGTGCAGAATATTCTTTTCAGCCCAGAAAATGTTGCTTTGTGCACCGAAAATGCTGTAGTTGGGGACAGAAATTTGCCTGTGGTTGTTTTGCACTGGGAACGGCATTTCGCTTTGTAGGAAATAGCATCCTCTGCACAGAAAAATCCTAATTCTCCACAAAACAACCACGTGCACATTTTGCACAGAACAAGTCCTGAGCTGCAAATCGTTTTTGAAAACTATGCAGCTTTCAAAGATTTTCTTGCAGCAGGAAGAAAATTGCTTAAATTACTCATTGCTTTCTTTGAGAATAAATTTAGCACACTAATTTTGACCCAACGCAATAGCTAACTAACAACAACAGCAACATTTAAACCTTTTCCATTATAGAGAGAGAGGAAGAAGAGGAAGAAAGGAATAGCCAAGTGTAAGCTTGTTTGTATAATGGTGAACTCAGTCTCCCCTTGAAAATTTGTGCCCTAACATTGGTTTATTTCAAATTATTCATTTTGCCTCTTATACCAAAACAACAGGTGGACAGATGGATGGAGTTCATAAACATTAAATTTGCTTATTATCTTGCTTATGCTTCTATTATTATTATTATTATTATTATTATTATTATTATTATTATTATTATTTTAAAAACTAGAGCAACTTTACTGAACCATTTTTAACATGGTAATTCAAAATATATGTCCATTCTTTTGATTCAGTGGATCTCAATGAGGATTATAACAGGATGAAGGTCCATTAATTTGTTAATAACTTATGTCTCCAACTTGGAGACTCCTGCCTTGCTGTTGTCTCATCAGGTTCATAGTTTAATAATTCTTGACTTTAGACTTGTTCATAGACCCAACTGGAATTTCTGATTTTGTGGGCTTGACCAGAGAAAATCCCAGCTCTCTTAAAACATCGACCAGAATCCTATTAGTGTCTTATTCCTGCATAAACTCCCCAATGGCTGTGATTCGATGCTTTTGTCCGATGTGCAAAATCTCCATTCAGTCCAGGGTTATGGAAACATTTGTAAATGTGGTGTCATCTCACTTATGAGGAGTGCATTCAGTTGTGGTCTGTGTTTTGTATTTTATTGTACTAATGTGTACACACCATCAGTTGCACAACATCATTGTTTAACATAAGAGTTGTGTAGTACCATAGAATCCCTGTAAGGGATCATAGCCAGTTTCTTTGTACTCCCTCCAAAATCCCACTATTTCTTGGCTTTCCATCTGCCTCCGACTGCCTGTCACTCCATGTTGCCCATGCAGATGATTCAATGTATTTGCTCCATTTTGATAAGTATGAACAGTGTGTGTGTGTCTGTGTGTCTGTGTGTGTGAAGTGGGGAGGAGGCCAACACACATAAGTACTTTCCTCAGGGCTTTCACGTTGTATTAGCTACAGTCCTTGGACATGCCTTACCTAGAGCAGTGCATCTAATTCTATCGCTTCAGCTCCTTTCTGATAGGACAAATGTATAATCAAATAGATTTAAAACCTGAAAACCATTCAGGCAAACTGGGGGGAAGGGGAAGATCGGGGAATTTCTTCAATTACTCCTTCAGTTAAAGTAGACCTAGAAGATAAATATTAGTGTTTTGTTCCATGTTCAGTAATGCTAGTTTTCTACTCCCAGGAAGATGCAGCACAAGGCACATCACTCAGTTTGTTTTGGGACCAATTCAAGCTGCTTGCTTGAAGCCCCAACACCTTACTGGGGCAATCTGGGGAATATCTATTGAGACTGGAGTTTGGAAAGATACTTTCAAGAAGAAGAACTATAATAACCAGAGAGAGCCATCCACAACTGAACAAGAGTATGATGATACTTGGTAGGCATAACAAGTAATTCCATTACTTTGGAGCAGTGAATTCACACCAGGGTTTACTAGAGTTATTTCTGGTTTCAAGGGAGCTGTGCCTATTTTTTGATTCAATATTATGGACAACTCTAATAAAACTGGGAGTAGCTCCTGTGAATCCCAATGTGGATTCGCTGTTCTGGAGGGGGACTGGACATACCTGATACTCCGGGTCCCAGAGCTTCATCCTTCTTCTGCTCACTTATGGATGGCTTAAGCAAGCCATTGTATGAATTCTTCTTCAGGATGAATTTCCAAGCTCTGACTGAGACATAAGCTGCATTGATCTCTATAGGTATTTCTTCCAGGGAAGACTGGGGCCTCAGTGACTGTGTAGCAGCTATCTGAAGTGCCTCCTCTTACATAAACCTGGCTTGAATCCCAAGGTAGGCTTTTCAATGGTTGTTAGTCACGTAGTAGAGCCAGATCTCTTGGGGTCAGTGCCATAAGTCTTTTGAGGAGAAGGGTTGATGGAACTAACAGTTACTTCAGAATTTAGCGGCAATCATCCCAGGATATGGAGGTAAAATAGATGTTATGAGTCTCCATGTGGCAATGCAAAGGATTTGGGAGACAGGTTGGCCTTGACTGGGCTATTTAATTAATTGATTTATTTATAACATGTATACCCTATCCTTTAGCCAAAAGGGTTCCCAGAGCTGGCTTCATAAAAGACCTATTTCTGATGGAAACTGAAGGGATGTCTCTACTTGCTCACCCCATCTAGATTTGCTCCCATTCACCTATGGATTTGAATCCATGGAACTTCTGTAAATCTTGATTTCCTTTGGGTTTACTTTCGTGGGTTTACTCTTTGCTGAATCAGGTTAAAATGACTAGAAATGGCTTCTTGGTGTGGATCAGTACAGCACTCTGCAATTTAAAATTTCTTTCCTGAAGGATGGCTATGGAGGCTGTCATGATGAGCTGCTGTTACAGTCAGACCATACAGGGACCTTTAGAAAAACCTATCATAGGGTTCTCCAAGGGGGTTTACAATTGCTTTCCTCTGGGGCTGAAAGAATTTGATTTGCCAAAGGTCACCCGGTGCATCTCATGGCTGAACAGCTATTTAAATGCTGGTCTCCCAAAGTCCTAGACCAACACTCAAACCACTACACACTGCTGTCTCCCTGTCATGCCTGCCCTTATAGATTTCCTAGTACACCCATCATAGTTTTCTCAGTCTTGTTGGTGAGGTGGAACACTACTTTTCTGAGATGCTGCTTGTCGCTTCTCATTTCAACCAAGAGCAGATTTTGGAAAAACCAAATGGAGAATTGTTGACATCGAAATCATCCCTAGGGTGTGTAGGGTTAAAAATCCAGCAGCATTTGAATTCAGATAGCACCTTCCATCTTCATTCTTCCATCACCCACCTGGGCTGTCAGATCTTTTGGGAGACCTCTCCACTTAAAACCACTCTTTGAACTTGTAGAGAAGTTACTGGCTTCAGCTACTGAAAAGGGAAACAGCCAAGGGAAGCTCTTCTCTCTTTTTCATTCTTTCTCCTGTGACTTTTTCTCTCTCCCTCTCTTTTAAAAATGCTAGGAGGCTCTTTTTCTTTTGGAAGACCAGATTCCAAAGCCAACTGCGAGGAGTCATTACTCAGAGCGTTGCTGTGAAGAATTACAAAGTGTAAAAATAATAGAGTTTCTGCTCCGTTGAGATGAAAGGACTGCTCAGGGTTGGCGGACTGCCAGTCTGGAACATGAGACAGGGCAAAGGATTATGGGTGGTAAGGACCCTTCTTTCTTCTCGTATAAAAGTTGTGATTGATGTAGGGACTGTCAACGGCTACTTAAATATAATATGATACTGAGCTGGGTGGGCCAATGAAAAGCAGATTTCAATGTTTTTTTCTGATGCTGGATGGCCTTTCCTGAAGCTTGGGCAGTTTAATTTTCTTGAGCTACAACTCCCAGAATGCTGGCTAGGAATTTTGGGAGTTGTAGTACAAAAGGCAACTTTCGCAAGGTCTGAAAACCATTGTCCACTTCTACCAGACATCAAACACAATGACACACCATTTTCACAAACACTTGTTTTCTGGCTGTGTGATTCTGGAACTTGTGTTCCAAAACGTAACTTTTCCATATTCTTCTAACAGGCATGAGGCAATGAATTAGAGATTTTTGGCCTGATGTATGCAGAACATCATGGATGGATCCCCCTTGTTTGTATGATATGGGTCCCCCTTGCTTGTGTGACATGCCCATCATAATGACGGACAGGTTTTTCTAATGGAACCCTTTTTTCATTGGAATCCATTGTTTTTTGTGGCTCTGTGACCATGTTCTGGAAGAGTTTATTACTAACATTTCTCTGAAGATCCAGTCACAGAAGCTGGCGAAACATCAAGAATAAATTCTTCTTTCAGAACACAGCCACAGAGCCCAAAACCCCCACAAACAACTAAGAATGCAGAATGCCAAAGGTGCAGTAGCCAGAGGAATAAGTGATGTCTGAGAAAGACAGTCTGAGGTCAGGAGCCATAAATCAAAGCAAAGTCCACATAGGAGTAGCAAGATATAAGGGTTAAAAACAGTCCAGGGTTGTAAATCAGAAAGTGTATCTTACAATGGATGCAGGCTGATAGAGAATCAAAGTTTGTTTCCAGCAAATCGAATGATGAAAGGCTCCTGACTTATAAGACCTGCCGATTCAGTCCCACCCAACATGTCGATCATATTTCAAGAGTTAATAAATAACAATAAAACTTTATTTATATCCCACCTCTCTGTCCATGACAATTGAAGTGGCTTACAAGTTCACTTTCCAGCTGCAGGAGTGCAGCCTCTCACTTCGCCGGTGGGGAAGGAACTGGGTTTGTGCCAAATGCCAAAGCCTTCACCTCTCCATGGACTTGGTGCTCTCTCTTCTACTCCTTAATCCTCCCAAGAACTCAGGTTGCTGTCATACTGAGCTGGAAGAGGCCACAGCTGCAGTAGATCTGGGTTTTTTGTCTTCTGAAGCCAAATTGTCAAGGGGAGGCACGACACTCCAAATCCCCGGAGAGAGAAGAAATGGGGATCTGATGAGCCACTAGAACTCTCTGGCTAAGAATTCTGAATATCTGTTCCTAAACTACAAACCCCAGAATTCCTCTGGATATTGCCATGACATTAAACTGCTATGCTGCATAGTGTGAAAAGGACCTTGGTTCAGACAGCAAAAACAGCAAAGCTCACCAGGCTTGCAACTACTGAACTGACCTGCACAGCCGAACTGAGTGGATCTATAGACATAAGAAAGAAAAGGTGACAATTTTAACATCCCCCAGAATGATGTGCAACTTAGGTTACATGGCTGGAGGAGTAAGGTTACGAGTCGGAAAGCATTTCTTCAAGACTAAAAAAACTGGTGACGGGAGAACTGGAGGAGAACCCTAAATGGCAACACACATTTCCAAGTCCGTGAGGGGAATGGAAGATGATATTGCAACAAGATTTCTATAGCAACTGTCAAAAGACTCCCTCCTTACTGCCATCCCCTCCCTACTTGGCAACATCAGAGAGATCGAGCTAAGTCCAATATTAGACAAAGATAAAGGTTTGTTGTAGCAAAAGCTTCCATCGACATCCTCGAAAGAAAAAATATGTACAAGACGAAGGGGGGGAGGAAGAGATGAAAGATAGCGAAGTTGATGTGGGACGCCTTTGAAAAATGGGCCAACAGGTAATTAAGCCTTCAAAAGGAAGAAAGCCACAGTGGCTTCCAAACTTCCAAGAGATACCAATCTAAATAATGTACAACTTGTTTACCCTCCTTCTAGGGCCTGCAAAAATCTCCTTAAAGATTAATCCAGAAGCTCACTGACAAAACATTGCCACTTTTCTGGAGCAAGGTGGCTTCCTACTCAACCGCTACTCATCCCGTGCAACACAGATAGCTGCTTGCTTGCTTCTTTGAGCATGGCGCAGACTCAAAATGTAGCTCTGAACAGCCCATTAACCCCATCTCCCCGTCCTTTTAAAGTCAGAAATCAGACCAGGAGGATTAATTTAGAATGTCACAACATTGACTAAAGCTTTGACATGCCAATAACGATAGCACAAGATTAATGGTACGTTTGCTTCTTCCTGCGGCAAAATCACAGAATGTTCCCTTTCGTGGAAGCAGATATGACTTAATTATTACTATTTTTTAAAAAAATTGATTACGATAAACTCAAATGACGAACTGAAATTAATAAACAAGAAGAGAAGAGATATGAGATGAAATGGATAACATGCAGAGTTAGTGGAGGGAAACATAAGAAGGAAAAGTGAGCAATCAAAAACAGGGGCCTAATTTCAGGGATATAGAACGAAATGACACAGAATAAAACAGAAGACAAAAGATTTAAATCCTATTGTGATTCCCAACTTGAATAAAGCCACTGGATCAATGGGATTTACCTTTGTGTTGAAACACCCTCCAGTAACGGATTCAATGGGTCTATTCTAGTTGTGACTAACCAACAGGATTCCAGCCAAAAAAAGGTATTACCCTCAATCCAATGTATAATCCCAACTACAGTAGAATTGTTGAGTTAATGGGATTGACCTAAGCGTCGATTTATCATTCAGCAACTGTGAGTTGCCATGAGTCTCATACTGGAAGAAAGCCAAGATATACATCCAAATAAATAAATAAACGAATAAATAAAAATGGATCTACTCTACTTGGGTTTAACAGTTGGCTTCACACATTGACTTGAATATTAACTTGAAATGGGACATAAAAGACTTTCCCTCTTTCTCCTTTCATTGCGAACTCCTGCTCCTCTCCCCCACAAAAATCCATTCGATGGTCTGCAGTCTTTTGGGGAATGATTCAGTTTAGCTACAGATTAGGTCCTGGAAAACATTAAATATTATTTTGTTACTCTTAAATCCTCAAATGTTTTGACAAGTGTTTAAAGAAATTGTAGCTGGAATCCTATAGGGGATTTAAAGTGTTTGTAAATGGACTTGTGCATACAGGGATTAGAATTGGGAAGTTCTGCAATGCTGATATCCAGTGGATGGCTGTTGTTTTGATACTACATGGGAATGGTGGCAAACTGAGCGATGTGCATTAGGACCAATGCAGAACAGGACCAATGCACAATGAGACCAATGTGCATTGGTTTCGTTGTACATCAACACCGGCTAGGGAGCACCATTGTACATTGGTAGAGTCAGACGTACATCAGGACCTTCTTGCCAGTTTCCTGTTGCACATCTTTGCAAAGCTGTAACCGAGTTTCTTAGTGCCTCTGCTATATAGCTAAGAATACCTAAAGTTATGTAACGTTGACCATGATAGAGGATTCTGGCCCATTATATTAATCTCTAATGGCCACAAATGAAATTAAAAACAAAACAAAAACAACAACAGAATGCTAAAAACTAATTAATTAATCAGAATTTTCCCCTAATGGTTTAATGACAACTAACCAATATTCTATAATACAGTAACTGACCAAAGGGACATTTAATCAGGAAGCAGAATCCTTATTTGGGGGCATGTCTTCATGATGTCTCTCCTCCCCGGTAGCTATATCCGTGACCTGATCCATGTTTGGGAATGTTGTGGCTCTCCAGAGATGGTTGAAGTCCCTTTTCCACCACCCATTGGGTGCATCTACAAGTGTAGAAACAATGTGGTTTGATACCACTTTAACTGCCATGGCTCCAGGCTACAGAATCCTGGGATTTGTAGTGAGGCACCAGCACTCTTTGGCAGAGAAGGCAAAAGATCTTGTGAAACATCAAATCCCAGGATTCCAAAGGATGGAGCTACTGGACATAAAGTGGTGTCATACCGCATTACTAGTCAGCCTGATGAATGGTGAGCCATGATGGGACTGCTAGTCCATTGATCCCCGAGAAGCTGAATGTTATCTAGCCCTTCTCTAGACCTCTCAGCCCTCCAAGGGCAAAGCAGCATCAGTTTTGATCCCTGTCCAAACAACAGGTTCGGTGATTACATCTGTGTTCTGCAAAGCTGTTAAGCAGCTTCCCAGCAGGAACTGTGGCTGCACACCGCAGCTTGCCTTTGCTTTAATCATCTCTCAAGCCCACTTGCATGTTTAATTTTTGCAAAAACATAATATCAGAAGGCTTCGATTGTCAGAAATGTCATCATTGCGAAAGCAACCGCACGCAAACACACATTCAAAGCTGCCGGAAAAGCTGGAATTTGTTATTTTAATCGGATGTTGGGGGAAAAACTTAATTTCAAGGCAAATAAGATTAAAACAAGAAGTTGGATGCATATACATGCCAACAAGGGGGGAGGGGGATGAACAGGATAACATCTGCAAATACAATATTGGTTTTTTTCCATTTAATTGAGCACAACAGTATTATTAAATTAATGCTTTCTTGAGCTGCAGGCTATGGAGATGAAATTATAAGGACGGATCGACTTTCCTAATTTGTTTTCATGCACCAGAAAAGACAACACCCCTGAACAGCAAAATCTACTTTTTGTATGTCTACTCGGAGGCAAATTTTTCGGTGTTTACTGGTTTGAGCACTGGACTTTGGAGACTAGAGCTTGAATCTCCATTCAGCGATGGAGAACCACTAGGTGACCTTGGGCAAGTCACACTCTCTCAGCTTCAGAGGAAGGCAAAGGCAACCCCCCCTCTGAACAAATCTTTCCACAAACCCCCGGTGATAAATTTCTCTTTGTTGTTGTATGCCAAAAGTTGTTTCCGACTTATGGCGACCCTAAGGCAAACCTATCACGGGGCTTTCTGAGGCTGAGAGAGTGTGACTCACACAAGGTCACCCAGTAGGTTTCCATGGTTGAGCAGGGTTTCGAACCCTGATCTCCAGAGTTGTAGTCCAATGGTCAAACTGCTGGTTTGAGTGTTGGACTACGAATTCGGGAGGCTGGTTTGAGTCCCCTGCTGAGCCCTAGAAACCCATTGGGGAAGTCATACACTCTCAGCCTCAGAGGAAGGCCATGGCAAGCCTCCTCTAAAGAAATCCTAAGAGAAGGTTATCATAAGTTGGAGTCAGTTTTATCACCTTCAGCACATAGCAGCAACAAAAACAAGCTTCCTGTATAATGCCCCAAATGTTCATGCACCTGAAAATGCAGACAAAAATGCAAATGATTATTTGTGCATTTTAAAAACCCACATATGCCCAAATGGGCACGAATGAAACTGTGCTTTCAACATGTGCTTTTTAAAAATGCAAACCTTCTGGAAAGCAGAACAGAGTCTTCCACCCCATGTCTGCCAAAAGCATGGAGTGGATCTTAACAAATAAGTGATTATATGCATGACAACTAATTTTGCATTTTAAAACTAAGTTGGAGTAGAACAGAAAGGGAATTGGGAGAAAAGTTCTCTGAATATATGGGGAACAACCTTCTCTCTCCAAAAATAACAATAACATCAGAAAGGGTGGGTTTTTGGGGGGATTTTTTCAGTGGTGGTAGTGGTGATGGTTGTGATGATGATTATGAAATCCGTATTGTTTTTAAAATGTTGTTAGCTGCCTTGAGTCCCATTATTGGGGAAAAGGCAGGATATAAATGAATAACAGATGATGATGATGATGCAGTAGAGTTTCCAGAATTTTTACTGGCCCTCCAACTACGCTAGAATTTAGTTGCTAGATTTCTGTATGCCATATTGTTGGTTCAAGGCTACCCATGTTTTAAAAAATCTCTTATGGAAACATATTATGGAATGAATAAAGGCATGATTAGATGGCTAAGCATTGATGATGATGATGATGATGATGATGATGATGATGTTGATGATATTTTAGAAACTTGTTTTTTAAAGTAAATACAAGATTGTTCTTACTGGCTACAAATTCATATCAGAGGCTGGTTTTTTAAAGCAATCATACCAGTGCTGTTCAAACTATCGGATGGTCTTGCATTTTCTTTCCCAATGTGCCAAGGACTGAATGTGGCAATATCTGTGGCCTATTACTCTTATTGTATTTGCATAGCCTCTCAGAAACTTGCTGTGGACCAGCAGCCGATGGCTCACAGACTGACAAAAGTCTGCGGATCTGTACTTTGAGTAGCACTGAGTTCTACCATGAAAACCAATCATCACCCTAAGCTGCAAAGACCTCTGTGGAAATTTCCTCTGGGCTCCAAAGACAGCAGTGGTGATGAATGCTTTCCGTTGCTGACAGGGTGAGTATGACTGCTGTCCAAGAACCCTGCAAGGAATGCAAGATTCTGCTTTTTGGTGTCGGTGTTGATCCCAAATCCCTGGGAAAACCAGCTCACACAAACACTGCTGCTCAGATTTGTATAAGTACAGGCAGAGAAAACAAAGGTCCTGATAGGTTTTGCTGTACTCTGGGCTCCAAACTCCCGGTAGTCTAATTGTCGAGGAAGTATGCACAGCATACAATCCATTTGGCACTGAGACTGAGCCCTGGCTCTATTGCTACTGCATGAGAATTCCCTGGTTAACTCACACAGTCTCCCGAGAGCGAGGCGTGACGAATCATAACACCGGTGCCTAACAAAATACCAGCAAGAGATCCAACACAACCTATGCCCTTGATTCTGCACTTAAAAGACATTCACCCGATGCAAGGTTTATTCGCACAGTAGTCATGCCAAGCTGCTAAATGCAGGCAAATGTAATGTCAAAGCGCCCGGTCACACGGTCTCGATTCGGATTCACAAAATGCATGGGCAGGGACCTGCATTATCTAGCTAGGAGTAGAAATAAAATCGGAAACTAGTCAACAGTTGACCAAAAAACGAGCTTTCAGAGTGTGAAGTCGAAGGCTTTCATGGCCGGCATCCATAGATTTTTGTGGGTTTGTTGGGCTCTGTGGCCATGTTCTAGAAGAGTTTATTCCTGACGTTTTGCCATTCTCTGAAGATGCCAGCCACAGATGCTGGCGAAATGTCAGGAATAAACTCTTCTAGAACATGGCCACAGAGCCCGAAAACCCCCCAAAAATCTATATTTTCTTGAGTGTTGGACAGCCCTATTAGGAGAATCCTCAATGATGGAGAATCTTCATACTTCAGAACTTACTCTACATTAAAAAAAACTCACCTTTTTTTGCACAAAATTTTTTTTTTGCAGAACCCAAGATTTTCTACATTGTTTTTTGCCATTATTTTAATGCAAAATAACTTCTGCACAAAAGACACACTTTATGTAGAGAAATCAGCATATTCTGCAAAGAAATAAAATTTTATTCAATATAGCCCAACCTTTAAAGGGATGATCCCTTGAGTAGGTTCAGAGTTTTGGACAGTTCCTTTTTCCCTGGAGGGACCCAAGGCAGCTCATAAATAAAACTTTAAAAATTGCAACAGAATCCAAACAATCAAACATCATGAACAGAAATGGACAGAAGTCCACTGTATCCTGATCTTGATGATGCTGTGTGCCTTCAAGTCATGTCGGACTTATGGCAACCCCATCATAGAGTTTTCTTGGCAAGATCTGCTCAGAGAAGGTTTGCCATTGCCTTTCCCTGAGGCTGAGAGCATGTGCCTTGCCCAAGATCACCCAGTGGCTTTCATGGCCAAGCTGGGATTCGATCCCTGGCCTCCAGAGTCATAGTCTGACGCTCAAACTGCTACACCACACTGGCTCTGTGCCAAACCACTACTCCTGGAAACTTCTAGTAGTAATAAAAGCACTTTGATGGGTATGTTTTCCTGCCTGGGGCACCATGAGGGACCCTCAAGCACAGCTTTTCGGGGTTCAATACGTGCCTCATCGGCTTCATATTGCTCTCCTCCGGCCTACAATGTCTTTATAGTGAATCACAATTGCTTAGAAACAGCTCCTCTTGAAACAAAGCTGGAAAGTTTCTAGCAAAGGAAATGTGGGAGAACACATCTAGGCTCACATCAGCTCCTTGTTTCTGATGATACATCACTACCTGTCTCCTTCATCTCAAACCAGATCTCCTCCTTCGAGGCCGTTTCTGAGCTTCTGTAGCAAGGCAGTGGCAGAATTAGGTTCATTCCCTCTCTCTCTCTCAATCTCTCATGTGTTAGATCTTCCTTCCCTTTGTGATAGCTCCATTTTTTTTAAGGGGAACCATTTCAAAGGCTGTGAGCATCAGCCCCGGAATGACAAAAAGGGTGTGTGGGCGTACGGTTGATCTGCCACTCGCCTTTCATTTACTACCCTGAATCTGTTTTTCAGGTGGCGAGGCACCTTTGTTTTAAAAAAAAAGCCCAGAACTCACACAAAGTTCTTGAAACGGGGGGGATGCAGATGGAGGAGAAAATGGAAAGAGGAAAGAATTCCCTTCTCATTTGCAAGCACCACTGCAGCTGGGAGATCCTACAAGATCTAGTGCAGGCATTTCTGGACTGCTAGTTTAAAGGAACTGACACCAGCCTGAAAATGTTTCGCAGACGAAAACCAACGTACATGTGACCAAAAAAAATCACAATGTAGTCAAGATGACGACAGTTATCACTGAGGAAGAATGCACCAGCTAGGAAAGGCTGCTGCTGTTTGCTTTTGACTGAACCTGTTGAGAAGAGCAAGATCCTTCTTCTCCTCTTCCTCCACTTTAGTTAACCCAATGCAAACTACTCTTTGCGCTTTGAACACAGTTTGCAGCAACTGCAGTGAACTGAGAGCAACAGTTGAAAGTGGGAGGAAGAGAGAGAAGCCAGGACATTTTAAAAGCAGCTGAGAAAGTGGGATGATAGAGAACTAATTGGGACTGTCCCTGGCAAATTGGGACAATTGGAGGGTATGCATCAATGTGCGTTAAGAAACAGTTGTCACACTTTAAGAAAGGAGTGGGAAAATGGAAACCCATGGGTTGCATAGGTCTCACCCACTTTTGTCCTTTCTAGCTCTGTAAAACCCCTAGTGATCCCTCCAAAAATCTTTGACTCTAAAAGATCCCTTTGCACCCTCCAGACTCAGGGTCACTTCTTGTTCATTTCCCCGAATGCAGCATCCCTCTGTGCCACCTGCTCACCAGTGCCAGCATGAGAAGCTCCTTCAGAGGTCACACTGAGGCATCCATCCATGTGATTTTTGACTTCAGAGACAGTGACTGGCACCAGTGGTGGTGGCTGGCACAGAGGGATGCATGCGTATACAGCTGCCTGGCATCGGTCCAGAGTGCTCAGGTAATGGGGTGAATCTGGGCAGCTTTGGGGCCAGAAATCTAGCTAGGGTAGACCCACTCTTAATGCACAGTTCCAGCCCAAATCTCCTCATTTTCACCACACTGTTGGACTGCCCTGGACTGCAAGGAAGCAAATAATAGTTACAGGAAAGTAATACTAGTGAGAACAATCAAGAGAAGAAAGATTCTGTATATAGAATTCAAAGACATAGCAGTGTTAGTCTGTAGAATCAGTATGTAGAGAGGTCTTGTAGCACCTTTGAGAAAGAAGTCAGCAGCATGAACTTTCCAAGACTTAAGTCTACTTCCTCAGATACCTCTGAAATACGAAAGCTAATGCTACCAACCATTTCTTTCAGGTAGTCTCAAAGGTGCTACAAGACCTCTCTACGCATTGGTTTTACAGACTAACACGGCTATATATTTGAATTGAGAGAAGAAATGAAGTTTATTGACAGATTGAAAACAAAGAATTTTAACCCTGTAAGGCTGCATCCACACTGCAGAAATAATCCCGTTTGACACCATTTCACCTGCCACAGCTCAATGCGATGGCATCCCTGGAATTGTACTTTGTTGTGGCACCAGACAGAGAAGGCTAAATATCTTGCAAGACTACAATGCCCAGAATTCCATAGCATTGAGCCACAACAGTTAATGTGGGGTCAAGTTGCATTAATTCTGCAGCTTGGATGCAGCTGATTCCACTTTAACTGCCACGATTCCATTTGATGGGATGCTGGGACTTGTAGTTCAGTGAGGGAGATTCAGATTTTTCAGCCAGAAAGCTCTAGTGCCTCCCCAAAACTGGAAATCCCACAATTTCTAGAGAATGTTGTCTGCGTCAAAGTGGAGTCACTGAGTTAAGAAGTACATAGATTGAAAGGGACCGAGAAATGTCATTTGTTCCAGATGGCACCCATCCAAAAGTTCTCAAAGAACATGTTCAAGAATCTGCTGATCTGCAGAACGAAATTGTGCAACATGCTAGTAAGTTCAACATCTGTACCAGATGACTCTGAAAGACCTACTCCAAAACCCAGCAGCGTATACTATAATACTCAATTTATTAGGATCAGCATGACTGCAATCCTAGGCATGGTTTACCTGGGAGGAAAATCTATTGTACTCAGTGGTGCTTGCTTCCTTTTGACTGCATAGGCTGAGCTTGTTGCAAAAACACACTGAGCTTTAAGAAAAGGCTCCCAGCTGGATGAAGCGCGACGGTTAGCTTTTAATTAGAAACGCAAAGAATCCTGCAAAAAGGACTCCCATTTAAACTGACAGCATGTAGGAGAACTCATAAGGCATAAAACAACAAAGGGAGCAGGGATATAAACTGCCAAAAAATGTTCTTTGCATTTTGAGAACAGTTTTCTTGATTTCTGAGCAATGCTCAGTCATTAGTTTCCATTCGGGTCTCTTTTTGAGAACGTTCATTTGTCATAGGCTTGCTCTTTCTGCACTGGAAAGAGGATTCTTGCACAGAAGATTGGACACAAAACACACAGTTTCCAGAACAAAAAGAGAAAACTGCACAGAAAACACATTTTCTGCACCAAAACCATGTTTCCCACGCCAAGAAAAAGCTGATGGCAACTTGCCTTTCCCTTCCAGAAAAACATACCAAAATATGAAGAATCTCATGGCTGTTTCATATTTTCTCAGTTCTGAGGCACCCATTTTTTTCCAGTAAAGATGAAAGATGATAATGTAAGTTCACATTTTAAAGGAACAACTCAAACCTAGGTGACATCTACGTTGCAGAATTAATGCAGTTTGACACTGCTTTAACTCCCATGGCTCAGTGCTATGGAATCCAGGGATTTGTAGCGTTGTGAGATATTTATTCTTTCCTCTCAGAGAGCACTGGTGCCACAAGAAACTACAGATCCCAGGATTTCAAAGGATGGAACCTGGTGGTGCCAGACTGCATTAATTCTGCAGTGGAACAACAGCCCTATTCTGCTTTTGACACCTTGGAGAGCTCCTTCCTTACAGGTAAAAGTGGAATTGGACTCACAGCCCACTGACAGGGGCTGCATTCGAATCTGTAACAGGTATAGGAGGCCAACCAACTCTTTTGCTTGTTTGCTCCACTTCTTCCTTCTTTCCCTCCATGGCCATTTAACATCCGTACCAATATCCCCCTGATGCCAGTGAAGATGGGGAAGGGAAGCAATGCTACACAAGGCAATCCAGGAAAGAGATTTTTCTCAGCCACTATTGCGGAGAAAACCTATTGTCTCTCCAGCGATTGTGTTGATTGCAGAGAAACTGAGAGGGAATAGAAGAAGCTTGAGAGGAGATAGAAGGTACCTTCCTTTCTCCTGCTAATCAAATAGTCCTTGCCCTTAAAACCTGCAAGGCCTGGCTCCTCTGCAACCCTGATTAACATGAAAGAAATTGGCAAGAAGGGAATCAAGGCATAGGAGTTTAATCGTGTATATTTTATTTTATTTTAGGTTTTTCAAAAGAATCCTGCCAGTTGTTTTGACCCAGCCACGCTAAGGGGGCACCAAAGCGTAGAAAGGCTAAATGTCACATCTTGTTTGGAAGAAGCCAGCCTGCCAATTCTTTGACTACAAGCTTCTGATTAGGTTTGCAACGACAATGCCACCCCAATAGCGGACCTAATTTTCATTGCATAACAAGGGGCATTTCTCGCCATTGTTTTCTCAGTTCAGCAAGTGCACCAGAGCTTGGAAATATCTGTGCAAATGGGGACATTTTAATCTGATTTTGAAAAGAGTTACCCAAAATGTTGAACTTATTGAGAGGGCAGGGTTCAAACCCTTGGATAACGCCTTTAAAATTCAGTCTAAAACCTGGCACAGATGCACGGCCCAATAACATCAAAGTTATCATTTACTAGTGATTGAAATCAATCAATCAATCAATCAATCAGTCAGTCAGTCAGTCAATCGCCTGAGATTTTTAAAAATGGGCTAGCACTTAAATGGGTGTTGCCAGTTATGATTCTATATGAGAAATAGCATACCCTCTGATGTACACCCCTGCCATCCCAACCTGCATCTGAAAATGCCCTTGGCAACAGAAGTACTGAAGTTCTCCTTCTCCATGGAAAAGAAACCTTTTTGAAAAAATTACTGGGCATCCCAAGGCCCTTGGGCACAACGAAAATAGTCACTTGGATCTCAGCCATGTAATTCTGCCATTATGGGAAGGAAGCCATAGGTTACATTTCTTGACAAAGTCCCTGGCAACACAGGGGGATTATAATTGGGATCGGCAACAAAATGTTGTGCCATAAAAACTCTCCTGTTCATGGTTCCAGCCAGCCAGCCAACCAACTAGTCATGTCCAGTTTCCCAATGCTTCAGTTTTATTCCCCATCTCCTTGCCATTGCCATTGAGCATGCCCTCATACCCAGTATGGGGTTTTCTTAGGGGGCACGGATCAGACCCCCCTTAGTCTTCTGCAGCAAGGATTATGCAATCCTGCAAACCTCTATGTTTGGAGTCTGTTGCTTCTTCTTTTCTGTGTTTGCTTGTTTGTTTTGCAATGCAAGGCTATACGTATGCTGAGCGAGTTTGCTATTTGCATTTAGCGTTTGCTTCTTTTTCCCCATGCTGCAGAATTTTAAAAGGGTGGGGGAGTCAGATTGTACATTTTGTTGGAGCATTGATTAAATGGCTTGTGAAACTCCGCTCAGAAGGAGGGGAGCACCGAAGCCCTTTTCAAGTCGGGTTTCCGTGACCCTTTTTAGTCCAACTGATTTTCTGCTAAAGCAAACAAGAACATGTCTGATGCCAAATTCAAAGAACAATTAGGAGGAAATTCATGTAAAGTTATGCATCTGCAACAGAATGACCCACTTTGAGGGTGTTTACCAAGGTTTTACCTAGACATCTCAATTTTTTAAAAAAGGTACCTTTCCTTCCAGGAGCATCTTGCATTACAAAACCTTCTCTCCCCACTCCTCCATTTTCTCCACACAACAACCCTGCAGATTTATTTAGGCATGAAAGGAGAGAGTATTTGTGGCTAGTGACTCCTATCCAGAGTTATAGTCCAACACTCAAACCACTACACTTCAGATTGTGGCCCATGGGTGATTCAGACGTTTTTAAATGTATAGCAAAAAAAACCTCAGTGTATGACTGCAACATACTTTGCGTCTGCCAGTGGCCATGAGATTAAATGTGTGCTTGGTTGCAAACCTTTTGGATCCTATGCTACACAGACCCCAAGCAAGAATGAAAAGATACACACCCTTCAGATTATTCTTATACTCGTCCAAGTTTTATTTTGGATATGATTCCATGCACTGCTTTTCTGAAAACCATCTCCATCCTCAAATCCAGCCTTTGCCAACCTGGTACCATGTTGCTGGTTTGGATTGCCACTCCCATTATCCCTGACCAAGTAAGTACAGAGAATGGTTCCCCCTCCATTGATTATTGTTATGAGAGTACATATTCAGCGCCTGATGAAATTCAAACACAGTGGAACTAAAGGGACACTGCAATGTCGGATGAACATTCTGAGTGTGAATCTACTCATCCTTAATTTTAATCTCTGTATTTGGCACAGTGCATCAGCCAGAACTTATAATGGGCCTGGATCTCGGTATCTTATTCACTCTAGAAATGGGTCCGGACCCATGCCCATCAAGAAAAAACCACGCATACAAAAGAAAACATCCAAAACGCCAAGACAAGTCCACAATATATTATATATATTTATATATATATATATATCCCCCACATAGCAACATCACATAGTCTCAAAACCAAACAGGAGGCTCTCTTCAATTTCTTAGTTTCTCATAGGTTACCTAGACTCCTGCCATACAAGTTTGACACTGCATTAACTGTCATGGCTCTATCCTACTGAATTTTGGGATTTGTAGTTTGTTGTGGTACCAGAACTCTCTGAGAGAGAAGGCTAAGCATTTCACAAAACTACAAATCCCCAAATTCCATAGCATGGAGCCATGGCAGTTAAAGCACTGTCAAACTGCATTAATTTTGCCCAGTATTTGCCCAGCCCTAGACTCGCCACAGGAGACCAGGCAAATGGTTCTTGTAAGCTTTTGCAAAAAGGGATTTAGCTGTCCTTCTAGAAATAGCCTTTTCATCTACATTCACTAGAGGACTCTGTTACAAGAAGCCAGACCTGAGAAGCAGGTTGCCTCCTTTGCTATTCCTGAGGCCAGGTTTCTGACACACACAAAAGACAGAGAAACAAATCAAGAGAAAGCAGGGACTTACCGATGTGTACAAGTATCCTTCGCTGTTCATTGCTAAGTACAATTTTGTCTGAACGCCCTGAATGGCCACCACTCGTAATCCCACAGGTATGAGGTTAAACAAAGCTGGAAGAAAAACGGAGGAATATTAGCCTCTCTGGCTTTCAGCAATAGGACTGAGCCATCCTGAAAGAGCCATTTTGTGAATGCTTAAATTTCCTTTCTGAGTGTGCATGGGTTTCATTGAAATTTTCAGTGGTTGAGCATGTCGCTTCAAAATGGAACAAACATGAGCAAATCACATAAGATGTGTCTTATGTTTATCCATCTAGCTGGAGATGGAGAACTTGCGTCGGTCTCTAAATATTTGGATACAAGTCTCAGAATGATTCAGGCATCGTGACCACTGTTTTGTAGCATCATCTGCTGGCAGAGATTCTGACAGTAGTCCCCAAAAGTACTGGATGGGGGATTCTGGGATTGGCAGTCCAGGCAATGAAGTTTTTCCAAGTTGTGTGTGTGAGTGCAATCTGAAGGGTTTTGACAGCCAACCTCCAACACCAGCAACACAAATCTCATGCTTATTATTTTTAATGCAGTGACTCAGTTCCACTACAGCTGCAGCTGCACTGCAGAAATAATGCAGTTCAGTCCAAGGCTGAAAGAGTGTGACTTGCCCAAGGTGATCCAGTGGGTTTCTATGGCTAAACAGGGATTTGAATCCTGGTCTCAGTCCAGCACTCAAACCACTACATCAGACTGGCTCTTACTCAATATTATCTGGCTAAACTGAAATAAATCAAGCTTTCCAAATGGATAATAAGCCTGGAGAGAGGAAGACAACATTCATCTGAAGTCTATCAGCATAGCCCAGTGTACAAAATGCCAAATTTCCATTATGGATTGCTTTCTCATTTCCCTGTTCTATGAGATCATTTGTTTCTCATTTTTAAAAATTAATTATTGTTTTTTGGAATAAAGATGGCAAGGCATCATATCAGTCAAAATGAGGGGGTGAGGAACCTTTGCTGGCTAGAGAATAAAATCCCTAATCCAAAACGAAGTGATGAAGCCCTCCAGATCTCCATGGAGATAACATTTGGACAGGTTTTGCAGAAAGCACTACTACCTCTGCTAGTTGATCAAGTGCTCGAGTGTTTC
Organism: Sceloporus undulatus; assembly: GCF_019175285.1. Lineage (NCBI taxonomy): Eukaryota > Metazoa > Chordata > Lepidosauria > Squamata > Phrynosomatidae > Sceloporus > Sceloporus undulatus. The sequence continues at coordinate 33,283,294 of NC_056528.1, forward strand.
TCTACTCCAGGTTGAAAGAGCAAACATGCACACAATGATTAGGTTGCTTGGTTTCCATCTATTGCCCCTCAAAGTGCCCTTGATTTCCAACGGCCATTCAGATTACACAAACAAACCAAGACAATATCTCTATAGTGGGTACTCACTGTAGGTACTCTCTTCCTCTTTGGTTCCATCGATAGTTCCATCAGCTTGCAACTGCAAGTGATACCCTTGCCGGCTGTACAGTTTTGTTACAATGCCTTTAAGCTGTGGTTCTGGAAGAAAGCAAAGCGAAGACGAAAGGTTAGAGTTCGGAAGGCAACCTTGCCTTATGCTGCCGGTTGAAACAGAACAAAACAAAGAGGAATAAAAAGGCCTGGTTTTGCTTCTCCTAGAAAGAAAGCACCAAAATTTAGAAGCTCGGAAGGTGTCTGCAAGACTGCAGATCAAATGAATGGCTTGAAGACCGGGGGCTGCAACCGATTATGTTTACCTTGGGATAAGAAATGCAAGAAACTTTAAAACACCAATCTTGTGCTGGAGAATCAGAATTCCAGAAGTGTGTTACATGGCTGAAGGACCAAGATCTGATCTCCATTAAGATTAGAAAGACAGTGGCGGGAAGAAGGGAATCCGGCTTTTTAATCAGCTGAGATTCAGCAACAGAAGAAGAGGGAAAATACTCTTCTAAAATGACAAGAGAGAGTGAGAGAGAGAGAGAGAGAGAGAGAGAGAGAGAAGATTGTGTACCAGTCAAGAACCAAGTTGATAGCTATAGTTAGCAGCTCCGCAGGTCAGACGAACCATTCAGCATCAAAGAGACTGAAGAAATAAAACATATGTCACCCTTCAGTAACAAGGATAAAGCTTAGCATCCCAGTAAGCTTAGAAATCCATATTATGCTTTCAGGTAGTTCTAAATGGGGAAAAGAGTGAGTGAAATAAACAGGCAAACACAGGGATTGATTTCAGTGATTCTGGTATCCAGTGAATGCTGAGTCTTCCCTACAAATGTTGCCAGTGTTCAAAGATAGATGGATGTGGTCAATTATAATCTGTGGCAGTTCGTGCCTCCCATGTCAGTGGGACGGTGAATCCACTTTGGGGTTTAGTTTGAAGCTTAAAGGAGCCTATCCAAATTGGTGGACCTATTTGAAGATAAGATTCGGAACATTGGACAGCGACATTAAAGGCTGATGCTGCTTTGGAGAATTAATGCAGTTTGACACTGTTTGAACTGTCATGGCCCCTTCCTATGGAATCCTGGGATCTGTCGTTTGTTGTGGCACCAGAGCTCTCTGACAGAGAAGGCTAATGTCTCACAAAACTACAAATCCAAAAATTCCATAGCACTGAGCCATGGCAGTTAAAGTAATGTCAAACTACATTAATTCTGCAAGGCGGCATCAGCCTTTAATGTAGTTGTCCAGTGTGCCGAACCCTATCCCCAAATAAGTCCACCAATTTGGGTAGCTCCTTTAAGCTTTAAACTAAAACTCAAAGTTCAGAGTAAAGGCCAGAATGAATCCACCACCCCAGTAACATGGAAGCTACCAGATAGCCATCACAGGTCTGAATTCTCTTACTAGGACTACATAAAGTAGACCCATTGAATGAATGGGGCATACCTATGTGTTGGCTTACAGTTAAACATTTCATTGAATGGGTCTTCTTTAGTTGGAGTACTAACCAAGAGAATTCCAGTCATAGAATTTGGAAGAGACCACAAGGATCATCTAGTTCATCATCCCCTGCCATGTATGAATACACAACTAAAGCACTCCTGAAATATGCCTGTTTGAAGAACCCCAAAAAGAGTCCAGCACCCTCCAAAGCAGTCTATTCCAATGTTGGACAGCTCCTGTGGTAAAAAAGAAATTCTTCCTAATGTTTAGGTAGGAATCTCTTTTCTTGTAATTTGAATTTCATATTTTTCTTGTCATTTGAAATCAAAGTGGGATCATAGTTTCTGGTTTAAACAGATTAGCACGAACCCATCTGCTAGTCCCAGCTAAAGTAGACCCATCGAATCAAGTGAAAAATATGTAAATGTTGATATTTTTTATTGTTTTAAATTGTTTAAGTGGATTTTAATATATGCCACCCAGACAGTTTAGGGAATATACATACAGACTGAGTTTTCCTTATCTGGGATGCTGAAATTAGAAATATTCCCAAAACCAACACATTTTTCATGGGTGGTTGAGATAGTAATGCTTGGCTTTATGGCGACTCAATGCACACAAACCTTGTTTAGGGTCATACTTCCAGGATATCTCATTTTGTACATATGTGCAAATACAGTTATTCCAATATTAAAAAAAATCCCAAATCCAAAACACCCCTAGTCCCAAGCATTTCAGATAAGGGAGACTCAACCTGTACTTCATTAAACAAAACACAGAAATTAATAGACAAACGTAAGTTTTCTCTTCCTTTTAGTGTTGGGTCCTTTCACGCATTCTCTTTCTTAGGCATATACAGAACTAGAAATATAACCCATGAACACATACATGTGTTGTCAACTCATGCACCACCTGAGTGCATTTTTGCAAGGCCCGCCACCATTCTTGGCTCAAAACCCCCCATGTTTCACACATCACAGCCATTTGATGTGTGAAACAGTCTTTTCATTCTTCAACTAGTCAACTACCTTGGGAAGACTGGATGGTGACAGGCCTTGTAAGTTGAGCAAAGTAAACAAGGGGAGAGGGAATCTGTTCATCACTGATTTCCAAAATATTTTAGGGTGTTTTGATACTTGGCCATTCCTGCCCACTCCTATCTGCAGGCTTTCTTCGTGCGCAAGTTCTGTTGTTTAGACTATTTTTACAGAAACAAGACTTTGAAATAAAAAAGGCACTGGGGAGAAGAGCAACCTGTAAGCAAAACACAGATGTGCAGAGAAAGAATAGCGCCAGATTAGACAGTATCTTGGAAAAGAAAGACCGAGCTATACATCTCCCTTAAGCAATTTACCATCTCTAAGCTGAATCTATTTCACCTGATGGCAAAGCAAGATGGTTTCACTCCATGTACGTAGTACCACATATTTGTCAAAGGAAGAGTCACAGTTAAATGGACAGAACAGAGGCTTTGCAGGAAGAAAGCCCAGGTCCATTCTCTAATATCTCTAGAAATAAACTGTTTGCAAACAATAAATGTATACTTGTTCTATTTGTTATAGTTTCAAATACACACACACACACACACACACACACACACACACCCCACAGGATATTGTACAGTACTAAGTAATTTGCCAAAATCACTATACAGCTGTTTCAATCTTAAGAGGCAGCCAACCTGGCAATCTTCTGGTATTGGACTACACACCCCATCATCCCTAGCCATTCACTACATTGTTAGGCTGTGCTCAAACACCTCTGAGGGCACCATGCTGAAGGAGACTGGAGTTAGACTGGTGTTTCTCAACCGGTCGTCCAATTGTTTTGAAATGCAAACCCAGCCAACATGGCTGGACAATAGCTTAGGATTCTGGGAATCGAAACCCAAATCCAGTGGAGGTCCAATAGTTGAGAACCACCCCTAGACCCGTACTATTCAAAGTGATGTTCCATGGACCAATGGCAGTCTGTGAGCCTTGGACTCACTGTCAGTCTACAGTGAGTTTCTAGGAAAGAAAGAAACAGTTATAGCCAATGGGCAGAAATATGGTTGCATTCCCTGGCACATCAAATTGCTGGTTCCCCATCTCAGACAGCCAGAGAAGCACTGATCTAAAAAAAAAATACTGGGCTATATGGAGAGATTGTCTGATGAATAGACTATCGGTCCTCCTGTGTGTGCAACTTTGCACAAAGATGTGCAATGCAAAGATGATGCACAGACAAAATCAGAACCAGGGAAGGCTATCCCCTACTCCCTCCTCTCCATTTCATTTTCAAGTACCACATCTTGAGTGGGTACGTTGGGGTATATAAGAGATCAAGAAACTGATCACGTCCCTTCATGACTTCCAAAACAAGGATGTGCGTGTGGAAATCAATGGTGCCTATCAGCCAAATTGGGTGTGCGTAGGTGGCATGCCCGAATCCAGAGAGATTAATAAGCTGGCGGTGCATGCATAAACCTCAGTTGCAACTGAATGCAAAATCAGAGTCTCAGGCACAGCCACAGTTTGGGAAAAAGCACACAGAAAGGGGAAAAGAAAATGCCATTTGCCACTGAATTGATGGCATTGAGTGTTCTGAGAGAAACTAACACATTGATGGCTTACAGGGAACATATAACTTCCCTTGCTGCAACAGCTCCACTGGCTGCTGGTCTCTTACGGGGAAAAATTGAAGTGCTAGTTATGTCCTATAAAGCCCTATGTGGCTTAAAAGTGCTTTTGCACACTTAAAGACTGCACCCGTTACTAGAGATGCTGCAATGCTTTTAAAATGGCTTTTTAACATTTTTACTTTTACTTAAACTGTTTTAGTGTTGTTCATAATTTAATTCTATTTTAATATTGCTTTTTTTGGGGGGGGGAATATTTTAAAACTGTATTGGACTTATTTTAATTTGTAAGCTGCCTTGTGTCCCTGTGTTGGGAAAAAAAAGGTAGGACACAAAGTTAATAATTAGTATATTGCATGCCAGTTTCTTTGTGCATGCAAGAGGGATGTTTTAGAAAGGACTTGACCATGTAAAAATGAAAAGGAAAGGAAAACTGCCCCTGTTTTTTCATCCTGGTGTCAGATAGTCAGAGATATAGTGTTTGGAGTTTCTACCTAGCTCTTCTGCTCCATCCAATCCACTGATCGGACCAGACCTATTCTAGGAATTTGCCTGATCCAGGGACGTAGCTAGGATTTTAGGAAGGGGGGGGTCCAGACTAAGTGCCACCATTATATTGGGGCTTGAGTGCGGCGGCGCAGCAGCACCCACCATTCATTTCTCATGTGGAAGGGGGGTCCGGCCCCCCAGCCCCCCCCCCCTTGGCTACATCCCTGCCTGATCCTTCCATGGAGACCTCAAAGCTATTGGTCAGTATTCTTAACCCACAGGGTCCAGTTTAACCAATCAGCCAACCAATCAGCAAGCCTCTCATGCACAGAAGTCCCAAGTCTTCTAATGGAGAGATGCATACCACAAGGAGCTTTGGCTAATAAGCCAGCTGTGACAAATGTGCCACTACAAAGCATGACATGTTACCTCTTTGGCATGTGTATCACATACCTCAGCAATACTGCACATCAGGCAGCCATAGGAAATTACAAGAAAGGGTCACAGCTTTCCATGGCCCATCCCAGGCTGAGTCCCTGGCATTGTGAGCCCCAGAAGAGAGGAGTGAGAAAAGAACCAACAATTGATCTGGATGGACAGATGGGCTGACTTAGTATAAGGGAGCCGCACGGTACTAGCTCTTATCCTTTCCAGAAGGCAAAACAGTTTGAGAAGTGTTTTCTTAAGAATATCACAAGAAAAACAAGGTGTCATCAAAGCAAAGGATCTACCATCTTGACACTTACATTGGCCAACCAGATGCCTTTGGGAAATACACGAGGAGGAGGACGCATAATAATATGAATCCCCATAACACTATGGTTCTAGCATGATACCCAACAAAGTAGACCACCTGGGAGGTCCCATTTCTAACCATCATGGCTAGTTAGACAATGGTGGGAAGAGTGTGGCTCTCTAGATGTGGCTGAATGGCAAGTCCCAGTATTCTTCACCTGTGTTGGCTATGGGTGATAGGAGTTGCAATCCAACAACATCCTAAGAGTCAACTAATTCCCATCCTTGATATTAAGAAGATAAGTCTTTTTTGACCTGGACCAATGATCCATCTCCAGTCCAGTGTTCTGTTTTCCACAGAGGTTGCCTGTATACCTCTTGAAAAACTGAGCCTAACCCTCCCTGACCTGCTGAAAAAAATGATATACTGAGGTATCTTGTGTACAATAGACTCTCCCAAACTAACATGGATGTATTAGGACTAGTTTCAATCATTTTGGGAGGACAGGATCTATGGTCCAATACATCTGAAGGAGTGCTAAGTTGGAGAAAGCTGACTGAAGCGGGCAGCTTTGATTTGTTTTTGTTGGTTTTTTGACATTAGTGTATGCCAGTCTTCTTCAACCTTCTAGCATATATTGTAAAGTCCAAAATACCACCAAGAGTCATAACCCACTCATCCCTTCTTCCATTCCCAGAGAAACTATTAGACAGCATGCACAATCTTTTGGGCTTCTGGAAGTATAAATCCAACAACATTGGGAGGACCAGAAAGATTGAGAACTCCTGGTCTACAGAAGGCTGGTGACTGCTAGGTCAGTGAGAGCAGTGAATCTACTCTGGATTTTAGCCGAACTAAAGATGCTGACTGAGTCTTGTCCCTCCTATATAGGTTAAGCACACTGGAGAGATACTTTAACTTCCTATCTTTTCAATACCTGGAACAGATATATCACAGATTGAGAAAGAGAGAGAGAAAGAAGTGAGAAGAGTCCTACCAGATCAGACCAATCTATCTTTGTCCAGGACCTACTGACCTGAAATGGTCAAACAAGAAGGCTATAGGGATCCCCCCAGCCACACCAACTAGCAGCAGTGGGAGTTGTTTTCCATGTCACTATGGTGGTGGTGAATCCAGATTTAAATGAGCTATCCAAGGCGTTGCCCAAAATATGTTCAGCATTTTGGATAGCATCCCATCTTCCATCCCACTGTCATGGGAGCCACCTGCTAACCAGGACAACAAAGGTCAACATGCCCTTCCTTGGCAACCACATAGCCTTACATCTAGTTGTTTGGGTCCCGGCTGGAGTCAATGTCAGCTAATGGCTTCCGTATCAATAGAAGTGATGAATGGAGACTGAACTAAGATGCTGAACTGTAGCCACTCAAATAGGTTCTCTGGAGACCAGGGTTCAAATCCCTGCTCAGCCATGAAAACCCACTGGGTGATCTTGGGCAAGTCACACTCTCTCAGCCTCTGAGGAAGGCAATGGCAAACCTCCACTGAACAAATATTGCCCTGAAACCCCCATGATAACCATATCTCTGGGTTGGCACAAGTCGGTCCCCTTAGGTTTGCCATAAGTCCTTACGGTCACTATAAGTCAGTTCCCTAGGGTCTCTATAAGTTGGTCCCCATAGGGTTTCCTTAAGTCGGCATATAGCAACCCTCTTAGGGCTGCTTTAAGTCAGTCCCCTTAGGGTTGTCATAAGTCCATAGGTTGGTCTGCATAGAGTGGCCATGTGTCAGTCCCCTTAGGGACACCATATGTTGGTCCTCTTAGGGCTGTCTTAAGTTGGTCCCCTTAGGGTCTGCACAGGTTGGTTCCCATAGGGTTGCCATATGCCAGTCTCCTCAGGATCACCATACATTGGTTCCCTAAGGGTCACCATAACTTGGTCCTCTTAGGGTCCCCATAGCTTGGTCCTCCATAGGGTTGGCATAAGTCAGTCCCCTTAGGGTCTCCATAGGTTGGTCCCCATAGGTTTGCCATATGTCAGTCCCCTTAGGGTCACCATAAGTTGGTCCTCTTCAGGTTGCCATACGGCGGTCCCCTTAGAGTCACCACCGTAAGTGACCCTAAGGGGCCTCCACAAGTCCAGAACGACTTGAAGGCACACAACCACCCCCTCTGTGTCATCTCTTTCCAAGTTCCCACCAGAAGCCGGAGCAGACCCCTCAGCCCAACCCCAGAGGGGCTCCCAGGGGAGACTTTTGGGTGCGCTAAGAGGAGCATCCTCCCACCTGGTTTCCTCCGTCGCCTCTTCTTGGATCCGAAGAGCTTGACCCGGGAGAAGACGCTGAGCTTCTTCTTGTCGGCGCAGGAGGTCTTGCTCTTGCTGGGGCTGCTGACCCCGCACTTGCCGCCAGCGTTGGCCTTCTCGCGCTCGCGGGCTTGGCGCTTCTGGCGGATGAGGGAGCTGGCGATGGCTGCTGCCATGGCCGCCACCCTGCAGGCTCCTCAGGCCGGGGGAGCCCCAGGCATGCTGCTCTGGCCTCCCTCGGAAAAGAACAAGAAGGGCCCCCGAAGGAGAGGCAGCCGAGAGGCTGGGGCCCCAGGGCCGAGGATCGCCTTCCTCCAGGGGCCCAGCCGGGAGAGAAGGGCCCAAGGGGGCTCCGAGGAGCAGGGGGCTCAGCCGGCCAACAGGTCCCTCATCTCTGGGAGCCTTGGCGCAGCATCTTCTCCAGCCTCTCCTCCTCCTCCTCCTCCTCGGATCCCAAGCAACCTGTTGGGGGGAGGGAGGGAGGGAGGGAGAGGGGGAGAAGGGGGATCGGGAGGACCAAGGGCCCGGGGGTCGCCAAAAGGTTGCCCCCACAAGGTTTCTCTTCCTGCTGCTGAGCCTCGGTTGCTGGATGGAGCCCTTTGGTCCTTCAAGAGGGACGGCGCCTCCGCCTCTGCATCTTCTCCTCCTTCCTCGATCCGCTCCGCTTCTCCTCGGAGGGGCTCTGCAAAGCCAAGGGACGGAGGACGGGGGTAGGCTGCCTTTGCCTTCGACAGACTCCGGCCCCGCTCTCTGCAAAAGCAGCAGCAGCAGCAGCAACAGAGGCTGCGCTCTCCTCGCCTCTCGGACGATGCGAGAGAGAGAGAGAGAGAGAGAGAGAGGCGACGCGGCACAAGCCCTCCCCAACGTGCCCCCCCTCTTCTTCTCTTCCTTTCTCCTCCTCTTTTTTTCAACCAACGCAGAAACCGGGCTCTAGAAGGTGGAGGAAGCAGAGGAAGAAGAAGAGGAAGGAAAAAAGGAGGGAGAGACAGAGGAGGAAGAAGAAGAAGAGGAGGAGAAGGAGAAGAAGAGGAAGAGGTGAAAGAAGAAGAAGTGGAAGAGGAGGAAGAGGAGGAGGTGGGGACGAGGAGAAGGAAGAAAAAAGAAGAGGAGGTGGAAGAGGAGGAAGATGGAGAGGAGGAGGTAAAAGAGGAGGAGGAAGAGAGGAAGAAGTGGCGGAGGAGAATGAAAAAGAAGAAGAAGAGCTGGGAAGGTAGAGAAAGAAGAGGAAGAAGAAGAGGAGGAAGAGAAGAAGAGGGAAAGGAAGAGGAAGAGAAGGAGAAGAAGAAGTGGAGGAGGTGAATGAAAAAGAAGAACAAGAGCTGGGAAGGTGAAGGAAAAAGAGGAAGAAGAAGAGGAGGAGGAGAAAAAGAGGAAGAAGAAGAAGAGAAGAAGAAGTGGAAGAGGTGGTGGAGGAGAAAGAAAGGCAAGAGCAGTGGTGTGTGTGTGTGTGTGGAGTGTGTAGGGGAGCAGCCTGAAGGCAGGGGCAGCTGTTCCCAAAGCCAGCCAGCCAGCAGTCTCCGTGGGTCAGGAGATCTGGAGGGTGGGGAGGGTCTTAAGGACCAGTGCCTCCTTCTCTGGAACCAGAGAGGCCTCTGGGGGGGAGAGAGAGGGCACAGCAAAAGGCACCCAAAGAGACGTGACTTGGGTTGGAATGGGCAAAGCCTGGGAGGAGCTGAGAGCAGCTGGAGAGGGAGAAGCAGGTTTTGCTGGAAAGGGTCCTGAGATGCCCACAAGTGGAGAGGTGTGGGACTCTCAGGAGATCAGAAGGCCTACGGAGAGAGAACAGTGGTGGCTCTCTATGTCGATAGGGGAGTGAATCCAGCCAGGTCTGATACCAGAAGAATCTGCCCGACTGGATAGGAGCTAAAAGGGCAAAGGCCCATCTCAGAGCAGCATTATGATCCCACCAGGTGACTCTAGGAAGCCCACATGAAGATGCAGATCTCTGCCATTCTAGTAGGAAAAGTAGAGGAGTGATAGTAGTCATGGAAAAGGAGGCTGAAATGTTGAATGTCACCCAAGTGCATCATCTCTGGCCACTAACTCCCTAGTCGACACATGCATTAAAGGAGATACATGTTCCTGGTGTGATGGGACCACAGTTTGGAAACGTTGCTTTTCTGAACATCCAGCAGGTGAACACTGACCATGTTGCAACCAAGATGGGAACAGATTCTAGGGACCATGCTCCAAAAATATAAGCTTTCCAGGCTGTGGATGACAACTTCAGGGTTTTAAATATGCAACACGAAGCTGGTCCTTTGGTGATGTTTTCTCCAGGAAAGCATTTCAAGGCTGTGTGTTTTTTCTGTGAAGGCTTGACTGTAAATGCCTCAGGCAAAGACAATTTGTTTCTTCGTATTTGACTTCGGGAGCCTGACTCAGTTTCTACTCCCAAATAGAAGAGGCAGATTAGAAGACATCATCCATGATTTATAATTTGCAGAGTGAGGGGAAGCCAGGTCAAATTTCTATTAGAACGTCTCAACAACAAGATTTGGATCGGACCTTATGTGATTCTGATTTCTGAGACTATGGATCCCAAAATGGCTGGGAAAACTGAAGGCTGCCCATTGCGATTTCCAAAATTCATCCATTGTCCACCCAGAACTGGTCCATTTCCATTCTTTCACATGTGCATGAATGCATGCTAAACCTTCTCTCTTCCATCTCTGTCCTCTCTTCAGTTTCTAAAGCTTTCTGCCAAACCTCTTCTTGCAATATCACCAAAGACAATTATTCAGGAGTGGATCACAGAATCAAGGAGTTAGAAGGGAATACAAAGATCCTCTCTTTAAACCTGTTGCCAATCCAGGAAATCCAGTAATACAACATGCATAGTAGGTGGGCATCCAGACTCGGGTTCAAAAGCTCAACTTCTTCTAAGGCAGTTTACTCTAATGTTAACTAGCTTGTATTTTCAGGAAATTCTCCTTAATAACTAGTTGAAGTCCCTTTGTCTTGAATTCATTGGTTTGGGCCCTACTCTCCAGAGCAGTGGTTCTCAACTCTGCATCTCCAGATGTTTTGGACTTCTGCTCCCAGAACTCCTGAATGTTGGCCAAGCTGGCTGAGGCTTCTGGGAATTGAAATCCCAAACAAACATTGAGGAAGCACTGTTCTAGAGCAAAGAGTCTATTCTCAACGTGATAAGCCTTCAGATGTCTGAAGATGGTTGTCATAAATATCTTCATTGTATTTTCTTCAAGTAAACCATACCCAACTCCATTCCACTTTTCCTCATGAGATGTGCTCCAGGCCCCTCATCTCATAATGCCCTCTGGACATGTCACATTTTGTCAGTATCTTTTGTAAACATGGGATGCTGAGAACCTCAGGTGGTACCCAAGTGAAGTATGGTGAGACAGGCATTGAATGGGACTATTATTTCTTACATTGTGGACACAAAACATAATGGGATCTATGGCTGATAGCAATCCTTACAGAGTCAGTATGGTATAATAGACTAAGTTTTGGACCGAGAGATTTTTGATTCTAATCCCTGCTCAAACAAGACATTCATTGGGTTCCTTTGGAGAACCACATTCATCATAAAGCTATTTCACAGGGTTGTTGTTGGGCTAAAGCATGGTCACCCTTGGTGAGCACATCTGATACAAATGCAAAGTAATAATAATAATAATAATAATAATAATAATAATAATAATAAATATGGCTTCTCTCTAAGCAGGAAAAGAAGCATACAGTAAAAATGTAAAGGTAGGAACTGATCAACTTTCATTAGTACATTGCACCTTCACAATAGTGAAAATGTGCCTTGGTTCATTACTCCCTCAGATCAAAGAGAGGCATTTCAAGATGCAAAGGCACAACTGGTTCTTTTGCTACTGGCAACATACCAGGGTTATCACTGCTATATTTGTCAGGTTGCCAAATGCAATGTAAAAGGTTCACATCAAATCCATTTCTGCCCACCGTCACCACATGGATCAAATCAAATGCAGTTAATTCATTCCCTCTGTCCAGTTGTAGGTAGGGCTGTTTAATTCAATTACATCCGAATCCTAAACGTACTGGTTTTGCTTCAGGAGCATGATCTTTGCTTTGCACGGAGCAATTTTGAAAAGCAATGTTGAAAAGCCCCTGCTCCACCTTCAGTACAAGCTGGTCCAAGTTTAATTGCTAGCTGCTCACATAAAAGTTTAAGAAAATGTGTTCCAACCTATTCATTATATATACATATATATTGAGTCTCCCTGATCCAAAATGCTTGGGAACAGAAGTGTATTGGAATTTAGAAAGAAAAAAAAAAAGGATTTTGGAATACCTGTATTTGCATATAGGTACATCATGAGATGCCTTGGAAAGGAGCACCAGGTCTAAATATGAAATCCATGTATGTTTTGTATACACCTTATACACATAGCCTGAAGGTATATATACAGTATTTTATACAATATTTTAAGCAAGCGTACCTACACAAATTCTAGGGCATTCCATAACACCATGAAAATGGATTCCCTGTAATGTAATATGAGGCAGAATATAACTCTTACCAAAGTATATGCATGCAAGCAAACACATCCACAAATTAGCTTGTAATCCTTCCTCTGTGCTACACCACCTATAAGATGTTAACTTAAAAACCACAACCACGACAAAGCTTAGAAGGTGAGTAAATCCATTGTGCAATAGTTTGAGTGTTGGACTATGACTCTGGAGGCCAGGATTTGAATTCCTGCTCAGCCATGGTAACCCACTGGATGATCTTGGGCAAGTCACAATCACTCAACCTCAGAGGAAGGCAAAGGCAAACCCTCTCTGAACAAATCTAGCCAAGAAAACCCCATGATAGGGTTGCTTAAGGGTCATCATAAGTCAGCAATGACTTGAAAGCACAGAAGATGGTGCCCATTACATTCAATGCACAAAAGCCAAGAGACACGTAGAGAACACTTTCTTTGAGAAAACAGCAGGAGAACAACTTGCACCACACTTGGAGGCACAAAACTAGATTAAGATGATACAGGGCAGGCCATTTAGCATATAGCTTTGAGAACTGATCTTTTTTTTTCTGGGAAACAGGCCTTGTGTAATGTGCTAGACTTTTATCTGTTGTCGTCATTGTTGTTTTAATTGGTTTTAATTGGCTTCAGATATTATGATGGCTTAATTGTAGGCTACATTTCAGAGGAAGGAACTGGCAAAAACACCTCTGAGTATTCAGAGGAAGGAAGGAAGGGAGAGAGAGAGAAGGGAGAAAAAGGAAGGAAGGAAGGAAGGAAGGGAGGGAGGGGGAGGGAGGGAGGGAGGGAGGGAGGGAGGGAGAGCATAGGGAAGGAAAGGAATGTGTGATGGGAAAAAAGACAGAGAAAGAGAGAATGGGGAAGGAGAAGAGGAGGAAAACAGAAGACCAGCATTTTGGCCGCTGCTGAATTAATGTAGTTTGACACCCTATAGAATCCTATGGAATTTGACAGAGAAGGCTAAACATCTCTCCAAATGACAAATCCCAGAATTCCATGGCATCGAGTCTTGGCAGATAAAGTGGGGTCAAACTGCATTAATTCTGCAGTGTAGATGCAGCCCTTGCATTGTGCCTTGAAACGGATGGGAAGCCAGTGGAGATGTTGCAACATGAGAGTTGTATGCTCCATGTCATCAGCACCCATTAGCAATCTGGCTGCAACTCTCTGGACTAGGAAGATTTTCCCAAGAGAATTCCAGGTACAGCACATTCATATACCTTCTGAACTCAAGTCTAATTTATTTTTTCTTAGCAATCAATAAGATTCAGAGGTGGGTTTTAAAAATCCTTTTTGTATTGCAGTTCCCAGAATCTCCTGGACAGAAGGGCCAGTGGCCATGCTGATGAGGGGATTCTGGGAGCTGTAGTCCAAAAAGGCATATCTTTTCCAAATGTGGAAGGACTGCACCCTGGGAAAGTAAGTCACTACCCTTTACTGAGTTTATCTTTTCATGACCTTTGAAGCTTGGGTTCTCTTACAATAATTATCTCTTGAAAGAAAAAAAATCTTCACATATCGCACTATATTCGTAACGGCAATTTTTAACCAGATCATGGCGCTGTGAATTGGCTTTTTAAAAACAAACAAACAAACAAACCTGCTGCAATTTTTAAAAGTTTCCAATATTAAGATACTATCTTTTTAATATTTGGTATTTACATATGATCTACCAGATGGAGAGGTATGTGTCCCTTTACTGAGTTTCATCCTTTCTATGAGAGAAGAAGCTTGATCTTGTAAATCAAACACAACACTCAGAAGTGAAAAACCAAGGAAATAACAGATTTGGACATAATATTTTGTTTTTGTTTTCATTTGGGGGAAGTAATTCCAATGATTGTCTGGGGAAAAAGGATTTATTCTGGAGTTGCTGGAATGTTTTTCCCCTTCTTGTTCCACCGTAGGGCGTTGGTTCAGTACGTAATTTGATCATTTCATAATGTCAAATGAGTACCTTTTGAATTAAAGGGAGATTATATGTATAATTCTGATCCTGGTGCAGATAAACAGATGCAAAAGAAAAATAGACTTGCAAACATACTGTTTAACTTAAATACAATAAACTTCAAACTTCAGAAAAAAACTGCCTTGTGGATATATATACATAGCTGCAATGTCATTCTGAGGTCACAGCTCTAAAACCATACTGACCCCTTGGAGCTCCAAACCGACAGAGATGAAATCAGACTTTAATACGGTGCTTCAGGAATTAAAATCTATTAAATAAGTCTTCAGGTTGGTACTTTATTCCTCCCTTTTCAAAGAACTATTCCCTGCCCCACCAACTTTGTCAGTGATGTGGTTGGTTCTAGCTATACATAGCATTAGTTGCATCTTCTCCAACGTCTTCTCAAAGGGTTTGCGGATGGGGATAGAAACTAAAATTGCCATCTCATCAGTATACGCAGGTACCTTCCTACAGCCTGGACCACAAGAGTTGCTCCTTGTCACTGTTGCCGTTATTAAAGAAATAAATTTCACAGAGGGAGCAAGTCAATAAAAGAAAGGATATTAAAACTCAACACTCACAACACATTGCTAGATGGCTAAGGTTAGGCGTGCATCTTCCCCCAGCTACCAGACTTTTCAGAAGCCATAGTGGTGACCAACCAGTTCTGCTGATTTTCTCCCCCTTCCAAACTAATTTTCTGCTTCCACTTTCCTTACCTGAGTAAGATTTTCTCATCCCCAAAGCCATATCTGCCTTATGAGACGATGCTGCCCTTTCCAAGCCCAGCCTGCCTTTGAGAGCAAGCTCAGAGAAAGTTTAAAGGCATGTTTGCAGTATTCTCTAAGGTACCAGCCAGAAACATCTTTGTGGTATACACAGAGATCATTAATGGGCATTAGGAGGAGCAGACCATTACGACTTTCAGCGATCATTAAAAATGCATGGGCTCAAAGAAGAGTCGTCTTCTGGCAAACCTGGAACCATTTCTTGGGCGGTGGGCCGGTTGCTGCTGCTCTTGCTTGCTGGGTGGTGTTTTGCTTAAATGTGTTATTTTTGCAAATGCCAGAATTCATTGTCTCATCTCCTGAAGTAATGACATGGGGGAAGGGAGAGGTCCAGGGAGCTGTAACCAGATCCCATAATATGTTAGGCCTGGCTAATGCTTTTTGCGTTCTCTCTCTCTCCCTCTCTTTGCAGCTCAAATAGCCTTTTAGAGGCAAAAAGAAAGCATATTCCTTCAGTTTTGTTTAAGCTGAATTATTGATGAGCCCTGGATGCGACCAGGATAATTGTAAACATTTACAAGAATCGCATTCGCTGGACATTCTGGTATAATTACCACACGGACACCTCTTTGTTGGGGTTGGGGATGTTGCTGAAGGTTTATTTCAGACAAAATAGGGGCATGGAGGAATATTTAGACCATTACTACTAAGTCCTGCAGTTCTGATCCACTAGTCAAGTGCCAGAAGATGAGGTGATGTAGTTGCATCTTGCTGGCATCCTCATTTTACAGAGTCCTCCATTTCAGTGGTTCCCAGTGCAGAGGTAGGACCACCACCAGCATCTTGAACACTCCTGATCCTTAGGTTTTTGTGGTTTTTTTTTCAGGCTATGTGGCCATGTTCTGGAAGAGTTTATTCCTGATGTTTCACCAGCATCTGTGGCATCATCAGAGAATGCTGTCATGAAGATGCCAGTCACCAATGCTGGTGTAATATCAGGAATAAACTCTTCCAGGACATGGCCACATAGCCCCCAAACCCCATAAAATGCCGGCTGTGAAAGCCTTCGACTTCACTCCTGATCCTGTCTCTTTTTGGAAGCTTGTTAGGACTTGCATGGGAAGCCACCAGAGAACATCAACCCTCCCCAGGAAGGGTTACGAAAGAATATTACTTGCAACTGAAATTCACCTTCCAGTCAAAGTTGACAGTACTGGGGCTAGATGGACCAACGGTCTGACCCAGTCTAAAACAGTTCTGATGCATCTCTAATCTATTGCTAGTCCTCAGCAGTGACCCAAGGGGCCTGATTTAAAGGCCAGAACTCTTCTTCACCCTAAACTCAATTGAAACAAGAAACGCTGGTGCCCTTGTACAGTTCCTGTAACACATGAAGTAAGGAGCTTTCTTGTAGTTCTCATTACACATGTAAAAGAGAACTTCCTGCTTCACGGCGTGAAAATATTTTAAAAATATACAAATCCCCAAAAGCAAAGCTTGATTTTGCCATTTTATATAAGGGAAAACATTTTACTACATCATTGTATTTAATGGGACTTCAGCATCCACTGTAGTTTTGTACCTGCACAAGAAAACTTCTGTACAGGTGGCTCCTGTATTCAGGAACAATATTCACCATTATTAACAACATTTCTGTTGTGAAGTCGAAGGCTTTCATGGTTGGCATCCATAGTTTTTTGTGGTTTTTTTGGGCTATGTGGCCATGTTCTAGAAGTGGTCACATAGCCTGAAAAACCCACAAAAAACTAACATTTCTGTTATTAATCAAATGACGAAATGAAGTGTGAGGAGTTGTGAGATGTAGGGCCAGCCAAAGCTATGTGTAACTCTTCCTTTGCATGACGTCCCACGCAGCAGGAAGGAGAAAAACAGTTCAAGATGGGAAATCGAACAGTTAAGCTCCCCTTTTGCTCATCACCATGATGATATGACCCATTAGAAAAGACGATCATCCGTGGCAGAGTTGGTGACAATGAGAAAAGAGGAAGACAACATCACATTGATTCAGAAGGCACAGCTGTGAGTTTGGAAGATCTGAGCACTTTTGGAGGCCGGCATTTATTTCTCCTCTCCCTGTGCTCCCCACTAAGAGGCTGCCATGGGGTTGGGGGACATTGACTTTTCATGCATCTAACTGAGTGCATCTCAAATAAACTTCAGACAAAGCAAGAAAAGTAGTTTTTTGGACTGGCGTGCAGGTTGGGGATTCTGGAGTTTGTTTCCAAAGAAAGGCCTTTTCCAAGCTTGGAGGAGGACTAATTTGTGTATCCAATTTAAAAAAGAAGCCTGCTTGTTTTGCTAAATGCAGTAGCTAAGTCTTAACAATTTTTACATATCTTGAGAAACTGGAGCGTGTCAAAGGAGGGGCGACTAAAATGGTGAAGGGTCTGGAAACCAGGTCCTAGGAGGAACGTCTTAAGGAGCTGGGGATGTTTAGCCTGGAGAAAAAGAGTTAAGAGGTGAATGATAGCCCTGTTTAAATATTTGAAGGGATGTCATATTCAGGAAGGACACGCTGTTTTCTGCTGCTCCAGAGACAGAACGAAGAACAATGGATCAAACTACAGGAAAAGGCAGCTCACATCATGACCTTCCTGACATTAGGCTGTTTGACGTGGACATCCCTTGGAGTGTGGTGGAGTCTCCCCTAGAGGTCTTCAAACAGGCTGAATGGCCATCTGTCAATGGAGATGCTTGATTGTGAGTTCCTGCATGGCAGGGGGTTGGACTGGATGGCCCTTGCGGTCTCTCCAACTCTATGATTCTAAATTCTTGATTCAATTGATTTCCTATCCCTTTAATATATTTGCATTGTGTTTTTGCCTCTGTATGATGACTGGAATGCAAACCAAAAATAAAATAGTTCACTGGCAGCTGCTACAAGCAGATACAAAATTCAAGGGGAACTTGAATTTTCCCAGATCTGATTCCAACCAATCTTCAAGGGACCTTTTTTGTTCTTGTCTTACTCTGCCCCTGGTGGTCAGAAGCAGCATGCAACCCGTGCTGCAATTTCACCCCCAAGTTCTTCCAAACCGATGCTTATTTCACAACGACAATAGAAGCAACCTAATTTTTTGAATATATCTATGAGGTCCATAATTCACCACCACCTTAGTTGCAGAATCTACAGATCGAGATATCGCAACAGCTCATCAATCTGGCATAAAAACATTTTGTCTTGTGACGGTGTTTCTTACAAACTTATGAGTATATACCGGTGATCAAATATGTATTTTCAGTGTCCCCCAATTTTATTGCCACCTCCAACATATCCTACCAAGGTGCAAACAGTGGTTTTTAAAGCAAGCATTGGTATATTCCCAATAAAACGCGTTAAAAGAGTCTATGTTCTTCCTCCAGACTAACCAGATGGTTAAAGGGCTTGGAAGAAGGGCCGATGATAGTTTCTTAGACTTTGGGCTTCCATAGTAGAGCATGCACTTGGTGGGTATTCAACGTAGAGTTGACTGTTTGAATATCTGGTGTCTACATGTTCTCACTAAATTGGTCCTCCCCATTTGGAGCTTTGTGGCAAATTTGATTATTCCAGGACTGATTAATCATGCTCTCTAGGAATACTAAGTCCGCCAGATGACTCTAGTGGTCATTTCTGCCTGGAAATAAACTGGGGGGGGGGGGCTAGAGAGTCCGGAGAGACCTTCTCAGAGGCTATGTAGGGCCTCCGTGCAATTTCATGGTCCAACTTCGAGCACAGTCCCGAGCATAGAATGCCCTGGGGCAGCATAGAGATCCAGGAGAAACACTTCTCAAGGCTAGTAGGTCCTCCAGTGCAATTTCATGGTCACTGCTAGCAAGTCCGAGCGAGAGATTGGGCCTGGGGCACATAGAGATGCGAGAGAGAACCTTCGCAAGGCATTGTAGGGTCCTCCTGGCATTCATGGGTCAACTTCTAGCGATCCGGCATAGATTGCCCTGGGCACAGGAGATTCCTAGAGAGAACACGTCTCAGGCAGGTAGGATCCCAGTGGCATTGCATGGTCACTGTCAGCACATCCCGAGCAGAAGGCCCTGGGCACATAGAGTCCTAGAGAGAACACTTCGCAAGGCGATGTAGGTCATCCAGGGAATTATGGTCCGTCAGCAGATCCCGGCATAGAATTGCCCTGGGCACTAGAGCTTCCTAGGAGAGAGAACTTCTCAAGGCATATGTAGGTCGCTCAGTGGCAATTTCATGGTAGACTCTAAGCAGATCCCGAGCGGGGAGAAGTGCCTGGGGCACATAGAGATCCTAGAGAGAACCTCTCAAGGCAGTGTAGGGTCTCCAGTGCAATTTCATGGTCAACTTCGAGCAGATCCGAGCAGAGATTGCCCGGGGGCACATAGGATTCCAGAGAGACACTCTGAAGGAAATGTAGGTCCTCCAGGGTGGCGATTTCATGGTCAAACTTCTAACAGATCCCGAGCATAGAATTGCCCTAGAGCACATAGAGATTCTAGAGAGAACCTTCCTGAAGGCATATGAGGGTCCCCTCCAAGTGCGATTTCATGGTCAACTTCTAGTCAGATAGAATATCCCGAGCATGATTGCCCTAGGGCCATAGAGTTCCAGAGAGAACACTTCTCAATGCATATTAGTCCTCCAGTGCAAATTTCATGGTCAACTTTCTAGCAGATCCGCGAGCAAGGAAGGGCCCTAGGGCCATAAAGAATTCCTAGAGAGAAAACACGTCTCAAGGCATATGTAGGTCCTCCAGGCAATTTCATGGTCACTTCTAGCAGATCCCGAGCATAGAATGGGCCCTAGGGCCCATGAGATCTCCTAGAGATAAGCACTTTCTCAAGGCATATGTAAGGTTCTCCAGTGCATTTCATGGTCAACTTCTAGGCACATACCGAGCAGAGGAAGAATTGCCGCTGGGGCAATAGAGATTCCTAGAGGAGAACACTTCCTCAAGGCATATAGGTTCCTCTCCAGTTGCATTGCATGGTCAACTTCAGCACATCCCGAGATAGAATTGCCCTAGGGCACAGAGAAGATTCCTAGGAGACACGTCTCAAGGCATATGTACGTCCTCCATGCAATTTCATGGTCACATCAGCACATCCAGAGCGAGAATTGCCCTGGGGCACATATAATTCCTGAGAGAACACTTCTCAAGGCTAGTAGTCCCGCCAGTGCAATTTCATGTCAACTTCTAGAGAATCCCGACATAAGGAATTGACCTAGGGCACATAGAGATTCCTAGAGAGAACACTTTCTCAGGCATTGTAGGTCCGCCAGTGCCAATTTCAAGTCACATCTAGCAGAGCCCGACATAGAAATTCCCTAGGGGTCACATAGAGATTCCGAGAGATAACACTTCTCAAGGCATATGTAGTCCTCCATTGCAATTTCATGGGCACTTCGAGCACTCCCGAGGCGGAAATTGCCCTGGGGCGCATAGAGATTCTAAGAGAATACTTCCTGAAGGCATATTAGGTCCTCCAGTGCGATGTCATGGCAACTTCTAGCAGATGTCCCGAGCATAGAATTGCCCGAGGCACATAGAGATTCCTAGAGAGAACACTTTATCAGGCATATGTATATCTCTCCAGTGCAAGTTCATTCATGGTCAACTTCGAGCAGATCCCGAGCATAGAATTGGCCCTATGGCACCTAGAGATTCCTGAGAGAGAACACTTCTCAAGGCATATTAGGTCATCCAGTTCAATTTCATGGTCAACTTCTAGCACATCCCGAGCAGAGATTCCATGGGGCACATAGAGATTCCTGAGAGAAACACTTCTCAAGGCATAATTGGAAGGTTCATCTCCAGTGCGATGTCATGGTCCAACTTCTAGCAGATTCCCGAGATAAGAATTGCCGCTAGGGCACATAGAGATTCCTAGAGAAACACTTCTACTTCGCAAGGAATATGGAGGAGGGTCCTCCAGTGGCAATTCATGGTCACATCTAAGCACAGCAAAAAATCCCGAGCAGAGAATTGCCCTGGGGCAACTAGAAGAGTCCTAGAGAAAACACTCTCAAGGCATAATGTAGGTCCTCCATGCGATTATCATGGTCACTTCTAGCAGAATCCCCGAGCAGAGAATTGCCCCTAGGGCACATAGAGATCCTAGAAGAACACTCTCAAGGCATATGTAGGTCCTCCAGTGCAATTTCAGGGTCAACTAACTTCGAGCACATCCCGAGCAGAGAATTGCCCTGGGGCCTAGAGAATTCCTAGAGAGAAAACACTTCTCAAGGCATATTTAGGTCCTCCAGTGCAATTTCATGGGCAACATCTAAGCCACTCCACCGAGAGAAATTGCCCTGGGGCACAATAGAGATGCATGAAAAACACTTCGCAAAGCATATTTAGGTCATCCAGTGCATTTCATGGTCACGTCTAGCAGATCCCAAGCAGAGAATTGCCCTGGGGCCATAGAGATTCCCAGAGAGTTGTTTCTCCGCCAAGCAAAAATAAAATAGT
Source organism: Sceloporus undulatus (assembly GCF_019175285.1). NCBI lineage: Eukaryota > Metazoa > Chordata > Lepidosauria > Squamata > Phrynosomatidae > Sceloporus > Sceloporus undulatus. The sequence continues at coordinate 33,304,637 of NC_056528.1, forward strand.
GTGTTTTTTTTGTGGTTTTTTATCCACGTTTTCATAGGGTTCCTGTGTTCCTAACACCGGTGAATGTGGAGGGTTCACTGCACTCAACAATTGATTTAGTGAATCTATTCTACCTGGGATTATCCAAAAGGCTTCTGCGGAAATTCTGTTACCTGAAAATCTTTTACTTAGAAATGCTAGAAAATCCTTATTTTGCACAGATATTCTACACGAAAAGCTTTTGCTGTCTCACCAACATGCACACTTTCTCTGGATATACTCTTTCCCCTTCATTCTTAAGTAAATGATCTAGCCAGGAATAGCTTTCCAAATGACCAGGTCTTCTACTGGACAATGAGGATTTTTCTCTTCCATTCATTCCTTGGTGATAACTAGATTTGTTGCTGTGTGTCTTCAAGTCATTTCTGACTTATGACACTCCAAGGCAAACCCATGATGGGGTTTTCTTGGCATGGTTTGTTCCCAGGGGGATTTGCCATTGCCTTCCTCTAAGGCTGAGAGAGTGTGGCCTGGACAAGGCCATCCAGTCAGCTTTCATGGCTGAGCAGGGATTCAAAACCTGGTCTCTGGGAGTTCTAGTCTTACGCAAATCATTGTACCATGATGACTCCCTAAAATCTAGATTATAATATTGCAATATTTTCTGTACTGGGCAGCTCTTGAATACTGTCAGAAATAATGCGTTAGACATCATTGTTAGTCTCCACTAAATAAACCCACTGAATCTATGAAAATTACATTAATAAAGAATAATAATAGCACAATGGAGGGGTGGGATAAAGAAGAAGAAACTGGATCAGAATGGGGAAACACAGTGGGAATACTACAGGTGAATATTGTATATCAAAGAAACAGGTAAATATATACATATAATTATGATATGCATGAAGAAGTCGACTCATAGCTCTGAGCCACTTGTAGATCAATGGTGATGAACTTACAAGAAGGAAATGTTATTATTTTAAACTGATAATGAAATCTCCAGGTAACTGAGGACCAAAATATGGTAAAGGAGGGCCAAATGTCTAAGTAAGTGAAAAGGAAATATAACAGTAAGGCCCACACATCTAACCAAAATACAATAAACTATGTCCAACTGTCAAGGTAAGTGACAGTTAAGGAATGGATATGTAGGTAAATGTACAAATATATTAAATACCAGAAGTCCAAATACACTAATTTATAGGCAAATGAAGGCCAAAAAAGAGTAAATGAAGACCAGATTTCTTGGTAAGCAAAGGCTCAATGCAGTAAGTGGGACCTAGAAGTCTTCTTCGTTGTATTTTTTGTACAACCTATACTTTAAATAGGTGATTAACTTTCCATTTTCTTTGCTATAGTTGGCTCACAGGCCAAATGAAAAAAGGGAGAAATATTACCCAACGATAACACAAAAAAGCATGTGAGGTGTGTGTGTGTGTCATGCCAGTGCTGCAGCATGACGCATTGCAGCGTAACACCAGAAGATGGCACTCATTCCTAAAAGTTAATGATCCTGAACTTCACGGTGCAGAGAAATCTTTTCTGAGAGTTACGTATTTTCTTCCTTCGGCTAGCAGAGTGTCTTTCTGTCATGATAGTAATTTCATGAGTCAGATCTATTGCCTAGGCTATGATCTTTCCTGTACCTTCTCTTTGGTCATCTTTGATAAATATTAAGGTGCCAGGTTCCTTTGGAGTGCTGCTTTTAATTGCACTCTTTGAAATCACTTTCTTATGATTTTTAACTGTGTGGTTTCACTGTTTTTTTTATGTGCTTTCATAACATTTCTGACTTATGGTGACCCTAAGGCAAATCTATCCTTTTGCAAGATTTGTCCAGAACAGGTTTGAGGCTGAGACAATGCAGCTCCCTATGTTATGGACACTTTAATGACAGTGAAATGTTCACATTTTGCATATTCTATCTATCCACTCAGCCTTCCACATTTGTGGCTTTGACTTGTGTGGATTTGGTTATTCACGGATTAGAATAATATCTTCTCTCTAGGAATCTCTAGGTCCTCCAGCGCAACTCTATGGCCAACATCAGCCGGAGGACCTACAAATGAGATTCCTAAACTCTAGGTCCACATGTTGTTTCAATGTTATAGCGAGTGTGTGAAGCAGAACCAAACGTTTTGGACTCATGGATGATGTAATTTTGAAAAACTACCAGCAGAGGGAACCACATTTCTATGCAATGTACCCAGAGAAACATTCATCACATAAATCAAGCAGAAGTATATTGTTCTAATCAATGTGTCCAGCAGCCTTGCTCAACTGGTGTCCTCCAGAAATGTTCCACTACAGCCTCTGTTGACCAGCCAAATGACTGGGAATTAGGAAAGTTGCAATACAAAAGATCTGGAAGGCAGCTATAAATAGGGGCTGACTGCATCAGAAGTTAGCTCCTTCTTGGGAGGATTTTTAAACAGAGGCTGGAGGGCCATCTGTCATAGAGAGTGCTTTGATTATGTTTTCATGCATGGCAGAATGGGTTTGGACCTGATGAATGTCAGGGTCTCTTCCAACTTTATGATCCTATGATCCCACAGACTATTGTTGGGTTTCTTCATGTTCTAATAGGCAAAGAGTCTCAGGGCAGAAGCAGTCACTTGGTGGCCAACTCAAATGTGACCATACAGGTCACTACCAAACAATGAGATGCATTGTGGGGAGGGCATGATTTGACAAGGAGAAGGTGAGGGGAGGATGGGTGCTTAATCCTCTCCATATCAACCAGTTCTCCCAGTCATGGCAAACATGCTGGAGAAGTGAAGTCGAAGGCTTTCATGGCTGGCATCCATAGTTTTTTGTGGGTTTTTTGGGCTATGTGGCCATGTTCTAGAAGAGTTTATTCCTGACGTTTTGCCAGCATCTGTAGTTGGCATCTCAGCCACAGATGTTGGTGAAACATCAGGAATAAACTGTTCTGAACATGGCCACCTAGCCCGAAAAACCCACAAAAATATGCTGGAGAAGCCTGGTTCTGGGAGAATGGAGAGAGGGCAGGAAAGAAGCAGTGTGCTTGGGAAGAAGGAAATGGAAGGGAGAGACTGATACATTATTTCTTTCCCATCACTCATCCCTTCTGAGTGCTTTGGTTCCAAACAAGATGCATCCATGTCCTCCTGCTTTCTATGAGCAACAGAATGGCCACAGTGTGGGCAGACTCTAGGACTGTCTACAAATGCACTGAAATTCTAATTGTGATTGCCCTTGTAGTGGAACCATTAACTTTTTATGGGCTTGTTTCTCTGCTGTCATTTCACAGACAGCTGAATTTATAGCCCAGCTCTTCATTAGCAGGAAACACTTTAATTCAGGTGACATTTGGAAGTTTCTCCGGCATAATTTCACGCCACTGGGGAGGCATCAAAGAAGAGCAAAGAGATGCAATTTAGAGAGAGAAGTGCTCCCATGAGTTTGTCAGATGTTGTTCTCTTGGTTTCACCTGTGTTGTCTGAATGTGTGTGCGTGCGTGTGTACCGGACTTAAAAAAAGTTACTTTTAAAGACCTTCACCTCCCAGAGTCTTCCACTAATCGCAGTCTTCATGTGTGCATCAAAACCTGGAAAAGTTACACTTTGGATGATAGTGTCCGCAGTCTTCCAGCCAGCATACATCACAGCTGGGGAAAATTGTGTATGTAAAGATGGCTATCATATAATCTCTCAATCTTGTCTTCTCCACACTGACAACACCTAACACCATCAACTATTCTTCACGGGGCTTTCTTTCCAGACCATTTACCACCAAGATCCAGAATCTCCCAGTCATCGCGGCTATGATGACTTGTAATTAAAAAATAAAAATACTTTTTATATTATTATTTAAGGAGGCATTTGTTTTTTAGTACTTTGCAGCAGATAAAAGCTTTTAATTGAGGGTGACGGTTTAGTGTGCGCACTTTATTATGTTTTAAATGTCTTTTTAATGCTGTTGTTAATGTTGTTTTTAACTTGTGCTTCTTTAAATCAGCTAGTTTAATTGTGTTTTAATAGTTGTATTAAAGGTTTTTTTAAAACCCCAAAACAAACTCTGTACTGTGTTTTTAAATGTTTTAGGCCACCTTGAATCCATGTTTGGAGCTAGATGGGAAATAAATAAATAATCTGTCTTGGTTACTCTCCTCTGGATGCCTTTCCATTTGTCAACATCATTCTTGAACTCTGATGCCCAGAACTGGGGCTGTTCATACTACAGAGATTGTGGTGCAATGATTCCACTTTAACTGCCACAAATCAATCCTATGGAATATTAGGATTTGCAGTTTAGGGAGGCATTTACAGTTCTTAGTCAAATCATTCCAGTGCCTCATTCAATTGCAAATCCCAGAATTCCATAGGATGGAACCGTGGCAGTTGAAGTGGAATAATAGTGCTATGATTCTGTAGTGTGAATGGGTCCTGGGAGACACTATTTCAGATGAGATCTGACCAAACCAAAATAGAGCGCTGCTATACCTTCCCTCCAGCTGGAACCTAAACTCCTATCAATGCAGCCTTGGCATTGCGTCTGTGCCCAAATCATCTGTGGCCCCATGAATTTTATGGGGTTTTCTTAGGGAAATAATATACTCCAAGGTGGTTTTGGCCATGCCTCTGAAATACAACCTACAACACTTGGTAATCTTTGATGGCTTCCCATCCAAGTACCAACCAGGACTGACCCGGTTTAGCTTCCAAGCTCGGATGGGATCTGGTGCCTTTAAGGTGCTGAGGCCACCAGGGCAGTCTTGGCATTGCATTGGCTTTTAGGGTTGCGTATTACAGATTTATTAGTATTGCAGTTTTTGCTAAGGCCTTGACTCCCCAAGGGTCTCATAGACCAAACATCAGTATGGACTGGTGAGCAACTCATGTTCCTTCCTCATTTCTATCCCAGTGCTTTGTTCATCTCCCTCTGGGATGTAACACGCTTTGTTTTCATTCTCGCCTTTCCACTAAAGCAATAGGAAAGGCAGAAATTTAAGCTTCCCACGGGGAATATAGGTTTGGCAAGCCACCGACTGACTGCAAGCCGTCTGAAAGGCACCAGTCTCCCTTTTTCCGCTGAGTGTCACTTTCGACAGGCTCCTCTGTTGCTTCTGTCATTATTAATGATGCTAATTGAGCTGATGAGGTTAAAGAAGAGGAGAACCCCCTCCCCCCAAAAAGCCCAAACCCAAGTGAAGAATTCCTGGCGGGTTCAATAGGAAAGTTAAGATCAGCAATGCTCAGATTGCTCAATGCAATTAAGAAGGCTCATTCTTTAGTCGCCAACCATTTCCCAAGCCTTGCCACAGGACATAGATTTTTAAAAAGCTGAAGCGTTAAGGATGACGCATTGGAACAAGAGCGCACCGCTGGCATCGCACGCACACCCGCTGTGCTTTACACAAAAAAATATGCTTAATCTAGAGAGCCCTGCATATCAGAAAGCATTGCAGAAGTGTGTATCTTTTCAGAACAAACCGAGAGAGGAAATGGTCAGGGCCAATTTGCTAATGAGATCATTTCTACACTGCAGTCTGTTTTAGATTAAGAAAACTGGGAACCTATCAGGCAGAAGGAGGATAAAATTTAAATCTGCCCTGTTAATTTACTGGTTGGACAATAGCCATAGTCACACTGGTAATATGGTGTGCCAAACATTTTTTGAACCCGGAACACTCTTGGAGGAATTCAGGAGAGGTGGCAGTGTAAACTGGATGAACATACAGTGGGCCATTGGTATCTGCTAGGGTTTGGTTTTAGGATCCATCGTGGATACCAACATCCATAGATGCTCAAATCCCATTAAATACAACGTTGCAGTCGAATGGTCCCCCTTATATAAAATGGCAAAATCAAGGTTTGATTTTTGGAATTTATATTTTTCAAGCTATGGATGGCTGAGTCCATGAAGAAACAATCCATGGATACAGAGGGCCGACTGTAAAGGGGGCCATTGTGAGCAAAGGTGCCAAATGTCTGTGCTTCCAATAAACATTACAAGACATGCAGATATTAATTTGGCATTGTGAATATGCATGTCACAAAGAGGATTCCACTCTAAGTCAGCCTGACACCCAAACAGAGCTGGTCCTACCATCTGAGATTCCACCTAAACATTAGGAAGAACCTCCTGATGCTAAGAGCTGTTCAATAGTAGAAGATGCTGTCTTGGCGAGTGGTCGAGTCTCCTTCTTTGGAGGTTTTAAATAGAGTCTGGATGGCCATCTGTCAGGAGTGCTTTGAATGGGGTTGGATTGGATGACCCTTGGGGTCTCTTCCAATTCCAGCATTTTATTATTCTATAGACAAAATGAGGAATACTCCTCAGGCCACAAAGGCTGGGTGGCAACAACGGCAGTCACCAAACGCCTGTCTTCATGAGTCTTCTGGTCATTCCTTTTTTGTGTTCTACACTAAACCAATTGCTGCTCTTTGGGGTGCAAGCACTTAGAAAAGCAGTCATCATGCTGGATGCTGGATGCTGAGAACTTGGCTGAGAAAAGGTAGAGTACTCTCTCTTCCTGCTAATGTGAAATAAGCTTCAACAATCAATCTAACTGGGTTTTATGTACAACACACAGACTTGTACAATCTTATCCTTTGGCCAATGTTATCCTTTGCTTCAGGCACCAAAATGTCTTGGGTCAGCCTTATCCTAAAGCCAGGGCTGTGGACAAATTATTGATGATGGTTTTCTAAAATCTCTCCTTGAAGAAAAACAGCAACAGCCTGTTCTTTGAAGCAGCAGGGACAACATAATAGAGAGCCAGTGCGGCATAATGGTTTGAGCATTGGACCACAACTCTGGAGATTTCAATTCTCCACTCGAGCATAAAAAACCCATTGGGTGTCCTTGGGCAAGTCACACTCTCTCAGCCTCAAAGGATGGCAATGGCAAACCCCCTCTGAAGAAACATGCCAAGAAAACCCTATGAGATGGCCTTAAGGTTGCCATAAGTAAACAAGTGTGTTGGAGGTACACAGCGACAGCAACGACTTGATAACCAACTCAGAGAAAACTAGAGAGCCTCCATCTCCATCTTTCATTTTGTACTTCAATTTGTCCATGTTTTGACTATGTTTGTTTTATTACCTTATTTGCTACCTATTCTATTTGTAATATTTCAAGAGGACGTGCCTTCCACAGACATTGCCAAAGCTTTGAGTCATTCCTGTCAAGGGGTGAGCCAAGCTCCTTGACATAGCACCCTCATGCTCCGTCATGTGTCCTTTGTATCTCAGCCGCCACATCATCCAGAATTAGATGGCGCAGGCAACCGTATGTCCCCAGATCGCTCCTTCCAGCCCCATCTGTCAAACCCTTCACAGGAGAGTTACTGGGAAAATTGATCAAAATGACAGCCAGAACCTCTGTTTTCTCCCTTTGTGCTTGGGCTTTGAATCCCCACACGACGTCAAAAAGCATCCCAGCTGCTAAGCAACAACATTTGGGAGGGCTAGAGGAACCAGGGAGGACTTTACACAACACAAAAACAGCCACTGGCAGAGGAAAAAGGACGCAATTGCTTTGTTTGTTTCCAGCTGAGATTTCACGGTGAGGATGCATAGAGGAAATCTCCACATGGGGAATTGCATTATGACTGGTGCTACCCAGCCCTTGCACTGAATGGTGACATTAAACAATTGGACCAAGACACCAAATGTAGCACAAAATGCACAATCCAATATGTCACCACATCTATGCACCAAGTGCACCCGTGTGCAATGGCATCACATGTAGAAATCCACTCCCAAAACGCTGAACTGAAAGTGGATGTTCTGCATTAGGCAGAGAAAGACTATTTTTAAAATAAGGGATAAATGGTAAAAAAAAGTAATGGAGGCAAAACCCACCATGTTTTTCAAATGTCAACAAACCCGAAGAGAAGAATCCTGGAACGAGAAGAGTCTCGACAGTTTGGGACTTACGCTGTGCAAAGTTTGCATGCGGTTGTCTTGTGTATAAAACTATATTTTCTGTGCAGAAAACAAATTTGGATGCTGGAATGTTATTTTCTGAACATCTGGTCCTGTATATCAGATAAAATGAAAAGCTCTGCTCTAAATCACGGGTGAGCAAAATATAACCCTGAGACTACATGTTCCCCCTTTTTGATTTTGAGGCCTTATCCCCTATAGACACTTCTTCCTTTTTTAATTTTTTTAATTCAAATTCAAATTTCATTTTTTTAAAAAAATTAAAATTTTAATTTTTTTTAAAAAAACATTCTTTTAAACATTCTTTTTTAACCAAATCTTCACAATGTATATATAAATACGTTTAGGTTATGCATATGCTATTGTAATCTGAAGGCATAATTTTAATTTTGCTAGTTGTTTTATAGTTGTGAAACTATTAGCATGACATTTAGTGGTGTATGGGAATTATGATTTACAAGGAACATTAGTGCAAAAATGCATTACTAAGGAATCTGTATGGTGTGAAATGGGAGGAGTGACACATTGGGTGACACTAACTCTAGGGACACCACTGGCAGTATCTGATGTAGTGGTTTGAGTGTTAGACTAGGATTCTGGGAGATCAGTGTTCGAATCCCTGCTCAGCTGTGGAAACCCACTGGGTAACCTTGGGCAACCACACTCTCTCAGCCTCATAGGATGGCAATGGCAAACACACCCTGAATGAAACTTGCCAAGAAAACCCCGCGATATGTTTACTTTAGCGTTGCCGTACATCGGAAATGACTTGAAGGTGCACACAACAACGACAACAAGAGCAGCCTGGTGTGTTACCAATCAGACAGAGGTTTATCTTCTCAGAGAGAACTAGCCACATGTTGAATGCATGATTTTTATTTCTGCTCTATGACAGCCTGCTGCTTCATTCATCCAAACAATTTGGTGAGATAAATGCAAAGGGAGCTCTAATGGAATCCATTTGCATTAATGTACATGTTCAGTGCTCTCCAAAGGTAACGATAACCCAGCTCTTTTATTTCCAGCATGTCATATTTAATTGTTACTCTTACGTCCCTTTGTTGTTGTAAAATAGCAGTGCTTGATTCAATTAGAATATATATTTGTGTGGATGACAAATCAGAAACCTTTGATCTATTGTTTTCCTTCTGGATTTCTTCCTCTGGTTCCTCTCCCACCCGCTTTGAAAAAAGCCAAATAGAGTGAACACTCACTCGCAAATAATTCCTGCCAGAAAAATCACATTATGCGGACATAGCCTCCCTTCCCAATGAATTTCCTTGACACTTCTGTCTCAATGTAAACCCGTTGAGGGAACACACAGAACATAGAAACTCAACTGCAAAACTTTTTCTCAGCTACGCTGATCTGAACGTCTCCTAAGAATTACGTCTGCACTAGTTTTCAGAAGTGGTATCTGCATGGCATTTTGTCACTTGGTGCCCAGGAGAGAGCTAAACACAAGCCTGCACATTATTAGTTATGTTGGGAGCCAAACTCTGCTGGAGGAGAGATGGTGTGTATATATGTATGTGTATATGTATGTAGGAAATCCCTAGGGTGGGTTCATTCAGACTGAGGTAGCACAGATGCGTGTGGCAATTCTATGGACGTATCACAGAAAATGTTAGATACTCCATGGGTTTCAGCTTCTTATGAATGTTGGGATCCATTAGAGATCAGAATACAAACCCAAGCTTCTAGTCCTTATTGTGGAATATATATGAGAGGCAGTGTTGGTGTTGTTGAGTGCCTCCAAGTCATTTCTGACCTATGGCAACCCTAAGGCAAACCTGTCATAGGGTTTTCTTAGCAAGTTTCATCAGAGGGGGCTTATCATTGCCATCCTCTGAGGCTGAGAGGGTGTGACTTGCCCAAGGCCACCCAGTGGGTTTCCACAGCTGAGCAGGGATTCAAACACTAATCTATGAGAATCCTAGTCTAACACTCAAACCACTACACTAGATACTGCCAGTGGTGTCCCTAGAGTTAGTGTCACCCGATGCGGGAACCCATGGTGTCACACTCATTGACCTCCTCCCATTTCACACCATACAGAACCCTTAGTAATGCGTTTTTGCACTAATGTTCCTAGTCCAACAGTCAAACCACTACACCACATTGTTTTAGTCCAACAGTGTCCTAGTCCAACAGTCAAACCACTACACCACCATGACTTTTATATTACAGGCAATACATATGGCAAAAACTCAGAAGCCCGAAGAGCTGCCAAATCAAATAGGCCCAATGATCCTCAGACGCTTGGATTCCAGGTCTTTCCCCAGAAATGGGAAGATGGATTTATTGTGCAAAAATAGAATGTACATGCTGAGTCTATGACAAGGGTTTGGGAATAATAGAAGCAAAGAGGCATCAGCACTTGTACACAGAGATTATCAAGAGAGGGGAATCTAGATAACATCTGCTCTTTGTCTGGGAGACCTCCTGGTCAGCAACAGAGCTGTTCAGATCTTTCAGACAGAGGACCATTTATTGAGTCCATCCACTTGTAATGGGCTTTCCCCCTTTTCCTACTACCTTTCACTTTACCAAGCATCATAATCTTTTCCAGTGAGTCATCTCATCTTATGATATGTCCAAGTATGATAGCTTCAGTTGAGTCATTTGGGTCACACAGTCTGAAAAAAATACATTTCTGAATCTTTTTCATCTGATGACCTGACATTACAAGACAGAACATACTGTTGGCCTCAACAACAACATGGTTTTTGTGTTTTTAAAATCTCTTTCATTGTTGCTGTTGTTAGTGTGCTTTCATTTGTAACTTATGGTAACCCTAAGTCATACCTTGTTCTTGTTGTTGTGGTTTAAGTGGTTTCTGATTTATGGAAACCCTAAGGAGAGAACCTATCATGGGGTTTTCTGGGGCTGAGAGTGTGCAACTTGCCCAACGTCATCCAATGGGTTTCCATGGCCATTCAAGGTATCGAACCCTAATCTCAAGAATCAAAGTCCAACGCTCAAACCACTACACCACTCTGGCTCTCCTATCACAGGCAAACCTATCACAAGTATTTTCCTGGACAGCTTTGTTCAGAGTGGGTTTACTGTTGCCTTCTTCTGAGGCTGAGAGAGTGTGACTTGCCCAAGGTCACTGAGTGGGTTTCCATAACCAATTGGGGGCTTGAACCATGGCCTCCAGAGTGCTATTCCAGCATTCAAACCTCTTACCACAAGTTATCTCACGGAGGCATTTGACCGTAAGGGCTCTATCCATTCAGAGATCCAGTTCGTCATGGAGAATAGTTCAAAACAGCCAGTGTGTCAGCATTACAGTCTGTGCACACAATCCACCAAAAAAGGATGCAGCTCCTTGGGTATTTCCTTTAAAGTTCAAGCTAAAACCCAGAGCGGATTCACCACCCACCAACATGGAGGTTGTCAGCCACTGCTTCATGCAGAACCAGCACACAGTTTCATCATGTGAAGTCATGTCTTCCATGTGGGTTGGTGCTTCACTGCAGCCATGTGCTGTTGATGAGCTTCTGTTGTGGTGGCTTGCAACAGTGGCTATGCATTTTCTCCTTTTCCCTGAAACATGCCAGGAAAAAAACAAAACAAAAACCCAGCAGCCTCTGAATCGTGTTGATAAATTCTTGCTTAACAGCTGTCAAGGACAAGATGGCAGATTAGCCCGAAGGGCTATCTTGGGGCATGTCAGGTTCAGTGGGAGATCAGCGAGAGATCCAGCACAGATGTGGAGAATGGAAATATCACAGAGATGCCAGTCTGCATCTTGTCTTCACTTAGCATATGCATATTCATCCGGTATGATTTCACTCTCTCTCTTGTGCACACACAGAGCCACAGATCTCTAGATGTTGCTCATCCATGCTGCCTGATGATCAGGTTTCTGCCTGAACAATGACCTTTTGCCTTTCCTCCTGGCAAAATGATGTTCCTAAAGACTGGTAAACACTTGGGTTTTCGTAGCTTTTTGTGGGTTTTTTGGGTTACATGGCCATGTTCTGGGAGAGTTTATTCCCGGCGTCAGAAATAAACTCTTCCAGAACTTGGCCACATAGCCCAAAAAGCCCACAAAAAACTCTGGATGCTGGCTGTGAAAGCCTTTGACTTCACACTTGGGTTTCACATCATCAAATGTGACACACAACACAACACACACACATGCAAAACACACACACACACACACACACACACACACACACAGCATCCTTCTCAGATATGGAAGCTTCTTACAAAATGTTATTACATTTTGTTCTTCTAAAAACTCACCTTTCAAGTTCAGATTTTTACCTGCCCCTGTTTAATATTTAGTATTTGATTTATTTATTAAAGTGTCCACATCCCTCCCTATATCTTAGGATTTCAGGGCGGCACATGGATAAAAATGAATCCAATGGTTTAAAACAACATAACACTGAAAACAAGCTTAATTTAAA